>NC_079331.1:8612692-8923461 GCF_029931775.1 Euleptes europaea | reverse complement strand
GGTATTCAGTTAATGTGAACAACAAAAACCTGAATTGGTTGCATGCCTCTTCCATTTCCTGGTCCATACCTGAAGACCTGCTGCCAGTCTGAGTAAACAATACTGATCTTAAAAAAGGTAAAGGTCCCCTGTGCAAGCACCGAGGCATTCCTGACCCATGGGGTGACATCACATCCCGACATTTGACTAGGCAGAGTTTGTTTATGGGTGGTTTGCCAGTGCCTTCCCCAGTCATCTTCCCTTTACCCCCAGCAAGCTGGGTCCTCATTTTACGACCTCGGAAGGACGGAAGGCTGAGTCGACCTCGGCTACCTGAAACCGACTTCCGCCGGGATCGAACTCAGGTCGTGAGCAGAGCTTGGACTGCAGTACTGCAGCTTACCGCTCTGCGCCACGGGGCTCTCACCATACTGACCTTACTGAATACAAAATTGAAGGCAGATCCATGTGTCCATGTGAGCTTCCATGGGGATTTTGAACCCAGTTTTCCTTATTCAGCCCCTGAACCATTATTTCAAGTTATGTATTCATATTACAAACTCAGTTGAAATGATTCAGGTTACCTTAAGCCTGATGTATAAGAAGGACCAGAATTTGCCTAAGGGAGAAAACCAGTGACAGTTAAATTGAACTAAAGCTGCTATAAAATTTGCAATTAACTTTAGAAAGTTAGCCTGCAGCTACTGGAACCTTCCTGTGAAAGATGTATATCTCCTATGGGACATGCTAGACATTAGCTGATGTACTTTGGTAATTTCTACACTTCAGACGATACCGGAGATAGTAATGGGATTCTCTGATTGCAACCTCTCTAGACAAGAGCACCGAAGAGGCTGACAGCACGAAAGCAGCCGCGGCTAAAATGGAAAAAGAATACGAAACGCTGAAAGATTCCACAAAAGCCGAAGAACAAAATACAGGCAACAACGAAGAGCCAAAAGGTAAGCGGGATTCTTCCCCTCCACATTTCCATATTGTTTCTGGCATATGGCGTCAAAAAACAATATGGTGGCTGGGATCCAAAGAGCATCCTTGAGCATGCGCGAAGACTTGTTTGTCTGTCTGTCTTTGAACAACCTGCTCATTCTCTGTACCCCAAACTGGTTTCAAACGCCCCACAGTTCCAATCAGTCAGTCATTTATTAATACAGCACATATCCAGTCATATACCAAAAAATATATATATATATAGAATCATCAGCAGTTGACTAAAATTCCATCAATATTAAAAGCAGAGATTCCAAATATAAAAATATAAAATACATAAATACAAGCATTAAAAGTATAAAATACATAAAATCCTAAGAGGGCGCTCCTGTATATATATAGATTGTAAGACATGTCATCCCAGCAATTTGCACCTGGTTTTGGATGCGGGAGCACAAAATGTAGCAGTGTCTATGGTAACCCTTGGATTTTCATCCAAGAGCAGCTTCCTTGCCCTCTCCGCCTCCGAGTTATCAGAGAGCCTGTTGGGCCACGGCCGGATAAATTTACCACTGATCTCTTCATAGTAAGGGCATCGGATGAGAATACACTACGTGGTATCTACATCCCCTATGCCACACCGGCATAATCTCTCTGAGATAGGGATTTCCCCACAGTTCCAAAATGATTTGCCGTGTGACATGGGAGGGAGGATGGCTGTTGGCCAAAAGCAAAGCTCCCTGTACACACAGGACTAGTTGCGTGACTCTTTGGGGGAATAGCCCACAGCTGAGGGGTGGAGCATCTGCTTTTCATGCAGAAGATCTCCGGGTCCGTCTCTGGAATCTCCAGTTTAAAAGATCTTGTGGTTCTCTTGGCTAGTAACCATGGCTGTGTTGAGGAAGACAGCCTGTTGGACTTGGACTAGAGAGATCTGAATTCAAATCCCACTCCGCCTTAAAAGTCCCAGGGTAGACTTAGTCCAGCCCCAGCATTTTGGTTATGAGAAAGCAGGAGACTCCTGTGCATGCTATGTGGATCTTCTTGCGGAAGGGTGGCCTTACAGCTGTGGGAAAAATAAGTAAGATCTCACCAATGCAAACAGAAGGAAAGGGAGGGGCCATGGCTCAGTGGAAGAGCCTCTGCTTGGCATGCAGAAGGCCCCAGGTTCAATCCCCGGCATCTCCAGTTAAAGGGACTAGGTAAGGAGGTGATGTGAAAGACCCCTGCCTGAGACTCTGGAGAACCGCTGCCAGTCTGAGTAGACAATACTGACTTCGATGGACCAAGGGTCTGACTCAGTATAAGGCAGTTTCATGTGTTCATGTGTTCAAACAGGAACATCGAGCCCTCGGCGCAAGCAATAGGGTTGACCTATTGAACTGAGAATGAGTTGGGCTGTTATCTTTTCTTGCTAACTCTGAACGACAGTTTTGCTAACCGAATCCAGCGCGTTCAATATGCCACTGTAGCAGGCAGTTCCTTCGTAATGGCATCCTGTACCTTTTAAAAACATAAAATCGTTAGTGAGTTCAATAGTCTGGGTTGAGCTTATTGATTGGTCTGTAACATGAGAGGATGGGTGGGGGGGAAACAAATCAAAAGTCTGTGAATCATTTCCAGTAGAGAATTCCACTCTTTGAACAGCTCCGAATGAAACAGAGAAGATGGATGAGGCGGGCGTCTTTCAATACCCATTCTCTGCAGACATCATCGCTTGAGTAACTTGGGCACGCGGCCCTTCGCCACTTTGTGTGCAGGGAATGGCTAAGCAGTAAGGCGCTCATGTTTTTTTGATCTGTGAGTGGTTCATTTGCACATGCAGGTCCCCTCCTGACACTGCGATCGTCGGGTAATCCTTGGCGCCTTCGACCTAGCCCACAGAGATTTAGGGTGCTCGCCCTTTGTTTGTGGAACCACCTGCTTATATTTATTCCATATTGTGCTCCTCTCCACCACCAGGAGCAAGAGATTGTAGGGCCATACTAAGAATTGCAATAATAATCAATCAACCTTTTATTGCTCATTGTCAACAGTTTAAGCATTTACATTATATGGGAAGAACAGCTTTACAAGAACAGCACGATCCCTTAAAACTGGGTACAAAATAGAACCATTTTATCGTGACGGTTGTAAGCTCATTACATGCGTTATGTATTGTTCAATCTGGTAAATTTTCTCGATATCAGCATCGAGGTCAGATAAAAGAAACGGCATAATCCAAGGTTGTAAAGGGAGATCATATTTGGCTAGAATAGGTATAATCCAGCGAGTTCCCTCTTCCTTCCAATTTTTGCAAAAGAGGAACAGATGATCAATTACACTGTCTCCACAATCCCACAAGTGGTCGTTAAAAGGAATATTAAAGAAGCGGCCATTTAATACCTGTGTGGGAAAAGCTTTGAGCCTCGCCAGGGTGAAAGCACGCCTTTGATTTGGGGGAGTTAAAAGATAAAAAGGAATTGCTAATATACTGATTTCTCTTTATTTTTGCTTTTCAAGGGAAAGCAGAAGCGTATTTGGAAGCCATCAGAAAGAACATTGAATGGCTGAAGAAAC
Organism: Euleptes europaea; assembly: GCF_029931775.1. Lineage (NCBI taxonomy): Eukaryota > Metazoa > Chordata > Lepidosauria > Squamata > Sphaerodactylidae > Euleptes > Euleptes europaea. The sequence goes on along the minus strand of NC_079331.1, from coordinate 8,919,975 downwards.
ACAACAAGCAGACAGACAAAGAAGGTCGGTTTGCGTGAACTGAGGGCAGGGGATGGATTACAGTCAGAATTTGGCTGGGTAGTATAAATTAGCCCAACCCACCAAGATACACATTAGAATTATGGAATACAGAACCGAGCAGAGCAAAAGAGAAACACAATAGTATAGGTATCATCTGACCATCTTTGTGAAGACCATCCCATTAATGCAGGGGAGCATCACGGAGATAGTTCTCTCTCCCAATCAGCACCCACTAACCTCTGAAGGACCAGTTACCCTGAAAAGGACCTCTGAGGAGAGCCAGCATGGTGTAGTGGTTAAGAGCGGTGGTTTGGAGCGGTGGACTCTGATCTGGAGAACTGGGTTTGATTCCCCACTCCTCCACAGGTTGGGGCCCCAGAATCACTGGCTTTCAGGAGGCGGGGGTGTGTGTGTGTGCAGACCCACCTGCATGAGGTAGCCTCATACATTCAAAATTAATACAGGAATTATGAAACACGGTAACCTGCTTGAGATTTGTGTGCAGAATTATAATATACTGTGCGAATTAAGATGGTGCATACTAATGCGTTTAATTTGCATGACTGGTTCAGAGCGTTTATCTCTTTGTGGCACAGAACCTGAGTTAGCCTTGTGATAGATTTTGTGTTTGTCCGTGTGTGGGTATTCAGCCTGGATGATCTCTAATCGATCGCGCTTTGACTCCAACATGAGTTTTCATTTTCCAAGCGGGCATTTTAAAAGCCGCCATGAACCATGTACAAGCCCTTCAAAAGTCCTTGCCCAGCAGTTCAGATGTTAGGTTGACCGAGGGAATGTGACAAACAAATGTGAATAAATTTATTTACGGCAAAAGCCAGAATGAAACAACCAGATACAACCTGTGAGAGATTAAGCTCTCTCTTGTTTAAAAATATAACAATTTAAAAACATTTAAAGCCAGTAATTTACCAGATAAAAATTAGCCAGTCCCAGTACGGAAATTAGCCAGTCCTGTGCGGATCTTAATCTTGATTTCCCGTACGGATCTTAATTGCAGCAGAGAGAGCCCCGGGGTGCAGAGTGGTAAGCTGCAGTACTGCAGTCCAAGCTCTGCTCATGACCTGAGTTCGATCCCGACGGAAGTCGGTTTCAGGTAGCCGGCTCAAGGTTGACTCAGCCTCCCATGCTTCCCAGGTCAGTCAAATGAGTACCCAGCTTGCTGGGGGTAAAGGGAAGATGACTGGGGAAGGCACTGGCAAACCACCCCTTAAAACAAAGTCTGCCTAGTAAATGTCGGGATGTGACATCACCCCATGGGAATGACCCGGTGCTTGCACAGGGGACCTTTACCTTTTTAACATTTGGCAACTTGCGAGAGACAAAAAGAGTCCCCGTCCCAAAGAAGAAGTTTAATTACCTGTTCCTCTGACTCCATTAAATTAATAAGCGGATGGATCAGCTTCCGCCGAATACCCTCGTAATAGCTACATCTGAAGAGCACATGGTTTGTGTTTTCCAGTTCTCCCGCACCACACGGGCACTCCCACTGTGCTCTTGGCATCTTTCTGCATTTTCCATCCAATAAAGCTAAGGGTAGAGCAGATTCTCGTGCTAGGGTTAAAGCTCTCCTATGCTTATTTAGTTCTAGCGTAAATAAATACATAGCAGGGACCAGACGGCAGTGTATACTGGAAGGAGCTAGATAAGCTGGGGAGCTCCTAAGATCTGTTTGCCTCTCAAACAAATGGGTATAAACGAATGAATGCCTTCCGTGTTTCCAGATTATGATATTTCCAAACTGCGTGACTTCATTGACCAACAAGCTGACGCTTATGTGGACAAGGGCATCCTGGACAAAGAAGAGGCAGATGTGATCAAACGTATCTATGGCAGCCTGTAAGAAACAGACAGGAGGACGTCCCTTGAAGCTGTAGGGAATTCTAGTCTAGCTTCATCCTCTTATGACCTACAGCCTGTTTGTTTTCTCAGTTTTCAAAGAGATTGTTAGAAAGTGTTCTGTCTGCGTCGTATTGAACCTTTTTCCAAAAACAAAAACAAAAGTGTCAACACCCACAGTGACTGCATATTGATCTTTCCTGCACATTTGTCATCCCATTTAAGGCAGAACTTTGCTGCCGACTTTAGAGTTAACAGGGTAAACCACTGACTTTCCCGTTCCCTTTAGCTTAATCTTTGACGCCTGGCAACTCTGGTAGAGAAGCCAGATGTGTTTGAGGGAGAGCTCTCTTGCCCCAGCGACCGCTTACTCGTCACACTGTTTGGTAGGATCCAAAGAACTGTGAGCAAAAGGGGGGGAAAGCCACTCTTAGGCCATTTATGCAGGGTCAATTTTGATGCTCGCTCAAAGCTCTTTTTTTAAAAAGTGGGCTTTAAAATGCCTATTCATGGTCCCCGATGCAAAAGGAGAAGCTCCACCCCACCCCAGCTCACCTGCTCCTTCATTCCTTTGTTTGCATAGCCATTAGCAATCGCTAAATGCAGCTGTGATTTTTTCATGCTTCCTTGAGGGGATTCTTCGAGGCGGGGGCGGAGCAAAACACAAAAGGTTGCATTAAAGGGGCTCTTAATGCGGAGCAGGTATGCGCCGGCTTTGCAGTCACTTCCTGAATGATGAGGTGAAAAACTAAAAAAAAAAAAAATGCGGGGCACTTCAGCCTGAAACACTCTGCGAATTACCAAGCATAAATGGCAATGCTGCTCTGCAAATGCTTGTAACGAGTTCATGTGGCGCCAGGATAGGTTGGTTCTGTTACCGTTCTCGTGCTCCCTCTTTGTGGAAGCAGCGGCGCCAGTTTTCTCGCACAAGCAGAACACCTTTGGCTTTTCTTTCACCTCCTTGCACAACGCTCTAGCAGTGCCAGGTGTACAACAGCCCTTGCAGAAGCTGCCTTCCAGGTCTGGAAAGGCACCTTTGGGTCTAACTCAGCGACTTTGTTAGACATGCCGCTATTCATTTGTAAAGGGCGTTATCAGGGAACAAGGGTGAATACCATTTCTGCAGCTAAATATTTGCAAAGAAATCTCACGTTCAAGTTCCCATCGGTCACTACTGTTTCTTTGGCTTCCGAGATTATCTCATTTTGAATGCATTTGTGTGTCACGATTTTTCTTCCCGTCTATGCATTCTGTAGCGTGTCCATGTCTGTGTGCCATTAATTAGCCACTGTTCGTTCAACAAATGCATCAGCCTTTAACATAGATCTTGCAGGGAGGAAGAACTGGGTTGCTAAAGTCAGGTACAGTAGCAATGTAGTAAGTGAACACACCTCATAGCTTTTTAATAAGTGTTATTTCTCTGTGCATGTATAAAGAATTGAATTCTCGACGTGAGTAGCTTAACCACCCATGTAAATAGCTGTTAATTTCAAAGGACGGGGTGGGTGGGGGGAAGCACTGTAAAGATAAACCTTTCGGGGAGCTTACAATTGGAGGTTCTCGGAAGCATTGGGTCAGATATTTCCGTTTAGACGATTCATTGCTTTTGCCAGTCGGGGTGGAATAAGTTTTAACCACTGGTCCGAAGCCAAAGAAAGTGCCGTTTCTTGTTAAGAATGTAAGAAGAGCCCTGCAGGATCAGACCGGTGGTCCGTCTAGTCCAGCGTCCTGTCTGTCTCATACCGTGGCCAAACAGTTACTCTGGAGGGCCAACAACACAGCGTAGGGGTCGAGGCCTTCCCCTAAACGTTGCCTCCCGGCACTGGCAATCAGAGTTTACTGCTTCTGAATGTGTAGGTTCCCTTTAGTCATCATGGTGAGTAGCTGCTAACAGACCTCCCCTCCATGAATCTGTCCGATCCCCTTTTTGAACCTGTCTGTGCGTGTACCCATCACTAAATTCTCTGGCAGTGAATACCACATTTAAATCTCTTGTTATGTCAAAGCAGTATGTGTTCGTTGTGACAGAGTGACTGATCAGCAGAGGCTCCCAGACTTCTTGTGGCTGGGGTTGCCCACCTCCAGGTGGTGGCAGGAGACCTCCCGCTATTACAACTGATCTCCAGCTAATAGAGATCAGTTCCCCTGGAGAAAACGGCCACTTTGGCAACTGGACTCTATGGCATTGAAGCCCCTACCCTCCCCAAACCCTGCCCCCCTCAGGCTCTGCCTCGAAAACCTCCCACCGGTACTGAAACCTGGGAACCCTAGCTTTCTTTTAGATGCAAGGTGGCCCAGCCATGTGGTGGTTCTGGGTGTTGCATAAGGGTACCTTGTTGAACTTAATATGTTATTTGTGAGATTCCTGGCTGGAAAGAGCAGTGACTCATGCAGAGCAGCAGCAGGCATGCAATTCTGCTGAGCCTCTGCATCGGCTGAATGATCCACTCACACCTGATGAAGAGACTTGACAGAATTATCCCTCAGAGGCTGAGTAGGAAGCTAGGTCAGAGACACAGTGGACAGCTTCCTCTTTAGATAGGTGTTTGGGGCTCACTGGGAACAGCTTTCATGATTTGTTTTTCATGTTACAGTAGCCGGCCTCTTGTGGTCTACTATTATACACAATGCTGTTCGGGAATAAATAATTTAGCAACAAGATTTATGAAAGATATACTACAATCAGAATTTGAAAAAGGGAGTGGTTTAAGAAGAAGAGTTGGTTTTTAAATGCCAACTTTCTCTACTACTTCAGAAAGAATCAAACCGGCTTACAATCTCCTTCCCTTCCCCTCCCCACAACAGACACCCTGTGAGGTAGGTGGGGCTGAGAGAGCTCTAAGAGAGCTGTGACTAGCCCAAGCTGGCTTCACATAGAGGAGTGGGGAAGCCAACCCGGTTCTCCAGGCTGGAGTCCACCACTGTTGACCACTGCACCACGGTGGCTTTCTTAATCGTTTTTGGGAGGGGAGGCACTAAGCAAAGTTAAGTGAGAGGGACACATTGCCATGGTTAAAATGTCTGTAGATGTTTCCTGTTGACTAAGAGCCCATTACAAACTGCACTGTTGGGGCAGTGTCTTACATTTCTGGTTTATCATTAAAGCACTGAATCAGCAGTAGGAGAGGCATCTGTGCAGATGTGCCTGATCACGGAGGAGAAGTTATTGCTTAATCTAGTTGTCAACACACTGAAACTCCTTCGTATTTGCTTTTCTCCCAGGGTTTTGCTACCATCAGTATTGCTCTGGCATGCCCATTCCATAAGAGGAATAATCCTCTGCACGTTTTCCTAAGCGTGTTGAATGTTTAACTTTCTCTTATTCACTAAGGCCCCAAATCAGCCCCAGCTCAGCTTCACAAGGGGTCAGCTTTTGTATGCATTCAGCATAGGACAAGCTTCGGCAAAAACGCCCGAAGGATGATTCTTCTTTTTATCCAAGTAGGTCTGAAAATTTCCTAGCCAGTGGCGTCTCATCTGGAGAACCGGGTTCGACTCCCCACTCCTCCACATGAGCGGCAGAGGCTAATCTGGTGAACTAGATTTGTTTCCCCACTCCACATAAAGCCAAGTGGGGGACCTTGGGCTAGTCACACTCTCAGCCCCACCTACCTCACAGGGTGTCTGTTGTGGGGAGGAGGAGGGAAGGTGATTGTAAGACGGTTTGATTCTCCCTTAAGTGGTAGAGAAAGTCGGCATATAAAAACCAACTCTTCCTCATAAAGATGAGTTTCCATCTAGACATTAGGAAGAATTTTCTAACTGTTAGAGCGGTTCCTCAGTGGAACAGGCTTCCTCGGGAGGTGGTAAGCTCTCCTTCCCTGGAGGTTTTTAAGGAGAGGTTAGATGGCCATCTGTCAGCAATGCTGATTCTGGACCTTAGGCAGATGATGAAAGGGAGGGCATCTTAGCCATCTTCTGGTCACTGGGGTTGAGTGTGGGGGAGAGGTAGTTGTGAATTTCTTGCATTGTGCAGGGGTTGGACTTGATGACCCTGGTGGTCCATTCCAACTCTATGATTCTATGAGGTGAGGGGGAAAAATGACAGAGGAATTTCAGGTGGAACGGAATGAGCAAAAGCTGCAGATGGTTAAATGAAATCTAAGGTTGATAGTAGGCTCAGAAACTACTTCAAGTAGAGTAGAAGGAGAGTCAAAGGAAGGGCTTAGAGGATGGATGCGGGGAACTGAGGCTAAGAGAGGGCAACGAGAGAGCAATGTCTTTAATTTCGCACTGAAGCCTTGGAGGTATGCTCTGAGAAGCCCCCCCCCCCCCCCATTTAAACTATCATACTGTCCGGACAACCCCTCGGGCCGTGCATCTTTAGAAATGCACCTTCTTTGTCAATCGCAGCCAGTGTCAACGAACACTGCCTTTTTAACAGCCAGATCAGTTCCGCGAAAAACAGTGGGCTCGGGTTTCCCCTGCTTTGAGTGCCGCCGAGCCCGGATGCCATTGGCACATCAGGTTGCCCCAAAGGCATCTGTACTGTTGGTAACTCGAGATGACGGAACATAGCCTCATCCATCACCCTGCATTGCAGAAGATCTGTAGCTTGTGCTAAACCAGGGCTGGAGGGAGCGAGCCCTGTTATTATAATTAGCACTGCAGATGCTGCTTTACAGCTTACTGTCGGAAGGCTGCTTTTGGCTCTCACAGCGTTCTGGGGCAGTTTTCGGATCACATTTTGCCAGTATTTGCCCTATTGCCAATAAGGGGGGAAAAGGTACCCTGCATCTCTGTGGTTCTAATCTCACCCGATATTGTCTTTTTTTTTTACATTGTTAGTATCTTTAGATGCATCAAGATGTCTTCACTATTATAAAAAAATGCTGAAAATGTTAACAACACACACTACTCACAACACACTTTTCTAATAGAATTCTGTTTCTGATACTGTACTTTATTAAATGCTTTGCTACAAGATACTGTTGTGCAGTTTTTTTGTTTCTTCTTTTGAATTTGTTCCCCCTTTAAAAGGTCAGGATTTTGCACTGTGGAAGATGGTGCTGAGTCTCTGAGAATGGTAAGGGGCTCTCTGCTCAAGATAAGACTTATTTGTGATGTATTTGAGATGCACTCCCACTGACTTCAGGGGCCACTAAGAACCCAAATTCAGCATCAGGCAAAAATTGACACATAGGTGAGGAATTTTGTCAATAGTGATCACCCTGAAGTGATCGTTCCTATGACAGCTGAGAATCTAGCATTTCAGAATCTTACTCAAATCCACATTTGTGACTTAGCAAAAGCCTTTTGTGTTCACGTTTGTATACACACATCTTTAAGCATGGGTTTTAAAAGTTCAACAGATTCGAGATGCACTATCATATTTCATTCATTACCGTGTATGCAATTAGGATAGAGGGTCCAAGATTCATAACGTTATTTTTATACTGCCCCTGGATGTAGAGTTGCACAGTACCCACCATAGCTCAAGATCTCTTTCTTGTTTTATTTGCAGACCTCTCACTTATAGGAACCACAGTTGACTTCTTGGAAAGAGGGAGGGAAGACTTCAAGAGAGGCCAAAACCGTTTTGGTAACTTTAGCAGGAGCAAACCACAATGATAGAAAGCACAGAGTTTTACTTTCTCTCCAGAAACGGCAAGCGCTTTGGGAGAAAGCAGCCCATGTTCTCACCCCAGCATTAAAAGAACTCCCTTTTACAAAATAGGGTATGTATAATCATTAACAGCACAGAGAGAAATCTGTTTTAAGCGTCTGGATTTCTTTCCAAGATTTTAGCTTCTCACCTCATTAGAGAATTGAGCCTAAAACCCCACCACAGGATATTTTATCTTGCCTGTAAGCTACAAAATTTTGCACACTACAACCACAGTTAATCTCTTTAATGCTCTATTGATTTCAATGGAAGAAAGTCAAGAATAGGCTCAACTCTCCCATTTACATCAAAGGGATGTGGAAAGTGCTTACTTTTAGCTGGATTGCACCCATGGCTTTTTTGGCCTGCTCTGTCGTTGCTCATAAAAACCGCTACATTTAAGAACCACTATCAAAAAAACAATGCAGATACTAAAATTTGCTTAGTAAGAGATATGTTAGTAGTTCTGCTTAGTTTAGGAGAAGAAAACTCTGGAATGGGACTCCATGCATTAAAAACTGTACGGGGCTGATTTCAGTGCGGCTTTTCTAGTTTGTCAAATAAAAAAGCTGACGATGCACAAAGCAGGCAATTCCATTTGTCCAAGCACAGCTGCCAAATTGAATGCCGCCCCAAAGAATGAGATTCATTTTTCTCCAGGAAGCCAGCGCAAAAATCAATGAACAGATTGCGATAGCTACGGGCATGTGAAATGGCGGCAGTCTTCGCACAAGGTAGGTTTTTTTTCTTCCCATTTTCACATTACGCACAACCATTCTTTATGAATCCTGGGTTTTATTGTAGGAGAAATAAGGAACGGAAACACCCGTCTATCTGCAAGATGCCCTTCACCTCAGGGAGAAGAGTAAATCCTCCTTATTTCTCTCTGCCGGTTGCAGGAATATCTGTTTTGACAGGCTACTCTAGAGCTGGCTGTCCCAATTTAATTTGCTGGATGAGAATAACCACCAGCCTTTAATTTCCTCCAGGTCCTGCTCGTCCCTACCCAAACGGCCTTGCTCAGATCTTACAAATCGAGGGCTGTGGCTTCCTTTATTGAGACCATCTATCTCTTATTGGGTCTTCCTTTTTCTGCTACCCTCAGCTTTTCCTAGCATGACTGTCTTTTCCAGTGACTCTTGTCTTCTCATAATGTGACCAAAATATGATAGCCTCAGTTTAGTCATTTTAACTTCTAGGGGCAGTTCAGGCTTGATTTGATCTATAACCCAGTGATTTGTTTTGGCAATCCACGGTATCCGTAACACTCTCCTCCAACACCACATTTCAAAGGAATCTACTTTCTTCCTATCAGCTTTCTTCAATGTCCAGCTTTCACACCTATACATAGTAATAGGGAATACAATGGCATGAATTATACCCTACTAGGATTATAGGCTGGTGCCTATGTCAGGACATCCCTCAAAATTCTGGAGCCACAGTAGCTTTATCAGACAGCAGCTGAACCTGCATACCCACAACACTTCAGCCAGAGGCATAACTGGACAGATACAGGTCAAAGCACATCAAGTGGTAGGGTCTGACTTCTACAAAAGTTTCTGACTCAAGCTTGCTGTCTAACCTGATCAACAAGGGGGCTTTGGCTGGTGCTTCTGTTACCAAGGGCCTGCCTTTCTAGCCCAAGGTTAGCTCGCTTGGAATGCTGAATTGTTACTCAGATAAGATCACAGAAGTTCAGGTGCGGGAACCAGCAGCGTTGGAACTAAATAAATGTCCATTCATAACTGCGCTTTACAACTGAGAGTTTTGGGTTTAATTTTTGTAGATCCCACCCCTTTCTAATTGCAAGTCACTTTGCCCAATAAACAAAATCCCTCAGCCCAGGTAATTTTAAATCAAAAATGGTATGAAGAAACACTAGGGTATCTGTAAGTTTCTTTTATTGAACAGTGTTTCTTAAAGCATAGCTCGCATGTTTAGTCTTCTGCTGTTCATTTGAACACATGAAGCTGCCTTATACTGAATCAGACCCTTAGTCCATCAAAGTCAGTATTGTCTACTCAGACCGGCGGTGGCTCTCCAGGGTCTCAGGCAGAAGTCTTTCACATCACCTTCCTTGCCTAGTCCCTTTAACTAGAGATGCCGGGGATTGAACCTGGGACCTTCTGCCTGCCAAGCAGATGCTCTACCATCTGAGCCACGGCCCCTCCCCAATTTAATTCATATTCTTCATCCACAGACTGGACAATGGCAGTATCAATATATTGGGTTCTCAATGTGGCCCATACGTGCAGACGTAAATCTAGAGACTGGGGCTATGAGCAGACATATAAAAAAAGAAAATTCATAGAACTGCATTCAAGCTTTTATAAAATGGAATGAATTACAGTGAACGCAAAGGGAATACCCTTACAAAATACTCTTCATATGCCTTTCTGATAAGTCTCAACCAAGATTCTAATCTTCTGAGTATTTCAGGAAGTCTTAAGAATAAAGAAAAATGCACAAAACATCAGACTTCTTCTGATGGTTCTAATATTGATGTCTTTCAAATAAAGTTACAATGGTAAAAAAAGAGCAGACACTTGAATATCTTCTGCAATTTTAATACATCCAAATGAAACTAAAAGAAGCATGTCTTGAAATCTGCAAAGCGCTCAACAGTGTGCTTTCTATATACAACAAGCTCAATAACAAAGATAAGTCAGTGACCTAAAGTGCATTTTGTATTTACTACGTGAAAGCTACACATGTGTGCACACAAGAAGCCGCTTCAAACATTGTCCTCACACAAAGGAAAATACATTTCACTGAGTTTTTCCTCTTTGTTTTTAAAAAAGTTCAGTTTCCAAACAATATTCTGTACTTTAAAACCTCACCCCCTTTCCTCCCTCTCAAAACAGATGGCTAAAACGGGCTCATTTTTGGAGAACAAAAATTGCTTTCTATATATACTCTGTATCTGTATATACATATACGCACATTCCCACACATACAATATTCAAGGCCACATCCATCAACTCTGATACTTTCGCAAAACAAGCTAATCTGCCTCACGGCTGGCACCACAATAAAGATTTTCTTCATGAACGCTGAATCTCTCTTACGCTTAAGCATTCCACCTGTTTCTTAAAATATTCTACATCAGGGTGGTCTCTGGGATATATTGGTGCTACTGTGCTACTATTTCATAGCAAAAATATGAAGGCAATTACTAGTTTGGAAGGCTTACTTCCCTTTCTGATGTATAGTACAAGGACACTGACCTGCAGAAGGCAAACAGTCAAAAACTTAGTGCAAGTATAGTCAGTGGAATTACCTATACACAACTTGTAACAAGTACACCATAATAAAATTAATCCAAAAGGGTCGCTTTTGAATCTCGACATATTTAGTTCTTTAAGAACTGTTTTTTATTCCAGCGCTTCATGCCGTCTTCTACTGCTGATAGGAAGAGGTTGCATAGGAATTTTCGTCACCGTCCTCCCTGCTGAGGCAAAAGGAAGCAGAATTATGAAAATACTACCTATAAGAAGAAGAGTTGGTTTTTATATGCTGACTTTCTCTACCACCTAAGGAAGAATCAAACCAACTTACCATCACCTTCCCTTCCCCTCAACACCCTGAAAGAGCTCTAAGAGCTGTAACTTGCCCAAGGTCACCCAACAGGCTTCGTGTGTAGGAGTGGGGAAACCAACCCAGTCCACCAGATTAGCCTTTGCCACTTATGTGGAGGAGTGGGGAATCAAACCCGGTTCTCAAGATCAGAGTCCACTGCTCCAAACCCCCGCTCTTAACCACTACACCATGCCGGAACTATCAATCTTTTTGCAAGTATTCCTTTGCATGTTCTGAGTCACTATATGTCAAGGATGCCCAAAAGCAGGACAGTAAGGTGCTGCATTCAATTTCTGTCCAGCAGCACTACTCTGGAACAGGCAGCTCTGGAAGGCCTCACTTTCCCCCACAATGCCACAGAAACTGTTGTTGTCTTTGCTGCTCTGATTGCCTCTAACCCCTGTAAGACCCACTACATGGGTGACCAAGACCTGAGAGAGGGCGAGACATTCACCCTGAGAGAGCTTGCTCCCCCAGTTTTCTCGGTCCTCCATCAGTCCTGGACAATGGGCCAGGGGAGGGGGGGGCAGTGATACTCATCTGGGAGGCTTTCTCTTTAAGGGCTCTACCTGCCCCGGAGATCTCCGGCATTGAATGTGTTGGCCTCCCTTCCTCCCCGCCCCTTTCTTTATAATTTCAATCTATATATTATAACTGGGGACCCAGATTGCTCTTCCCTGGACTTGCGATGAATAATGGCACCAACTGATCTAACAATCTCGTTAGCTGACCTAGCTTTTAATCTATATGTATTATGTTTTTAAATATATGTGCATTATATTTTATGACTATCAGCCGCTCTGAGCCCGGCCTTGGCAGGGAAATAGAGAGGGATACAAGACAAACAAACAAATACATTGCTCTGGAAGGAGCAGCAGGGGAGGAAAGAACCCAATTTTGTGCCCCCCCCCCTCCAGTGCAGTATCCTAAGAATCCTTTTCAATAAAGGACAGAGATTCCTCAGGAAAACTCACACTTCAGCTACAGTACCCAATGAAGCTATCCTTAGGAACTGGCTGTCAGTTTCACTCATGCCCTGATGAGTCAGTTGGCACTTTAAAACCACAAGCTTCCCTAACTGGGCTGCAGATAATTTATACTGCCAGCTCATTCAAAAAATCAATAACACTCCCAAAACACTGCTACATGTCATGGACGGGAAAAAACATTTCTGGTTTTTAAAAACATAGCACGAAGTGTTTATGAACCGGAAAGAACTGAAATCACAGATGGACTCTCTATCCTCCTAACAAACACAAAGCTATCTTCTGACTAGTGATCATGAATTGGAGGAAACAAGCAAGTCATACCTGGTATCCTCAGGCTTTAGCTTCCTAGCGGCCTGTTTGGACAGTTTAATCTGCAAATCTAGTCTGTGCAGAAAATCTTTGGCAGATAATTCTTCAGGTGGAAGAAGATTGTCGGGTTCTTGAGGACTGGGTGAAGAGTCGTCTTCCTGAACTGACACCGGATCGTCTTCACAGGAAGGGGGGCTGCTAATTGCTTCATTCTCAGGAGATTCCAGGCAGTTCAGTCCGTTAAATAGCAAAGGCTTCTCAGATATAACTGGTATATTCAACGTTTTTCTCAGAAAAATGCAGTCATTTGTGAACAGCTTATTTGTCCTTTTTATTTGCTCCATCTGAAAAGAGATACAATACCATTTACTACTGATTCAAGCAAGTTCATCACACCTAGATAACGACCATAAATCAGCAATTTTCTGCAATTATCCTTCCTCATTACAAAAATTTCTTCTCTAAATATAGTGCCTCTTTCAGTGCATTACAGGAAAATGTCCCCATAAACAAACAGACTGACATTCTATGTCCCTTTTAACTATATTCACATTGGTGTCCTTTTTTAACTTTTCTTGCATGAGAGCAAAATTATATGGCAAAAATAAATTACAATTAAAACCTGGGTATGATGCAGTACAACCATCCATCAAACCAGGCAGCCATGTAAATTCTCTCATGCATGTAACTTTATCGTGTCTTTAAAGACAGTACCATTGTCAAATATTTGGCAACACCTCTAGTTATTTCTGGGTACAAGTCTCCCATCAGTATTGAAACCACCCAGGGGTCAGCAGGAAGATGATGTTTTGATAGAACAGGAGCAATCCAGAGGGCCCTGGGTGCAAACCATTGATCACAAAATAATAGAAGGTGATCTATCGTCTCGATTGCTCCTGATGCACAAGCACATCGCCTATCTGAGAACGGAGTTATATCAAATCATCCTCTCAGTTCAGCTCATGCACGTAACAGAGATCATGTACCCTAACAGAATTAAGTCATTCTCTGGGACATCTAGTGCAATTCCTGTCCTAAAAATAATATCTTACGGAGGGGGCAGGAAATTAGGGCGTTCCAAGGACTAATCCAGTCTCTGGCTGTCCAGTAACCAGCTTAGGTACCCCTTCTTTCATTTGCCAGAAGACAGCTGTTTCAGATAACAAGGGAAAGATTATGTGAAGGGCAGAAAGCTAGATCCACAATGTTAGCAATGTCTTTTCCTTCTTACCATGCCAGTCCTGCACAAATAATTCAAACATAGCATCTTAGAACAATGGCATATAGCTGAATGGTTGTGGCTCTACACATGAAGCTGCCTTATACTGTATCAGACCCTTGGTCCATCAAAGTCAGTATTGTCTACTCAGACCGACAGCAGCTCTCCATGGTCTCAGGCAGAGGTCTTTCACATCACCTACTTGCCTAGTCCCTTTAACTGGAGATAACTGGGATTGAACCTGGGACCTTCTGCGTGCCAAGCAGATGCTCTGCCACTGAGCCACAGCCCTTCCCTCTAACTGCACCAAATATCGACAATCCAAAATTCCCATGATGGTGGAAGAAAAAAGTTATAATTAACTGTCACAGAACCAGAAAGTCAGTTAATATGACACCCTAGTTACTGCTCCAGCAACAAGCTTGTTATTGTCACTGCAGCTGGACAAAACAGGTGTCTCCTACAGAAATGTGAATACCTAAGCACTGCAGTAAGAAAGACGTTCCCAAGGCTAACTGCATTTCCCTCACTAGCTGAGCAGGTTACGTGTTTTCTTTTGAAGTGACATGAAAATTCAGCATTTTCGATTTGGCGCTACTTGTTGAAAGCCTCTGCCTCATCAATGAAGGCGCACACCTTGTCCAACATGACAGCAATCCGAAGAAGTTCAGTTCAAACAAAGAAATACAATATTTTCTCTATGGTATTAGTTTCCCCAATGAGTTAGCAAGTTGATGGCTGTAGCAGGCACAGCGCACCTTAATAAATAATGCACCAACAGCTATCGTGCAACTAAGGCGCACTTGTTCCTCTTGCTCTCCAGAACCATGCATGAAGATACGATATTTTAAGGGCTGGCGCACACAATCTAAGTCACCACTTAACAGCTGAAATAACAAACAATAGTTTCCATGTGGAACCAAAGCATCGTGAACTAAAACCACAAATGAAGTCTTAAATTCAATCAATTTTCCAGTTCAGCCTGCTTAAATATTCAGCTGCCACTCATTGTCAAGGAATCAGGTGATAAGAAATCAAGTGATATTCATTCAACAGTGAATTTATGGGAGGTACACAGATTATTAAATGCATATCTAGCCAGTGTAATCAATTTGAGTAACCTAAGATTTGTAGTACATTTGTACTATTTGTGGTATTCTGATTTTGGATCCCTCTTTGGAGAGGGGAAGTGGCCAAATTTTTAGAGCATCTGCTTGGCATGCAGAAGGTCCCAGGTTCAATCCCCAACATCTCCAGTTAAAGGGACTAGGCAAGTAGGTGATGTGAAAGACCTCTACCTGAGACCCCGGAGAGCCACTGCCTATCTGAGTAGACAATACTGACTTTGATGGACCAAGGGTCTGATTCAGTATCAGGCAGCTTCATATGTTTTACTGGTTTCTTACTTTTAAATTGTGGTTAGAAAAGCAAGGAACCTAGAAATGCAACATTTACTTCATTGCCAATCTGGTAAAAGTGAAGTGAAGAAAGTGGCAACACAGCACCAGCTGATTTCACCCTACTGAGGAGTGACAAGTGATGGCGTGCCTCACCCTTACTGGCTCTGCCTATCTACAATAGATCACCAAGGTATCAAAAGACAAGAGACTTGACAAACGGAACTGGATGGCGCTATCACAGGTACAGCTTCCAATAATCTGAATAGGAAATACATTTATGTAGTTCATTGCAACAGCAGAAGTTTGAATTAACCTGCGGTGCTGGGTGTTCCAGAAAGCGAAGCTTTCACTTCCACTGCAGCACACTTCGTTTTGTGTGTGCGTGTACTTATTCCTTTAATAGCAAAGGATGTGGCTTTATGCAAAATTACTTACAAAGGCAATGGAACAAAATGCAGTTGCCCAATTAGTTTGTTATGCCTTCATAAGGACCATTTGAAAACTTCTTATGCTATGTGCCATTTCTTTAACAGAGCATAAGATATATGCCGCCCTGACCTGGGTGGCCCAGGCTAGCCTGATCTCGTCAGATCTCAGAAGCTAAGCAGTGTCAGCCCTGGTTAGTATTTGGATGGGAGACCACCAAGGAATACCAGGGTTGCTGTGCAGAGGAAGGCACTGGCAAACCACCTCTGCTAGTCTCTTGCCATGAAAACCCCCAAAAGGGATCGCCATAAGTCGGCTGCGACTTGACGGCACTTTACACACACAAGATATATGCCACAGAAATAATTCTCTACAGAATTAAAGGACACAAAGCAAATTAGATTCAATATAAATTGAAACCCACATATATTTGTCGGTGTGCAAGCAATGCTTGCTTTTGTGCCCAATCCTACTCTATTCTCACTCTTCCATTCACACTACTCACATAATACATACACATCTATTTCACATAGGACTCCTATACATAACATTCCCACAGTCCAACACATGACTAGCACTTTTCTAGTGCTGCTTACTTAGCAGATAAACCTGCTCCACCAACAGCACAGAGCCTCCTCCTCTTAGGCCTTGTGTTCTCACTTTTTATATAATTTTTTTTAAATTGCAATGTTCACAAATATTCCATAAAACGATTGTAGCTGAGCCAGTGCAGGGTGTGTGGATCTTTCAATAATCTGAAACCTAAACTCTTGAAACCAAACACTGATATCTGAATTAAACTCAAAGGGGGAAAAATGTGATTCACGTGTGATAACTGGTGAGGCAAAGAGCTTCCCTGTATAACTTTGCACGGGTTCAGAATCTCATTTAAACTGTGCTTCAACCTGTGCAAATCACCTATGTTAGCTTAGTTTTGCACACCAAAGATCTATAACCATTTGCAAACCACGTAGGATGAACTGCACGCAACATTCATGATGTTTCTAACATGGCACTTACCAGTATACAGGCAATGTTTGTTATTTGCTTACTTAAGGTACATGAAGTTTCACAGCATTTTATAAGCAAAAACATCTAGTACTTGCTCAAAGGAGCTTACAATTAACTCTTGACAGCTGGGAATCAGAAAGGGTGACAAGAGAGCAGGGAGGGAAGGAAGCACCTAGTGCTGCTTGAAGTAAACATGGGGAAGACCGTTAGATCACAAACAAACTCAGAATGAACAATCCCAGACATGCTTCTGGGATCCTTTGCAATGCCACAAGGCATACCGGGGCACAACCCAGTGGCAACCCGCAATCCAAGAGTTGCATGCCAGGATCCTAAGCAACACTGCAAGAGACCCCGCACTGCACTTTTCCAAATTGTGCACTACTTCTTCGGCTGCCCTAAAATCCCCTCGCCAATCATTTTCACTTCTTGCAACATGATTCAAGTTCAAGGCAGGCACGTAACAAAAGTGGTAAAATAAAACACGGCGTAACTGGAGGGGAGGCGGGGGCGTAGAGAGGACGACAGCTGCTTAAACGTACTCCTCCTCCTCCTCACAAACTGTCTTTCACTTCCTCCCGTGAAACCACCAGCTGGGCAATGTTGGTTGCCCGGGTATGTATTTGTTCCTGCAGCAAAAGAGGCTCACGTCTGTCTGGAAGCACCTACGCACCCCTCAACCCCTGATGCCAGAGGAACCAGTGGTTGTTACTCCCTATGGTGAGGGGGTGCCACTCTAAGCATGCTCAGAGAAAGGCACTCTTCTCACAACTCTGCTAGGCAACGGCTCTCAGGAGGACCTCTTCACACCACACCCTGGTACCTTGTACTTGGGCAATATTGGTTGTGTGGAAGGCACTACTCACTCTTCCAGATTCCAGCTGCCTGGGAATGAGCTGCAGTTTCCACACAATGAGGGAAAGGCACTCTGCACATAGCCAGAAAGACATGCTCTCTCCACCATGTTTCAATACTTTTCAAGGCAATCGGGATGGACACCCATACAGTGTTTGCATCCTGTACTACATTATTTATTTGCTTACTTCATTTATACCCCACTTGCCCCATGGGGACCCAAATTAGCTTGCAACATTCTCCCCTTCTCCTTTTTAGGTTAGGCCGAGAGAGTGCCACTGGCCCAAGGTCACCCAGCAAGCTTCCATGGCAGAGCACGGTATTTGAATCTGGGTCTCCCACTTTTAACCACTACAGAACACTGGGCAATGCCAGTTATGCTGGTCCAGCTTTGCTGTCATAGAATTGGAAGGGACCACCAGGGTCATCTAGTCCAACCCCCTGCACAATGCAGGAAATTCACAACTACCTCCCCCCAATACCCCTAGTGACCCATACTCCATGCCCAGAAGATGGCCAAGGTGCCCTCCCTCTCATGACCTGCCTAAGGTCATAGAATCAGCATTGCTCACAGATGGCCATCTAGTCTCTGCTCAAAAACCTCCAGGGAAGGAGGAAGCCTCCCGAGGAAGCCTGTTCCACTGAGGAACCGCTCTAACTGTTAGAAAATTCTTCCTGATGTCTAGACGGAAACTCTTTTAATTTCAACCCGTTGGTTCTGGGGCAACAGAAAACAACTTGGCACCCTCCTATATATGACAGCCCTTCGAGTACTTGAAGATGGTTATCACCTCTCAGTCTTCTCCTTTTCAGGCTAAACATAAGAAAGGAGAGGTGCCAAGGCTCAGCATGTCTGGATGCCCCTAACCCCCCCCCCCAACACACACACACACACCGTAATCCGCGGGGCTGGCTGTAGTTGCTCCAAGGAAAGCATAGGGAGGGGCTGTGGTTCAGTTTGTGGAGCATCTGCTTGGCATGCAGAAGGTCCCAGGTTCAAACCCCGGCATCTCCACTTAAAGGGATCAGGCAAGTAGGCGATGAGAAAGACCCCTGCCTGAGACCCTGGAGAGCCGCTGCCGGCCTGAGCAGACAGTGCTGACTTTGATGGACCAAGGGTCTGACTCGGTATAAGGCAGCTTCATGTGTTCATAGACGACGCACTCTTCCCAGGGAGGCAAGAGGGGATCTTAAATACAACACAGTACAGTGCTTTACACTGTACAGATCCACCTCATCTAAAAATCCATATCAGATTGACCCACACAACATAACAGAGAAAACCAGCTAACATTAAAACCCAATGTAAAACTAAGAAAATGAACTATAGACAACCTACTTTTGAGCTCCTTCTACCAGTTTGTATTGAACAATATGGTTTACGGTGAAATTGCCCTGATGGAATATTTAGGTGCATTAGAAGCAGAAAGTGATCCACTTTCTTTCCGGGGAGATTCATTTTCCCCCCTTCACACGAACACACGAAGCTGCCTTATGCTGAATCGGACCTTTGGTCCATCAAAGTCAGCATTGTCTGCTCAGGCAGGGTCTCCAGGGTCTCAGGCAGAAGTCTTTTGCATCTTTTTTGCAAGGCCCTTTGACTGGAGATGCCGGGGATTGAACCCGGGACCTACTGCATGCCAAGCAGATGCTGTACCACTGAGCCACGGCCCCGCCCCAAATGTACAGATTACATGAACACATGAAGCTGCCTTATACTGATTCAGACTCTTGGTCCATCAAAGTCAGTATTGATCTACTCAGATGGATGGCGGCTCTCCAGGGTCTCAGGTGGAGGTCTTTCACATCACCTGCTTGCCTGGTCCCTTTAACTGGAGAGGCCGGGGATTGAACCTGGGACCTTCTGCATGCCAGGCAGATGAGCCAGGGCTCTCCAGGGTCTCAGGCGGAGG
The DNA here is from genome assembly GCF_029931775.1 of Euleptes europaea. Lineage (NCBI taxonomy): Eukaryota > Metazoa > Chordata > Lepidosauria > Squamata > Sphaerodactylidae > Euleptes > Euleptes europaea. Next base: position 8,900,791 of record NC_079331.1, on the reverse strand, counting down.
TCTTTCACCTCACCTACTTGCCCAGTCCCTTTAACTAGAGATGCCAGGGGTCGAACCTGGGACCTTCTGCATGCCGAGCAGACGCTCTACCACTGAGCCACAGCCCGGCTCTCCAGGGGTGTCAGGCAGGGGTCTTTCCCATCACCTACATGCCCGGTCCCTTTAACTGGAGATGCCGGGGACTGAACCTGGGACCTTCTGCGTGCCGAGCAGACGCTCTACCACTGAGCCACCCTTCCCAATCAGCATTGTTCTACTAAGAGTGCTGGCAGCAGCTCTCCAGGGTCTCAGGCGGAGGTCTTTCACATCACCTACTTGCCTGGTCCCTTTAACTGGAGATGCCGGGGATTGAACCTGGGACCTTCTGCGTTCCGAGCAGACGCTCTACCACTGGGCCACGGCCCCTCCCCAAAGGGGACTCAGAGTGGACTCCCTTCTTAACCCCAGCCGGACCTCTAGGCGTTCACGGCGCTTTGCCGCAGACGCCAGCCCCCCCGTATGAAACCTGTCCAATCCCCCGTCGCCCCAGGCGGGACTGGACCTACCGTCACGCCGTACTTGAGCGCGATGCCCTGCAGGGTGTCGCCGGGCCCCAGGCGGTGCTCCAGGTAGCGCTCGGCCAAAGGCGCCGCCACGCTGGCCGTGCTGCCGTACGAGCGCGTCTTGGTCAGCGCCAGGCTGAGCGAGAGCGCGGCCTCCGCCTCGGCCGCCTCGGGCCCCGGCAGCGGCTCCTCGCGCAGGCACGGCCCCGGCAGCGGCAGGAAATCGGCCATGCCCCCCCCCCGCGCTCCCTCCGCGTCGCTCAACGGAGGAGGCTCTAAAGGGGAGGAAAAGGCGGGAAAAGACCAACGGCCATAACCGCCCGCCCGCACCAGGTGAAGGAACGGTTCCCGGCCGTGACGTCACCCGCCGCCGGTCTGCGCCTGCGCGCGAGCGCTCGCCCCCACCTGTCCTAAGGTGAAGCTTCTTCTCCTCAGCTTGCGCAGCTGTTACCCACCCACCCACGCACCCGTTTCTTTCCTTACGGTCCCTCCTGTTCGCCATCTTCTCCCCTTTTTAAAAACTTTTATTTCTGTACACAAACAAGCATACAAACATAAACAGTCCTAGAGCTAAGGGACCACCAGGGTCATCTAGTCCAACCCCTTGCACAATGCAGGACATTCACAACTACCTCCCCCCCACACACACACACACCCATTGACCCCTACTCCATAGAGTCAGAAGGGACCACCAGGGTTTTCTAGTCCAACCCCTTGCACAATGCAGGACATTCACAACTACCTCCCCCACACACACACACCCAGTGACCCCTACTGCCCCCACATACACACACCCAGTGACCCCTACTCCATAGAGTCGGAAGGGACCACCAGGGTCATCTAGTCCAACCCCTTGCACAATGCAGGACATTCACAATTACCTCTCCCACACACACACACCCAGTGACCCCTACTCCCCCCCCACACACACACACAGTGACCCCTACTCCATAGAGTCGGAAGGGACCACCAGGGTCATCTAGTCCAACCCCCTGTACAATGCAGGCAATTCACAATTACCTCCCCCCACACACACCCCCAGTGACCCCTACTCCATGCCCAGAAGACAGAATCATAGAGTCGGAAGGGACCGCCAGGGTCATCTAGTCCAACCCCTTGCACAATGCAGGACATTCACAATTACCTCCCCACCCCAGTGACCCCTACTCCATGCCCAGAAGACAGAATCATAGAGTCGGAAGGGACCACCAGGGTCATCTAGTCCAACCCCCTACACAATGCAGTCCACAAAGTAAAAATAAATAAATCATCACTGGAAACAAGGTCCAGGAATATCAACAACAAATTTAAACCAGCAGAAGATTGAACATAAATAATCAAGAGCCAGTGTGATATAGTGGTTAGAGTGTTGGACTAAGATCAGGAAGATCCAGATTCAAATTCCTACTGCCAGGGAAGCTTGCTGGGTGACCTAGGGCCAGTCACACACTCTAAACCAAACTTACCTTACAGGGTTTGGGGGAGGGTAAAATGGAGGAGAGGAGATTGATGCAAGCTGCTTCGAGTCTCCATGTGGGAGAAAAAATGGCACATAAATGAAGTAAATAAATAAGCAGTCAGTAGCACTGATAACCTTAAAGCTAGCTGCAAAGGCACTGCCTAAAATCTTTGCCCTGGCACTAGAATGTCTCTAGGGAAGGGGGGGAAATCAATCTCCCCGGAAAGAAAGTGCAGTGTCGTGGTGCTGTTGAGAAGGCTACCCACTGAATCTAAGTTGGCAGGGGTGCGTGGAACAGAACCTCTGACAACCATTGTTATGGGTGAGTGGTTTCATATGGGTGTAAATTTACTGTTTAAGCATCCTGTGCCTGGCCTTTCCTTAAGGCTGAATGAGTCCTAGAAACAAACTAGCAACCCATGAAATTGACAAAGAATTGCCACAGTATAGTTAGTAGGGCAGCTCTCAGCTGTTAACAGAGTTGTAGAAGCTGCAAAATAATAGTTAATCCTCTGATTTTAAACCATTCACATACTTCTGGCTTGCAACTCTTACGCTTTAATTTATGATGGAATATTTGCATTTAAGTTGGCTCTGCTGTGCAAAAGTACAAATTGGCAAGTGACAGAAGAAGAGTTGGTTTTTATATGCCAACTTTCTCTACCACTTAAGGGAGACTCAAACCGGCTTACAATCACCTTCCCCTCCCCACAACAGACACCCTGTGAGGTAGGTGGGGCTAAGAGAGTGTGACTAGCCCAAGGTCACCCAGCTGGCTTCATGTGTAGGAGTGGGGAAACAAATCCAGTTCACCAGATTAGCCTCCGCTGCTCATGTGGAGGAGTGGAGAATCAAACCTGGTTCTCCAGATCAGACTCGACCACTCCAAACCACCGCTACACTACACCAGCCTGTTACTATGCAGAGACACACCTGACTCTGCAGCAGAATAGGCAGTAAACATTCTTAGGATTGTTTTTCAGCCCAGTTCTTTGCATGTTTACTCGGAAGTGTGTCTGAGGACAGCGGGGCTTACTCACTAGTCAGGAAGCATAAGGTTACAGTCTTAAATGAAAACAAGAAAACAGGAAAAATCCAGAAAATAGACCCCCAAGTTATCCAAATTCTGCCGTAAAAAATGGATCTGATTTTTGTGAACATATTTTTGTGCACAGATGACATGCAGAAAGAGCAGTACTGTGAGGCAGCAAAGGGCACACTAGAGGAAATCAAGACGTTAAGAAATGCACCAAAAGGGTACTAGTGCTGACATTTCTTATAGCAAACATGAGCATCCTAAATTCAGTGGGACTTGTTCCTAGTGTAAGCTTGTTTCAGATTGCACTAAGCATTTGTTTTCTGATGATTAAGCCTATGTGATGACATAAATTTGAAGAAAAAAATTAAAATGCATGTAAGCCATGCAAATAACAATTCCAGAGCACCAAAGATACAGAAAATGTTTAGATTCAGATTTGTATTAACTGGGATGAAGCAGAGGGGTGCAAAAGACTACAATGAGTTTATTTTCTTCATTGTGTCTTGTAAGCATTTCCATGTACATATCTTGAATGCAAATTATTCAGTTGCTGTGCTGGTCCAAAAAGTGCCTTCAAAGACCCATATCTTCAACTGTCCAGAAATTGCTTAGAAAGAATATCCTTGTGACCATCGCACACAATTTCTAAAAGATGTTGACCCTGTAATTTCTTAGTGAAAAAATCCATGTTGCTTGTGTAACTGTTGTGCTTCAGGCTATGTCTAGACTGGTAGTTTTAATAACCAGCATCCATCATACTCCTACGTTCCTTATGTTGCAGAATTTCAGCATCGTGCTATTTGATTCCAGCATTTGATTCCTCACTGTCCTTCTGTTTTGGTCTCAGCAAACAGCTATATGATTTCCAGTCCTTTCAGAGACTGTTAAATGTATACTGCGGACCTGTCCAGCAGTGAAAGCAATGGAAGCAAGCAGTGCAATCCTGACACTAATTTATGCCAGTGGAATGGGTTCAAATCCAAATCCCCTTGTATATGCAAGCTTAACGAGGGAGGGGCTGTGGCTCAGTTTGTAGAGCATCTGCCTGGCATGCAGAAGGTCCCAGGTTCAATCCCCAGCATCTCCAGTTAAAGGGACTTGGCAAGTCGGTTATTTGAAAGAGCCCTGCCTGAGACCCTGGAGAGCCGCTGCCGGTCTGAATAGACAGTACTGATTTTGATGGAACAAGGGTCTGATTCAGTATAAGGCAGCTTCATGTGTTCAAGTCTAGCTGTATTTTAGGGGAGGGGCTATGGCTCAGTGGTAGAGCCTCTTCTTGGCATGCAGAAGGTCCCAGATTCAATCCCCGGCATCTCCAGTTAAAGGGACTAGGCAAGTTGGTAGTGTGAAAGACCTCTGCCTGAGACCCTGGAGAGCCGTTGCCAGTCTTAGACAATACTGACTTTGATGGACCAAGGGTCTGATTCAATAGAAGGCAGCTTCATGTAAAATCACGTGAAATGAAGTTGTACTAGAACAGTGAGGCAACAGAGACCCATTGCCTTCTAAACCACAAACAAGGCCTATCTCAGCAGTAATGGACAGGCAATAACTAACTGTTTCTGTGTAAGTTGTTCCCTTTTTCATCTGAGGGCTCCTGGGTCTTTCGGAAATACATGGCAGATGAAAAGATATGAAGTACGTAGCTCTACCAGCATGAAGTTGGGGGAAGCTGCTGCTAGTCAATTGGTTCTCATGCAATTTTGAAAAGTGAAGGAATCCTACAAGAACCACAAGTTTGACAGTCCTGTTTCTGTTTGAGGCTGTCAGCACTCAAGAAGAAGATTAGTTGGTTTTTATACCCCACTTTTATCTACCTTAAGGAGTTTCAGAGCGGCTTACAATCACAGTCCCTTCCTCTCCCCACAACAGGTACCTTGTGAGTGAGTTCTGAGAGAACTGTGACTGGCCCGAGGTCACCCCGCAAGCTTCATGTGGACGAGTGGGGAAACCAATCCTGTTCTCCTGATTAGAGTCCGCCGCTCTTAACCACTACACCACACTGGCTCACACCAGCGTGGTGCAGTGGTTAAGAGCAGTGGTTTGGAGCGGTGGAGTCTGATCTGGAGAACCAGGTTTGATTCCCCACTCGTCCACAGGAGGGGGGGAGGCTAACCTGGTGAACTGGATTTGTTTCCCCGCTCCTACACACGAAGCCAGCTGGGTGACCTTGGGCAAGTTACAGCTCTCTTAGAGCTCTCTCAGCCCCACCTGCCTCACAGGGTGTCTGTTGTGGGGAGGAGAAGGTGATTGTAAGCTGGTTCGAGTCTCCCTTAAGTGGCAGAGAAAGCCAGTCAATTGGTTCTCATGCAATTTTGAAAAGTGACCTTGGTCTGATCACAGCTCTCTTCACGCTCTCTCAGCATCACCTACCTCACAGTGTGTCTGTTGTGGGGAGGGGAAGGGAAGGAGATTGTAGGCCGGTTTGATTCTTCCTTAAGTGGCAGAGGAAGTTGGCATATAAAAACCAACTCTTCTTCTTAAACAAAAGCAGTGACATTTTCAGGTGTTCCATGCATGAATCTCACCTCAAATGCAAGAAAAACGTTGTGAGTAGACAGTTGGTTTCCCTCCACAATCCCCCACTCATAGTATTTGGCCCACAGCTGGATTTGAATCCAGATTTTCAAAAATCTTGTTGGTCTCTCGGGTACTACTGGGCTTGAATCTTGCTATTCTACTGCAGACCAACCTGACTATCCTCTGAAACTGTTTGGTCCACAGTGGCTCTCATTGTGTCTGCATTAACTTTCTTTTTAAATTGCTATTATTGAGCTTTTGATTTTGCTTCTAGGCAAAGACTCAACTGTGTTATGCTTGCATAAGCTTGCTCTTGAACCATAGGATTTGTAGTGCCTGCGTTCTCCCTCAAATGGCTAAGCTACCGCAAAAACATTTGCTCCGTTTGCTTTTTTTATATAATGTGTGCCAAGCACTGGCATTGTATTTCACAACATTTGCCTCTACACGGAGACGGTTGCTTTCATTTTAGCCACAATACAATCTGGTGGATTATTATGTAGATGGAAGTGGAAGTTGTTTTCTCAGTAACCAGGGTAAATGAATGAAGATGAGACTGAACCATGGGAGCTGGTGAGCCGGTTAAAGAGGAGGCCAGTACCACCATTCCAGACAAGTGGGCAGGAAGACAGCGATGGAGACCAAGATCAAAAAGAGCTGGAAGATGTTTGCTCACATCTTCTTGTATAGCTCATAATTACACAGAGCAGGGTAATGCTCCATACACCAACTCAAGGGCAACAGCCAGCTTCCGTCTCTGTTTTACTCCATGGTGGTAATTAAGAGTTTCTCAGGTCTCAAAGGCAGCCCCTGCAGAGGTGCTCAAAAAGAGTTAAGCATGGTATAGTGGTTAAGATCAGTAGTTTGGAGTGGTGGACACTGATCTGGAGAAGCGGGTTCGATTCCCCCACTCCTCCACATGAGTGGTGGATGCTAATCTGGTGAACTGGGTTGGGTTCCCCACCCCTATACATGAAGCCAGCTGGGTGACCTTGGGCTAGTCACAGCTCCCTTTGAGCTCTCTCGGCCCCACCTACCTCACAGGGTGTTTGTTGTGGGGAGGGGAAGGAAGGTGATTGTAAGCTGGTTTGATTCTTCCTTAAGTGGTGGAGAAAGTCGGCATATAAAAAGCAACTCTTATTATTATTATTTGGGACTGCTCTTAGCATGCCCCATGGTGAAAGCCAAAATAGCTTACTGTGCCTTAATGTTTATGTGGTGGAGATAGGCTGGACTGGTTTGTTTGTTTATTAACTAAAACATTTATGTCCTGCCTTTCCTTGTGGTTCAAGGTGACTTACAATAATAGTAAAATACATTTCCAGTTAAACCAGAAGAAAATAACCCCAAATCTTTCCCTCTCTCCCTGCTCAGAAATGGTGGCTGCTGATTGGACAACTGCTGGCCTGTTTTAAAGTTGTTTCCTTCTCGACTTTCTTGAATTCTATCTCTTAAAGATGGAGGCAAGGAACACAAGACCAGGAGGGCAACTTCAGTGATGAGCGAGGTAAGAGGAAACAAGTTATATTTTTCTTCCTTTTGGAAAAACAAAGAACAAATAAATGAATGTTTGTGGAGGGAGTTAACTGAATGGAAATTGATTCTGGCAGGGGGGAGTATGCACTGGAATCTGATGGGGAAATTACTTGGAAATTATTTGTGGGAATTGATGTTTAGCGGTCATACCTAACTTCTGCCTTGTATTCAGTTTGCTGACTTGGGTAAATCACTTGTCTCCAGCTAATCCAGCATTTTATTTTCTGCAGTGGCCTGCCGGTTCACAAAGTGGCAGATCACCAAGGTGGGAAAGCTTTTATTGTGACATGTGTAATCGTGCTGACAATTTATCCCAACTCACTTAAAACTACAAATGATAGGGGGTAGATATAGTTTAGTGTTGTTGGTCATTCTGGCAAATTACTGTCAGAAGGGCTTGCTTACCCTCAAAATTCAGGTATCACATTGCAGAGTTTTGTAGTGTTGAGATTTGCTGTTTGCAACCTTTGACTGTTTTCACTCATAGGAAAGAACAAGATGTTGCAAGGCAGAGATAAAAGGAGCAAATACTCTGCCAGTTGTGTGTCTGCTTTAAACAATAGCTCCTGTAATAAAGCAGGACAAATTTAAATAATCTATTTGCAAATGTGCTGAAGAAGAGGCTGTGTAGTATATGAAGAAAAATCATTACCTGGGTTCATTGCTTCTTGAGGTACAGTAAAATGTGGCAACTGTGCTCCTCCAAGGGACTTCCTTGAAGGGAGGTGTGATGGTGCCCCTGTGGGACAAGAACTGTCACCCTAGCTGGTAATGTTCCCTGACCCTTCAGCCCTGACCCAGCCCTGCAGGGATGGTATGGAACTCCTTCAGTGCATTGCTGAGGCAGACTGGATTTCCATCCATGCAACATGCAGCCACTCAGCTCAAAAGCCAACAGTATCACCATGAGGCTCCATGAGAGCCAGTGTGGTGTAGTGGTTTAAGAGTGGTGGTTTGGAGCGGTGGACTCTGATATGGAGAGCCAGGTTTGATTCCCCACTCCTCCACATGAGCGGCGGAGGCTAATCTGATGAACTGGATTTGTTCCCCCACTCCTCCACATGAAGCCAGCTGGGTAACACAGCTCTCTTCGAGCTCTCTCAGCCTCATCTACCTCACAGGGTGTCTGTTAACAGGGTGTCTGTTGCGGGGAGATGAAGGGAAGGAGATTGCAGGCCGGTTTGATTCTTCCTTAAGTGGTAGAGAAAGTCAGCATATAAAAACCTTCCTTCCTTCCTTCCTTCCTTTCTTTCTTTCTTGTATGAATGTCTGCTTCAAACCAGTTTAATTGTCATACCTTCCCCCCAAAGAATCCTGAGAATTGTAATTTGGCAATGGAGATAATGAATTCTCTGTCAGAGATCCCTAGTGCCTTCACACAGCTACAATTCCCAGGAATCCCTGGAGTTAAGTTAAACCTGTTTAATCCTGTGTACTGTAGACGCTCCTGTCTCTCTATTGTAAAGAATTTACAACAAACAGTGGTTGCCCCTAGCCTCTTTCGAAAAGACTTAGATGCCTTACAGTCGGAGCTGAATCAATGTTGAGGCTGAGGGAATGGAGGGAAAGGAATCAACGCATTAATTAAATGCTCTGGTGTCTGAATAATGCAAAGAGACAGAGCAAAAAGCTCTGTTGTCATGACAACATCATCCCTAGATGCTCTGGGATGCATTTCCCTCTGCTTACGTCCCAAAGCTTCCTGCACACGGATATGAAGTGAGCTAATTTCCCAGCTATGCATAAACTCTGAGCTAATGCCTCGGTGAACTAAAACAGAGATACAATATCGGCTCGGGCTTGCCTGTAAGGACATGAGTAGCTGGAACTGGAACAAAAACCTGTGCTTACAGTGAAGAACGTTTTGTGAACTGCTTATCTAAATGACAGCACAATTCTCTTACTTATAAGAAGAGCCCTGCTGGATCAGACCAAGGCCCATCAAGTCCAGCAGTCTGTTCACACAGTGGCCAACTAGGTGCCTCCAGGAAGCCCACAAACAAGACGACTGCAGCAGCATTATCCTGCCTGTGATCCACAGCACCTAATATAACAGGCATGCTCCTCTGATCCTGGAGAGAATCGGTATGCATCATGACTAGTATCCATTTTGACTAGTAGCCATGGATAGCCCTATTCTCCATAAGAACATAAGGAAAACCATGCTGGATCAGACCCACGCCCATCAAGTCCAGCAGTCGGTTCACACAGTGGCCAACCAGGGGCCTCTAGGAAGCCCCCAACAAGACGACTGCAGCAGCATCCTACCTCTGTTCCACAGCACCTAATATCGTAGATGTTTTACTTATATAGAATATCTTACTGTTTTGTGAGCCGCCTCAAGAGCCTTCTGTTGTTTAAATGTATATTTTTAAATACTGGTGACAATCCCCAGATAAATTTTATGAATATCTTATTCCTGTTCAGAGTTATCTATATATAACTGTCAGCATGTGCTTCTGTATGCACAGAAGGTGCAGCAATGCATTTACATGTGGATATTCAGAGCATTCATCTGAAATTGTCAGCATTTAGACTTGAAGGTCAATATTCACCGTTTTTTGAACATTCGTTGCAAGGTAGAATTAATGGAATATTGAAGTGCAGCTGTTCCATCTAGTGGACAAATGTTATGCAGCAATCTTTGATGCGTTGCATAAGCTAAACGGGGGAAATCCTGACGTGGTTGATTTTTTCCTTTCACTTTTTTTTTTAATCTTGCCCTTCTGAATCCCATATGCCAGATTTGGTGATGTGAAAGGGAAGCCAAAGTGACAAGAATTTTGCATGAATCTCCTCCACAGCAATCGTCACCACCAGGAGCCAGCGTTAACAGCAATAATGTGCGAACAAGAATTCTCAGTGCCTAAGAATTTGTTACTGAGTAGCTTTAAAAGGTACATTTAGATCTCAACTAAGTTAGGCATCAAGTAACAGTGTTCTACCGAAAGCTGTTAGTTGAATCCCCCTTGGCACATTCGTTCATGTATGCAGTCCTCACTGACCTAGATCTATTAAGATGCTTTGTGAGAGAAATTAATGGTAATGGAAGCAAAGCTCAGTTTGATCTCCTGGCTCAGATGGAAGCCCCGGCAACAACGTGTCACTGCGGACATACAAATCAGCCTTATACAGAGTCAGACCACAGGCCTGTATAGCCTAATACTTTCTATCTTAAATGGACAGCACCTCTCCAAGGTATAGATAGGTGAAGCCTTGCTGCTGGAGGTCACTTTAATGAGAGATACCAGGGTATGAAGCTAAATTGAGAAGTACCTAACAATGCATTCCTATGTGTGTTCACTCACTAATACCGTTGAGTTCAATGGGACACGTATGAACACATAAAGCTGCTTTATACTGAATCAGACCCTTGGTCCATCAGAGTCAGTATTGTCTACTCAGACCAGCAGCGGCTCTCCAGGGTCTCAGGTCTTTCACATCACCCACTTGCTTGGTCCTTTTAACTGGAGATGCCGGAGTTTGAACCTGGGACTTTCTGCATGTCAAACAGATGCTCTGCCACTGAGCCACAGTCCCTCCCCTAAACATACTCCCAAGTATTAATCAAGTTTAGGTACTTTCACCAAGGGCAGTAAGTTTGGCAGCCTAAGAATGTCCTCTCTTGATGTGACCAAGTCCATCCGGTCCAGTATTCTGCTTCACTATTGGCCAGGCAGAGCTCTAAAAGCTCATAAAAAGGAGATGAAGGTGGCAGCTTCCCCACTTTGCTTTTTGACTCCCTGAAAAAGTGCTCAAAGATATACTGTTCATGTAGATGGAGGCTTTATTCCACGATCATAGCAAACTGAGCTATCCTCCATTGTCTAATCCTCTTTTTTTAACGTCATAAAGCTAGTGACCATCACCACCTCTTGTGGTAGTGAATTTTTCATTGCATCTGTATCCCCACAGGCTCTGAGCCCCACAGCACCAAATAATAACAGGAAACCAAATTGTTACGAAAGTTTATTTACAAAAGTGACAACCAGTTAGCGGAAGTCCCCATCACATCTTCCAGCAATTCCCTTTGCTGCAAAGCTGTGAACATGCAACATTATTCATTTTTCCAAACCAAACATCTACCATTTATCATGTACACAAGACTTGGTGCACTATAAAATGCATAAACGTTGCACACAATGGCCAACAGCGTTCATGAAAAACTTATTTTTTAAAAAAAATTAAAAAATCTGAAACAGCAATGTGCAAAATAATTGGTTAGCTAATCCCCAACCATTTGCCTTTTTTCTAAACAAAGGAAGCTCTCATTTATGTGCCATTATTCTAAATATGATTCTCATGTGCTTGAAAGCTGTGCTTAGAACAATATTAAATCCATTATTAATTTCTACATACCATTATCAAGACAAGGGAGTCTGCTTCGGCTTATGATCTGGATCTGCTGCCTCCTGGGTTCATCTATAAGATGGGGAGGCTAAGGCTGACCTCTTTCTATGTAACATCTGTCTCACCTTCCTCTCCTAATGTTGATTATCTGTATGTCCCACCTGAAGGACTTAAGGCCAGCTCTTACTATAAACAGACAAGCTGTGCAGGTTCTGGAGAACTTTTTTTCCATCTTAAGAAGCCTTCATCAAGTTCTTGGCCACAGAAGTGACTCTTGTATTTTCCTCGGAAGCAGGGAAGCCTGTATGTAAAGCCATTGCAAAAACTGTCCCAAAGGGGATGTGTTCACATACAAAGTTTGCCACGTTGAAATCAATACATTGAATTTTTTCAGTGTGTTTGAGTAAGGTAAAATGACCTTGTTAAACCTGCAGCACATCTGATGATGATGAATTGTAACATCTCGTAGATGTTGGGGAGCAATATGGTCATGTATCAGTCTTGTAAATGATCTGGCTTTCACAAAAACTGGTAAGAAGAAGAGTTGGTTTTTAGATGCTGACTTTCTCTACCACTTAAGGAAGAATCAATTCAATTCAATACCTTTATTGGCATACAATACAATAAATGATCCATACAAATGATGAATAGCTATAGGGAAATAAGGAATATTGGACACCATCAAGGAAGAATCAAACCGGCTTACAATTACCTTCCCTTCCCCTTCCCACAACAGGCACCCTGTGAGGTAGGTGGGGCTGAGAGAGCTGTGACTAGCCCAAGGTCACCCAGCTGGCTTCATGTGCAGGAGTGGGGAAACCAACCCAGTTCACCAGATAAGCGTCCACAGCTCTTGTGGAGGAACGGGGAATCAAACCCGGTTCTCCAGATTAGAGTCCACTGCTCTTAACCACTACACCACACTGGCTCTCCCCGCCCCAGCCCAAACCACTGAAAAGACTGTTTCAAATAATGTTAATTTCAGCAGCAAAATAAAAAACCTGGATCATCATCATCCAAAGATATGGAGAGAAGTTCTAGAAAAGGGCTCTCTAACAGGTAGTTTGTGGGCTACCGCCAGGTTGCCAACTACTGCAGAGTACCTCCTCCTGCGTTGCCTACAAGACCCAGGAAAAGACTGCAAAAAGATCTGCTCTAGGCAGTGTTTCCCCCCACAGCAGGCTAACAATGATCATCTGCATCATCATGCAGGAGAATGTTACCAGATGTTGGCTGCAGATGTGTGGTATGGCCTGCTGCAGTAACCGCCAGCGTGGTGCAGTGTGGTGTAGTGGTTAAGAGCGGTGGTTTGGAGTGGTGGAGTCTGATCCGGGTTTGATTCCCCTCCTCCACATGAGCGGCGGAGGCTAATCTGGTGAACCGGGTTGGTTTCCCCACTCCTCCACATGAAGGCAGCTGGGTGACCTTGGGCTAGTCACAGCTCTCTTAGAGCTCTCTCAGCCCCACCTCCCTCACAGGATGTCTGTTGTGTGGAGGGGAAGGGAAGGTGATTGTAAGCTGGTTTGAGTCTCCCTTAACTGGTAGAGAAAGTCAGCATATAAAAATCAGCTTTTCTTCTCCTCCCCGTTGACAAACAACTGTCTGTTATCACTCTCTCATGAATGGGAAAGAAGTGGCAAGTGGAATTGAGAGAAGATGAATGATTACCAAGGCTACAAGGCTGGGTTAGGCAACCAAGCAGAATATGACAAAGTGTTGCGCACGTGTACACAATATACCCACTATATGGCTCGGATCAAAGGACAAACACAACAACAAACTGCCGTACTATAATAAGCAGCCAAGATGCCCACAACTGAATCACCGCACGCAATACAGCATCACATATACAGAGGTTACAATTATAGCCACAGGCCGCTTTGCACACCGGAAGCCCTGATAAAAGAACTGAGGAACACAGCGGTCCAGTTTGTACATTTAATGTGCCCCACCCGAAGCAGTCCTTTTGCCACAAGTTCGCAAGGGGAAATAACGCGTGGACCTGGGCATCCACGCCAGTGTCTGATCGCCCAGAGGAGACACCCACACCCACAATGTCTCCATCTCTTTTGAGGGCAGAAAAATCACACAAGCAGCACTTGGATACTAATGTTAATTTTCCAGCGGCTCGCATGTTTCTTTCCTCACTCAGTGGTGGTGATGGGGGGTCATTCCACATGGAGGAGAAAGGTTTTTTAATTAATGATCTGGGGTAATGTTAGGCCTCCTAAATTTAATTTAGGGCAGGGGTCCCCAATGTGGTGGCCGTGGGTGCAGTGTTGCCTGCCAACACATTTCCTGGAGCCCAACAAGTGTTTTTAGAAGGTGAGTGGGTGGGGGGAGGGGGGCAGTTGCCCAGCAGGGCTTCTGACCGGCCACCGAAGAGCCAAGTGGCTGGGCAGATTAAAATAGCATTGTCTCAGCAGCAGCTGCCACCACAGCATTGGATTTATTCTCTTTCACGCCTCTTTCCCAGTGTATTCTTTTAAAATTGTTCTATCCTGTACTTGGGCTTCCTCTGTGTGTGGCTCCGTCTCCCGTGGCAGCCGTTTTGTGGCTGCGCCCACCACCTTGTGTCAGAATTCCAAAGGTGCCCACAGGCTCAGAAAGGCTGGGGACCCCGGCCTTCGGGCGTTCTTCTGTGACGAGAAGTTTTAACCTTGAGAACGGATGCTGATGGACAATTAGTGTAAAATACTTTCTGGGGAAGAAAGCTTGCTACCCTTGGCAGAGAGGTCCTTTTCTTTTGACACCAAGCAGGCTTCCATTTGTAAAATTATTAGGGTTGCCAGGTCCCTCTTTGCCACTGATGGGAGGTTTTTGGGGCGGAGCCTGAGGAGGGCGGGGTTTGGGGAGGGGTGGGACCTCAATGCCATAGAGTCCAATTGCCAAAGCAGCCATTTGCTCCAGGTGAACTGATCACTATTGGCTGGAGATCAGTTGTAATAGCGGGAGATCTCCAGCTAGTACCTGGAGGCTAGAGAGAAATAGACACTTCTGTGCTCTTATGACAGAGATTAGGAAATTAGCACGGACGCGAATGTATCACAAAGTGCAAAAAATGTATATTAAATGGTACAATATATACAAGGTGAATATCAATACGATAACAACAACCTATCCTAAATCTAAGTATATACAGTGTATAGTTGCAATACAACATCCAGGATAGGTTGTTATTGTATTGATAAGATAACACCTTGTATATATTGTAGCATTTAATATAGGTTTTTTGCACTTCATGATACATTCGCATCTGTGCTAAGTATCTGGAGGCTGGCAACCCTAAAAATTACCGTATGTCTGCACCAAACTATCTGAAAGCCAGCTTTCTCTGAATAATTTAACGTTTATCATCATTGGGAGAAGAAAATTTTTTATAAGATTGTCATTGTTTAACAGAAAGCAGTGTGCTTCAGATACCCATGTATTTGCGACATTGCAGTTGGCCACAGAGATATTACAAAGGCACAGTGTTCATATACCTCATAGTCTTAACTCAGGGACGTACGCTCAGAAACCTGTTCTTCCATACTGTGTATCTTCTGCAACTTGCGTCTTAAGGGCAACTTGCGTTTTCTGTTTAATGGGTTCATTTGAACTGTCAAGGGAGCCTCCAAACTGGTAAAAGGGCAACTTGCGTCTTAAGATAAATGTCCCTTAGTTTAGTTTAGGTTTTTTTTTTAAGCACTTCCACCGGCTTCCTTGAAGGTAGCAACTGCTCTACTCCAGGGAAGGTTTCTGAAATTATTTATATTTAAAAGAAAGGAACAGGTAATCTAGAACTCCCAACTGTATGTAAAAATGAGGTGGTCGATCCCCCTGTTATGCTACAGACAATGAGGACAATGACGGCAGAAACATGCCACAGTAGCATCTGCACCCCAGACAATCTTAATTGTCTTAATTCAAAGTACTCTGGCGCCATCTCTCAGCAGCATAACAGTGGCTGTGTTTTCTTTGCTGGGTTTCTTTTATCTGCGTCTGGAGAATGTGCAGCTTTCCGAGATAAAAAAAAATGTAAACTAGGCCATTGGTCCTTTCTAATGGGGCCTCTTCACATGTAAAGAAGAAGAAGAGTTGGCTTTTATATACCAACTTTCTCTACCACTTAAGGGAGACTCAAACCGGCTTACAATCGCCTTCCCTTCCCCTCCCCACAACAGACACCCGGTGAGGTAGGTAGGGCTGAGAGAGCTCTTAATAGAACTGTAACTTGCCCAAGGTCACCCAGCTGGCTTCGTGTGTAGGAGTGGGGAAACAAATCCAGTTCACCAGATTAGCCTCCGCCGCTCTTGTGGAGGAGTGGGGAATCGAACCCGGTTCTCCAGATCAGAGTACACCGTTCCAAACCACCGTTCTTAACCACTACACCACGCTGGCTCTCTTCATACCACATGTGACATTTTAACATACCTCACCTGCAGACCTAAGACGTTTTAAGTGCACATCTAAAAGCCACAAGGTGTGAATGCATCAAGAATGCTTGCAGACACTTATAACATAAACTGCACTCACCACATTTGGTTGTATCCCCTTGCTGAATATTCACTTGGTGTTAAACCCTGGTATCTTCCATAATGTATGAAGCAGACCTTAATCTTCTGCTTCTTATTTCCTTCCTTTCTTGTTTATTGGAGAGAGACCTGCAGCTTTTGCTGCATTTATTATTTTAGCGGGGGGGGGGGGGTTGTAACCTTTAAAACAGCAGCTGAACAACAATTGATGGAACTGTGATTTGATTAAGATCCCATTTTTGCTCATCTAGAAATGGAATTCCCTCTTTGTGTACATTAATGGCCCTGGGCTCCCAACTTGGTAGCCCAGTCGCTAGCCTACTACGGCTCACAGCCTCACTGTTTGCAAATCACCAGATCCCAATAACCAGTAGTTGTAATAAATTCACAAAAATAATAATAAAAATTAAGTGGTTTAAAAATAAGCAGCCCCTGCTTTATTAAAACACTGGTTTAGCTTAAAGAGATTTCTGGTGGCAACTTCGGCCTCCTGTTAAAAACAACAACTATTTATATATATCCATATCTATTTTTAAATCCTAAATGACTTGAAGCTATGCTAGGTTTGGCAAAACTAGTATTTGTTACACGACATCACCGGACAACAGACCTGGAACCTGGCTAGCCTCACTTTAAACCCATGTAAACAAGTAGGCTTTGACAATACTTAGCCCAGATTCCACAGAGGGTGGCCACACAACCTAACCTCGATGAGGAATAGGACGTGTGGTGGCATGGATGTGCACCCAGTTCAGTTTCCCTTTCCTGCTGACTTGGGTTTCATTTGCGCTCAAGGTCTGACTAGTGACCACTTTTGAGGTTAGGAAGGAATTTTCTCCAGGTGACCCGAGGGAGGGGGGGCTGGTTGTGGCCCTCCGTACAACATGCAGCTTGACTCTTTCCTCTTTCTTTTCAACTGTTTGCTCAATGAGCACTCTCCTGTGGTATGCCTGTTTTGTGTTTATGGCACTTTGTAGTATGGTTTTGTAGGTCCATCTATCGCGGTGTTGGTGAAGGGAGTGGTCCTACATTGCAGCATGAGGTTGGTTCAAATAAATTTTGGTCCCTTTCAGCTTTATAATTCTGTGATCTGCAGAAAGTGCTACCCTGTAAGGTGAGTAGTGCTTTAAAGAGGTGCAGAACGATGCTGGTCCTACCGTGGGGACAAGGAGAGATATCAAATGTTAAAGGTGAAAGAGCAGGAGACAGACACATCTGACACAATCCATGGGGCAGCTCTCATTCATTTCAAATGGGCTTGCTGGGACATCCCCAGCATCTCCAGTTTAAAAGGACCAGGCAGTAGGTGAGGTGAAAGACCTCTACCTGAGACCCTGGAGACCCATTGCCAGTCTGAGGAGGCAATATTGACCTCGATGGGCCAGTGTTCTAAGGCAGCTTCATGTGTGTGAGAATTTCCCAGTGGATTGTGCCCCAGGTTAATGGGGAGGGGAGGAGAAGGGGGTGACACCTGGCTTTCACTTTTCAAGCACCAAAATCAGGGCAACCCGCATTCAGAGCATGATTGTAGATTGCCGGACCAGAAGCCAAGAATGCAGCACAGCAAAGATTTCTTCGCCCTGGCTGCTGCTTGCTCACAAGTAGAATTTAGCAAAACGACTTACCCAAGAAAGGCCTTATTCTGCTTGGTAAGGCTCAGCATAAGAAGGGACCCCCTTTTATATCTAGCATCCTTTTTAACTCGTTTGGTTTTGTTTTTAAAAGGAGGGAGGAAAAGGGGCAGAGAAAGGCTCATAGTGGTTTCAGAAGTTCCGCAGTCAAGCCCATTTGGCCTGCACAGTGTGCGTACTGGCTTGACGTACGTCAATCAGAACTGTGTCGTTGTCGTCTTTTTAAATGAACATTTGAAAGAAAATTGGGCTTGATTGTTTTGTTTAAAAAAGAGAAAATGAGAGTGATGGAGCCTGAGCAGCCTTCTTCTAAAGGCTTTCCAGTGTCTTCCCTTCAGAGTAGTGAATTTTTCTGAGATTTCTGACTGACCCATTCTCTTTGATGGGCAGCTGATTCATGTCGAGGCAAGGCTAGTGGCGTTCTCCTTCCACTCGTTTCTTGCGAACTAGAAAGCAAGAGGGCAAAACATAGTTGGGTCCGCGTCAAGATTCACTTTTCTAATCCTGCAGCATTCAGAAACATCAATGGTGTTCCATCAGTTACCTCTATATCTTTCCCTTCCTCCAAGGGGTTTAGGGTAGTTTACCTGGTGTTATAATGTGTGTGTGTGTGTGTGTGTGTGTTAAGTGCCACCAAGTCGCTTCTGACTCATGGCGACCCTATGAATGAAAGTCCTTCAAAATGTCCTATCTTTGACAGCCTTGCTCAGGTCTTGCAAATTGAGGGTCGTGGCTTCCTTTATAGAGTCCATCCATCTCTTGTTGGGTCTTCCTCTTTTCCTGCTGCCTTCAACTTTTCCTAGCATGATTGTCTTTTCCAGTTACTCTCGTCTTCTCATAATATGACCAAAGTACGACAGCTTCAGTTTAGTTATGTTAGCTTCTAGGGTCAGTTCAGGCTTGATTTGATCTATAACCCACTGATTTGTTTTTTCAGCAGTCCACGGTATCTGTAACACTCTCCTCCAACACCACATTTCTTCCTATTCAGCTTTATAATAATACTTATATTATATATTATATACTTATATAATACTTATATACTTATAATATATCATCCTTAAAACACCAGCATAATACTTATAATATATAATACTTATCCTTAAAATACCAGCAGCCCTGTGAGAAAGTTTGAGCTGAGGGATGGTGTATGGCCCTAACTTGGCAGTCCTAGTTCAGAATATTAGATACAGAAGAAGAAATGGTTGTTCAAAGTATAACATGCTGATTCCAGAGTAATCAGTCTGTGAGCAAGGAGAATGTCAAACATTCTAGGATTCCTTGCTTGTGTAAACAGGGGTTATTGATACAGATTAACCCTACTGCATGAAGCATTTCTGGAAAAAAAAAACCTCATGTAACCAAGAAGTGCTAAAAGTATTCAGTTTTCCTAAGTCCAGAAGTAAAGCAGAGAGATGTCGGAATCCCCCTGTCCGTCTTTCTTTTCTGCCTCATATTATTTCACCTAGACAAATGGACCCAGCATTTTTTATTGCTATGGAATGTTTAATAAACTGAGGCTATCGTATTTTGGTCACGTCATGAGACGACAAGAGTCACTGGAAAAGACAGTCATGCTAGGAAAAGTTGAGGGCAGCAGGAAAAGAGGAAGACCCAACAAGAGATGGATTGGCTCAATAAAGGAAGCCACAGCCTTCAATTTGCAAGATCTGAGCAAGGCTGTCAAAGATAGGACATTTTGGAGGACTTTCATTCATAGGGTCGCCATGAGTCAGAAGCGACTTGACGGCACTTAACACACACACATGAAATGTTAGACACTCCTCCTTTGCCTTCTTCATGCACGGGGTCAGGAAAACCAAATAAGCACGAACAAAAGATGGCTGAAATACCAAGAACAAGATCCTCGCTCTTTTACTGAGACGTTTTTGACTGTATTTCGAAAGTGTGAGACAGGATGCTGGACTAAATGGACTACTGGTCAGAGGCAGCAGGGTTCTTCTATTCAAATACCTTTTCCCCCTTGCTTCCCCTGTGCTGGCAGCTACAGGGGAGAACGCAACAACTTGGACTCCTGAGCCAAATCTGGCCATCCGACAGCAGCGGGCTGGCTTCCCAGTTACCAGCCCAACCCAAAGGCAACAGAGGTGTTTGACGGCAGGTATTTATGGCAGTGGGACATGAGAGGCAAGATTCAAGCCTTGGCCCACCAATCTCCACTCCCTTTTCATAGAGGCAAAGCTAACTGCTAAGCAGAGGTACAGAGGATACAAGCAGGGTATAATCTAATGCTGTGCAAGCACAGAAAGAAAACCCTTATGCTGTAAAGACAGGAATGAACATGTTTGAGCTATGCATGGTGGCTCCCGAGAGTTCAATGTGGGTGCCTGAAGCAAACCTCCCTAACAGTTGGAGAGAAGTATTTCCATATTCCTACAGTCATCTACTGCCAGACTTTGGTGTTTGTTTTGCCTCTGGCTCTATGCAGGAGCCTTTGGTTCCATCCCATCATTACTAGAGGTCCTGGGTACCCAAATGTCATGTTGCCGTGACCAAAAAAAGAGACCGCAGAGCGCTTTGTCCTAATAGCGTCTCTCTAGTTTGAAGTCTGGGTACAGGAGGTGGGTTTTTTCCCATTTTGTACAAAATTACAGCCCTGAAAATGTATCTCTGTAGCTTAAAGCTCTACCTGGCCTATTAACCTCATCTAGTCCTCAGTGAGGGGTGCTCCAGCACTCTTGCCGGACTGATGGATACAGTGTCTTACCTTGGTCGTTATTTTTAGTGATGGCCGCTGCTACCCTTGTTCTCGGACCTTGCTTTGTAAACTGGTACCCGAATTTGAGGATCTGGGAGTTCTCCTCCAGCATCTGAGCAATCTCCATCTCTACTGCTGTGCCAAGCTGCTGCCTCTGGGGAAATGAATTAAAACGTGAAACAGATGTTAACTACCAAGAAAGAAGCAGGCCTGGTTGACTCTGTGCATGCACAACACCTGGCATCTCGTCCTTTTATTAATGATGGTGCTTTACAGAGCAACAATAAGTTAAAAACATCTCTCCCAAAGAACCTGCAATCTAAATTTAGGCACCGAGTGGGGGGAGGCAAAAGGAGGGGGCAGAGAGGCAGAGGTACAAGGGAATCAATACATAACAAATGCAGCTAACACATATTAAGGCTTTATTTTAGTTGGGGATATGGACATAGATTATAGCAAGTCAGTGTTGGAAGGATAGATGTTTGAAAAGTTGGGCACCCTAGTTGAATGGAAGCTGACCATACTGGAGCTCGTTCATACATGCTCATCACCCGACAGTGATATGCATTTATGAATGAACCATCAGTAGTAAAATGTCATGGCAGAATGCTGGACCAGATGACACTTTTGGTCTGGCACAGTTCCATGGGGTGGAGTCACGGCTCAGCAGGAGAGCATCTATCTTCTTTGGACGCAACTGTCAGCATCTCCCGTTTAAAAGACCAGGTAGCAGGTGATGTAGGAGCCCAGTGGCGCAGAGTGGTAAGCTGCAGTACTGCAGTCCAAGCTCTGCTCACGACCTCAGTTCGATTCCGACGGAAGTCGGTTTCAGGTAGCGGGCTCAAGGTTAACTCAGCCTTCCATCCTTCCAAGGTCGGTAAAATGAGTACCCGGCTTGCTGGGGGTAAAGGGAAGATGACTGGGGAAGGCACTGGCAAACCACCCCGTAAACAAAGTCTGCCTAGTAAATGTCGGGATGTAACGTCACCCCATGGGTCAGGAATGACCCGGTGCTTGCACAGGGGACCTTTACCTTACCTTAGCAGGTGACGTGAAAGACCTGAGACTGCCAGTTACAGTAGACAATACTGACCTTGATAGACCAATGATCTGACTTGGTATAAGGCAGTGTCACGTATTCACCATGGAAAGAAGATCTCTATCATTTAGTAGTCTGGGTCGCCCAGCTTAGAGGCAGGTGCTGGACAAGAGAACTCTTGTCTGACCTAGCAACACAATCCTGATGTTCTTTATATTTAATTTTTTGTACAGTTTTCCCCACACGCTTTTATTGAGAACTGCATCTCTATTATATTTCTGAAGTTGTAAGGAAATAAAAAACCAAATCCTACCACTCACACCTGTCTTACTTCAGAAATATCTCATAACCACACCTTGAACCCCTTCCTGCGGTTGATTTTTATGTTGCCACGCCATATATTTTCTATAGCCAACGCCAGCTTCCAGTCCGTTCTTTACCTGATTGTCAATTTTGATCTCTGTCAGTGTCCGGTTCACTTTTAAGGCATCAATCAGGGCAAGGATGCCGGTCCCGGTGATGAAATTGGATTCTATATTTAGACTTTTCAATGTCTTGTTCACTTTTAATGTATCAGCGAAAGCCTGAAGGCATAAGAATAGATGCGTGAGTTAGGATCTCAAGATTATTCCCAACTAGAGGAGCGTTTGATAAATGAAAGCGTGGCCAATATAGGCCGCAGAGCAGAATGTTATCATTGATGTGTAAGGTCTAAGGAGCAAAGCATGATGGGATGAAAAGGGATGCCATATATGTACATAGAATCATAGAGTTGGGAGGGACCACCAGGGCCATCAAGTCCAACTCCCTGCACAATGCAGGAAATTCACAACTACCTCCCCTCTCCACACCCCTAGTGACCAGAAGGTGGCCAAGATGCCCTCCCTCTCATCATCTGCCTAAGGTCACAGAATCAGCATTGCTGACAGATGGCCATCTAACCTCTTCTTAAAAACCTCTGGGGAAGGAGAGCTTACCACCTCCCGAGGAAGCCTGTTCCACTGAGGAACCGCTCTAACTGTTAGAAAATTCTTCCTAATGTCTAGACGGAAACTCTTTTGATTTAATTTCAACCCATTGGTTCTGTTCTGACCTTTGTGATCTTACTATTGTCCACATATACAAAACACATTTGATGAATCAAAAATACCAGGACCCTGAAGTAGGATCCCATAATCTGAGCAAAAAAATATTGTAGTTTCTATTTATGGATTTCATTTAATATGTTGGATGGATAGGTTGCCTTCTTCTTCTTTTTTCCTGTGAACGCTGGTGCCTTTAACAACAACGTGGTAAACAGTAATTGAACAAGTGAAGTTTTCCTGCATCTGTTGAATTTCTGGTTGCCCAGTACCGGTTAAACTCAAAGGGGTCCAGCCAGAAAAATAATGACAATGCTGGATAAAGAGCACATTCCTCAAATAGTACAGAGGAAAGACATTTGCTGAAGAGATATTTTATAGACAAAAATCTCAAAAATGGTACAGCCCTAAAGCTATTGACAAACTTGTATTCCCTCGGACATTTTTCAGCATTTGCAACTCTACAGCTTGTTTTACCCAAGATTTGTTAAGAAATGCTTTGTTCAGCTTACGATGGCAACAGGATCGTTGCTCCGTGTAGCTGCCAGGCTGAATTTCCTCACATGTGAGTTGGTTTCCAAAGTTTTTGCAAGCTCTTTCAGTGTTGGAATTGGGATGTTCTGAATTATGGGGAGAAAAAAATTGCAGCAATTAATAACATTAAATAGACATTGGATTTTAATTTAACTAAATAAATGAAGTGTTTGTGTCAGGGAGAGCAGTTCCTAGGTAAAGCCAGACCACGGTTCAGCATTACATAATCAAGCCTCCAACTGGGGCCTGGACAGCTCCCAGAATTAAAATCGATCTCCAGAAAATGGCTAATTTGTGGACTAGACTCTATGGAATTACATCTCTGCTGAGGTCCCCACCCTCAAATCTTCCAGTAATTTCCCAACCTGGAGTTGGTAACCCTACTCATATGCCTGTATTCTTTTCTCCGCCTGTCTCCCTCCACCAGCTGGTTCAACTCCCTCCTTCCTGCAGCAAGCCATTATTTATTTTTTACATCTAAATTGGCAAACATCTAAACTGGTGGTTTGTGCTTGCCGTACAAACTACAAAATATTTCAACTTGTTATTCATAGGAGTTGACTTTCTTGGCCTGATGGGCATGGCTGATCTTGTAGCTGTTCCAGTAGCTCCAAAGGTTCTCTGAAATTTCAGCTTGGCGCCTCGTGTCTTGCTTTCTTGCTGACTTTACCCACTTAACAAAGATTTTAATTGGGGGCGGGGTAATTCAACCATGCAGCACCTATGAGTGCATCCATCCTGTTGAATATTAGAATCAGTTCTCATGGTTCTGCTCTACCCTTCCAGTGTGAGTGAAGAAATACTTCAGAAAACAAATTAAATGCAGTGGTGTGCATTTCAGTACCTTTATATTGTTCAGATTCACTTCCAGGAGCGTAGGATCATTTGCCTTAATCCTTTGCAAAGTTGCTTCTACATTGGTTGGATTAGGAGGTTCTTCAAAAACTGGCTTGACCTTTTCACCTTTGACCACATCTGAAAAACATAAACCAGTTCTGAATCAGAACCCCATCAATGCATTATCAGAAATAGATATGATTTGCTTTTCATTTTCCCTGATGTCTACTTCAAGACATGTTAGATATACATTAAAAACCAGTACTCCCAATCTGGTTATTGTTTGGGGCTCTCCATGCACTGATAGCGTACAACTTGGTTGCCCCAAAGGGGCAAAGAGCCCCCCCCCCCCCAAGGCTGTTGCAGGTCATGAAAACTGTGCAGGAGGGTTTAAGCGCCCCCCTCTTCCTTGCACTCCATGGTACCAGTCCAGGTCATGCCCGTGTGTGTGTGTGTGTGTGTTAAGGGCCGTCAAGTCACTTCCAACTCATGGCGACCCTATGAATCAATGTCCTCTAAGCAGCCTTGCTCAGATCTTGCAAACTGAGGGTCGTGGCTTCCTTCATTGAGTCAATCCATCTCATGTTGGGTCTTCCTCTTTTGCAACTTTCCAACTTTTCCTAGCGTTATTGTCTTTTCCAGTGACTCTTGTCTTCTGAGATGTATCTGTGAGTAATTTTCCAGCTTGGAACTTGCAATATGTATTTGATTGCAAGGACACTGGAAGCATGTAACTTATAGTTAGGCCCCAAATTGGTTGCCTTCTCAAGGCCCATTCCATCCCCAGCCAATGACAGCCAGGGACATTTCCAGCACCTCTGTGATATTAGGGCAATTCAGCCAATCGCTGCCAGAGGCTTCATCATCACCATCGCACTAAATACCTTACAGCATTACAAGATAGTTAACGCAGCTCTGGTTAAGCTCAGGCTTGTTATGAAAACCCATGAATGGTTTCATCCTATCACGGGAATAAGGGCTGCTCCTTTTGCTTGCTAGAGTTCGGCTGTTTTGAAGTAAGGAACAGATACTCACTAAATACAGGGGGGGACCTGCCTTCACTATCCATTTCTTACATTAGCAGCCCATCTGCAAATTCAATTAGCGTTTGTGAAATTGAAACATCTGTACATTCTATGCAATAAAACCACAAAGGCTGCTCCTCTGCCAGCCCATGATTTATTAAATCTTCACAGAGTAGCCTTACTTGAGAGACATACAATTCTCAGAGCAGGCAGCAAGGAGCTGTAGATGAGCGCTGGCTATTCCGGGACAGATCTATAAATCATGGCTCACAATGCTAATTTGCAATTACGATGTTTCAACATTAGACTAATGGGATGAATAACAAGCAGGCGTAGAACACCCAAGTTGTCTAAGAACAAGGCTATCTGTTAGCATTCAGCAACTGGCGACGCCCAGCACAAACAGGAGGGTTGCCAGCCGTCCACAAAATCCTCCCCTTGTGCCTCGCTCTTCTCATTGAGCCCTTCCTATATGTGAGAGAGTCCATACCATCATTCTTCTGGTGACTGAGTCAGCAGTTTTGTTGACTCAAAAAATCTGAAAGGCAGGTAGAACTGCTGCTACAGACACCACTAGAGAGAATCTAAGGCCTGGTTTAAAAATGATGCCGAAGATGTACAAGAAACCATCCAGAGGTGCATGCAATTAGCATCCCATTCAGACAGGGATTTGTAGCCCAGGACTACACGGTGCTGGTAGGCTCCAGTAGGGTTGCCAACCTCCAGGTGGTGGAAAAAACAGACACCTCTGTACAAATATAAACAGATGAGAAATTCAATACAGGAATATAGCTGTAAGTAATGCCAATTATATTGGCTATGTTTTTACAGTATGTGGTAATACTGTAAAAACATAGCCAATATAATTGGCATTACTTACAGCTATATTCCTGTATTGAACCTCCAGGTGGTAGCTGGAGATCTCCCGCTATTACAACTGATCTCCAGCCGATAGAGATCTGTTTCCCTGGAGACAATGGCGGCTTTGGCAGTTGGACTCTACGGCATTGAAGTCCCTCCCCTCCCCAAACCCCGCCCTCCTCAGGCTCCGCCCCAAAAATCTCCAGGTATTTCTCAACCCAGAGCTGGCAACCCTGTATATCAGCAAACTGAAGAGCCATTTTAAACACGTGAAATCCCACTCCATTAACTTTTTTGTGCCTTTATAGCTTCTTTGTTGTTTTATAGGAAATTAGCAGCCACTCTTTTGTACCGCTGTGTGACCCTACATGACCTACTATGTTTTTAATCATAATTCTTGAATCGCTGAAACTCCTGAACTAAATACTCCCTCCCACCCCTTCTAATAATAAAAAAAAATACAGGCTAGGGAAAGGTATTGTTTTTGGAACAAAATGGCCTGACAGAGCAAATTCCTGGTTGCTGCATTCCTGACAGCAGCTTAGTTTAGCCAACCCACCAAGCTGAAATGTTGGCCTTGTTTGCAAAAATAATCACAGAGACACGTGAATCAGCGTAAGCATCCGGTGGCTGTGGCCAGCTGGGAAGGCAAAAGATCAGCCTCGACTGAGATGGAAGAAGCAAGACTGCAGGTTTTCTCCCACTCCTTCCTCTCCCTCCCTTGGGCATCTTCATTAGAGGTATGGGGAGAGGCAAAGCCTCCCTGACAGCAACTGCCTGGCAATCAGTCTTTCACAAGCCGTACTCACAGAAGGCTCCAGATACAAAAAAAATAAATAAAAGTTAGGCTTTTGCTATGAATGGAACTTAACAGTCATTGTGATTAATTTGTCCACGGATTTCAGTGGGATTGACATGTAGAAGAAGAAGAGTTGGTTTTTATATGCTGACTTTCTCTCCCACTTAAGGAAGAATCAAACAGGCTTACAATCACCTTCCCTTCCCCCTCCCCACAACAGACACCCTTTGAGGTAGGTGCGGCTGAGAGAGTGTGACTAGCCCATGGTCACACAAGTGAGGAAAGTGGTGTAGTGCCAGTGTGGTGTAGTGGTTAAGAGTGGTTTGGAGCAGTGGGTTTGATTCCCCACTCCTCCATATGAGTGGCAAAGGCTAATCTGGTGAACTGGATTTGTTTCCTCTCTCCTATATACAAAGTCAGCTGGGTGACCTTGGGCTAGCTCTCTCAGCCCCACCTACCTCACAGGGTGTCTGTTTTGGGGAGGGGAAGGGAAGGTGATTGTAAGCCGGTTAGATTCTCCCTTAAGTGGTAGAGAAAGTCAGCATATAAAAAGAGTCACCTCCTCCTCCTCAAATGTGGGCTTCTGTCATTGCACATTTCTGCTGTCCCGTGTACCCTCTTGTATGACTTGGACTGGGTATAGATAAAAGATACTGAGGAACTGCACCCACTTACTTTTCACAATTTCTTTACCATCTTTACTGGTGGTTCCCTCATCAAACTTGGGGTTGTTGACCAGGTTGTGCACGCCAAGAACAGCTGTAAGCCCCCCAAAAAAACACCAACAAGAGTTTAGAGCGAAATCTAATAAGTTCAAAAGAAAGATACTCTTTACAAATTCTCTCTCTCTCCTACACACCTGCTCAAGCAAACACATGAGAGGCACATCAGAAGTCAAAGACTGAGGACAGTTGAAGCAATTCTTCCTTGCCAAACAAACTTGAACAGCGTGCTCGGATGGCAACTGGGGTGCCCTGACAGTGGGAGATGGGCCCTGCCCTGTGGGTTATAGTGCCAAATAAACCAAAGAGATGAAACCCATCTTGAGACAGCTGCACCTGCTGCTAAATGGAAATAACACAATGGGCAGAAATTATAGGCTGCTTATGCTTGGTAATTAGCAGCGCGTTCCAGGCTGAAGTGCCCCGCATATTTAAAAAAAAAAATTCTTCACCTCATTCCAAACATCATTCTTAAGAGCCCCTTTAATGCAACCTTTTGTATTTGCTTTGCCCCCGCCTTGAAGCATTCAATGAAGGAAGCATGAAGAATCACAGCCTTAGCTTAACCATGCAAACGAGAATAGCTAATGGCTATGCAAACGAAGGAACAGGCGAGTGGGGGGTGGAATTTGTTTGACTTTCTCCTCTCGCATCGGGACCGTGAATAGTCATTTTAAAGGTCGGATTTAAAAAAGGAGCTTTGAGTGAGCATCAAAATTGACCCTGCATAAATGGCCATAGTTTAAGGATAGCAACAAACCTGCCAGATCGTATAGCTCAGTGTCAGAGGCACTAGCCAGGGCTTCTTCTAATTCTGGGTCCAGAGTCACCTTCTCCTCTGTGCGGGTTTCGATGGGCCTTTCTTTGGGGACAAATACTTTCCCTAAAAATAAATAATAAGTAAAGCAGATTAAACATGGCGGCAATGGCGCAGACTCTAACAACATCAGCGATACTTGGACAGCGCTACCTAACAATCTATTCAGGGGAAGAAGTCGTAAATGTGTAATGTGAACGTCCAAAATTTGATGAACGTAATCATTCCCAAGTGAATGCTAGCAGCCCCATGTTAATTTTGTGACTGTCCAAAAAAAAAAAAAGAATACCTATTTTACCACTATTTTACATGCGTCAGAAAATGCTAATTACCACATTTACTTGATTGTCTACATTCACCAGTGAATGCTGAGTTTCCAGACAGTGACACAATTTATCTCGATCATCGATCCTCAAATTTTAGACAGCTATTGTAACATATATAAATCACACAGAACTGTATTCCAAACATCAAGCCCATAAATCCCCACTTAAAAAGACACCCCACACATTCAGTCTTTTAAAGAAAACTCCTATCGAAAGCCCTTCAGTGGCAGATTGATGTAATTTATTCTTGCCTTTACGCCAAATACTTAACATCTGGTTTTTATGATGAGGATTTTTAGAGATATTCAGGCTTGGCCTAACTTCTCCCTCTGATGCCACCCCCCTTGATTCTGATGATGGCAGAGCTAGGACAACATTGCGTGCTATTCGATTTCCACTTCGGGGAGGGATGCTTTCCAAGGACCTGGCAGCTGTTCAAGAAGCATCCCTCCACAGGAACTTTCCCACTCTACAGAAGCCTGTAAAAAACCACACAAGTACTCAAGAACTGTTCCCACGCAATTGCCTGCTGATTGCTATGATCCAGAGGAGTCCTGATTTTGCAACGCCATCTGCAAATGTTTAGTGTGTGAACTAAACCCACATGGGTTTTTTTCCTTACGCAAGATGCAAAGACCCAAGATCTCAATGGGTCAGAATCAGGCATTAACTAAACCCATTGTTCTAGCGTTGCGGTGACCTTCATATGCAGGTGGATTGGCCCGGTCTCAAATACTTGCAACTGTCTGGCAGCTTGTGACATAAAAAAAATGAAACGCTTGGAGTATGGCTCGATATTGCAGACATCGCTCTAAAATTACTTTGTTATACTGCTTGGAGATAACATTTTGTCACCTTTACCAGATGCCTCTCTGACAATTGTTTCTTTATCACTTATAGCTCCTAGATGACCTTGGTGGTCCCTTCCGATTCCATGAGGCCCCTCCCACTCTCTAAAAACACTCGGGGGGCACCAGGAGAGGTTTCAGCGGGCGCCATGGTGCCACATTGTGAACCCCGGGTTAGGCTGAAGGAATAACTGATCCAAGTTCACCCAGTAAGTTTTACAGCACAGTGGAAGTTTGAACCTAAGACTTCTCAGTTTTAGTCCAGCATTCTAGCATTTTTCGTCTTTCGGCCAGCTGGTTGACGTCCCGTGGTTCTTTTATTCAAAAATTCCCTAGTGAAGTAATCCATTTCAGGCAAAAGGCAAATGAATGGGGTTAGGAGAAAAATAACTAACTGCAGACTTTTCCAGGAAGAACTGGAGGGACTGGGATTGAATGTCAAGTATCTGATGTTTTTTCCACTTGCCCCCATGATGAGCTACACCAAACTCCGGCTTGATTCCAATGTAAGATTTGGTGCAGCACGGCTTGCTGTGAGAGCAAACACATTTATCCCACCTGCAAAGGGTCAGACCTCCGTACTTCACGCAACCCAGAAGGATTCTCCCTCCCCTTTCCTCAGCTAACTGTTGATGCAGCTCAAGCCTGCTAATAAACAGTCAACTCTGTCTGGGTGGAGTGGGGTGCGTGGGGAGCTCATATCCTTTCCCACACACATCTTTGGCTTTTAATTGTGCAGGAAAGTGTGCAAGCGCCGCTTGAAACACTTATAGAAGCTGTCTGCAGACAACAGATCCAGGGTCGGTGCTACCATTAGGTGAACTAGGGTACCTAGGGCACAGACCTCAGAGGGGGCGCAGAACTGGCCCGAAGGGCACAATTTTAAACCGATTAGTTTCGGGGGGGGGGGGAAGGCGACTGAAAATTTATTTATTTTTTATTTTAAGGTAAGTACCACAACAGTGCTATGGAATATAATTAATTATAATGTCTTATAAAAAGTGTTGTGCTCTTATTTTTTCTACCGGACATCTGTTTTTGAAAATTGGTTAGCAATTTGGGGGGAGGGCACAAGTAGTTAGCCTTGACTAGGGCGCAAAAATGACTGGCATCAGCCCTGTACATAGTGGAAGAAAAAAAGGAGGGGAATAAAGCCCAACCTAAAAACAAAAGCTGGGTACCCAAGGTTGGGTGAAAAGAAAATATATATAAGTCTATGTATAAATACTGAAAGTATAATTTATTAGAAGCACTATGTAAAATTTTAAATTATTTAAAAGCATTAAAATAGCACAATGGCATATCCTGAGGTCGATAACTGTAACCACATACCAAATGCGTTTCCGCCTAGGTTGATACCTGCACACATAGTATATGAGAGACTTATACTAACCAGTATTACAACAAGAACCTGTTATACCAGATGTTTGAGTAATTGGGAATAGAATTTACAACATATACACATGCCTGGTTGGGTTTGAACTGTTTGTATTTGTATTCATTAATATATTTCTGTAAATGTGTGCAGGCTTAAGAAAGGGTTTTAATTAACCACTGATGAAGGTCCCATAGGCCGAAACGTGTTTGGTATGTGGTTACAGTTATCAACCTCAGGATATGCCATTGTGCTATTTTAATGCTTTTAAATAATTTTAAATTTTACATAGCGCTTCTAATAAATTATACTTTCAGTATTTATACATAGACTTATATATATTTTCTTTTCACCCAACCTTGGGTACCAACCAGCCCTGTACATATACACGGTTGGAATGTCTTGGTGGAGAGCGAGGATCACACCTGGTGATTCTGCAGAAGATGAGATGAAGAGGTAGAGGTCAGAGGCAAAGGATGTGGGATCCTGACCATCAGTGACCATGGATATAATGTGCAGATTGGGTAGCCAACCTCCAGGTACAAGCTGGAGATCTGCTATTACAACTGATCTCCATCCGACAGAGATCAGTTCACCTGGAGAAAATGGCTGCTTTGGCAATTGATCTCTATGGCATTGAAGCCCCTCCCCAAACCCTGCCCTCATCAGCCTCTGCCCCTAAAACCTCCCGCTGGTGGCAAAGAGGGACCTGGCAACCCTATGTGCAGAGGCTACTGCTAAATAAGGGAAGGGTGCATATTTACTTGGAACAAAGTCCTCTTGGGATCAGCAGGGCTTACGTTTGAGCAAACAAGGCTGAGCGCAGGCCGTAGGATGGAATCTTCCAATCGAGTTCCGCCTGCCCCCCAAAAAAAGTCTGTGCAACCTTCCTTCAGACACAGACTGAGCTGCCCCCCTTTTCCTGTGTCCTGGCTGGCCTGCCTGGTGGGTGACTGCTTGCCATCAGAGCACTCGCCCTGAAACTTACGGCTTGGTTCCCACTTACAGGAAAAGCCCATCTGTGCTTCTTAGTAGCCCTTTGCCCAGTGTAAATGGCATCCAATTGGTTCCAATGAGAACGAGCTGTTAAGCTTTCCAAATAATCATCCCACAGCTATTTACTCGGCAGCGCCTGCCAAAGTAAAGGCCGGGGTTAGAACCACCGCATCTCGGATGTGCAGCCAGCCAACACTCGCGCCTGACCCTTACGCAACAACTAGAACAGGTTGCCAGCTTTGAATCAGAAGGCTCACCTCGTAACAGCCCAGAGGTTTCCCACAGGGCTCGTTTCTATGAAGGGGAGGGGGTCATCTCAGTAAGGCGAGGTTCATTGGGATCTAGTTGCAGAGGGCCTGCCCTTGGATACGTGGCTCAAGCTGGAAATGGGGAACAAGCCGAGACCGACCATATCAGGAAGGCTGACAACAAGATTTACAGGTTCAGCCGGTCATCTCTAGAGGACAGCAACCTTTGCCCAGGGCCCAAAGTGGGAAGCATACAAAAGGGAGAGTTGTGAGAAGGGTGATAGAATATAATAATAGTTATTAACAGGGGTACCATCTGGGGATGGGGGCTGCAGTTCAGATGAGATGCCTCAGAAATACATATGTAGCTGGGCCGGTTCACTGATTCAGTACAGAGTGGCTATTGTTATATACGATTAAATTGGGCCTATGTACTAGGAATGCATGCCAAAGGCCAACGGAGGAGGGAGAGAGAGGCCTGTTTGTCCTGGGTTAGTACCATTGTTGTGGTTATTGTGATGCATTAAGCACCCAGGTGCGCACACACAAACAATTGGCATTAAGCACCCAGGTGCGCACTCACAAACAAACGGTCTGGGCTGGGGAGAGCGGGGTATTAAATTGAAATAATAAATAGAAGAAGAAGAGTTGGTTTTTATATGCCCACTTTCTCTACTACTTAAGGGAGACTCAAACCGGCTTACAATCACCTTCCCTTCTCCTCCCAATAACAGACAACGTATGAGGTAGGTGGGGCTGAGAGAGCTCAAAGAGAGCTGTGACTAGTCCAAGGTCACCCAGATGCCTTTGTGGGTAGGAGTGGGGTAACAAATCCAGTTCACCAGATTAGCCTTCGACGCTCATGGGGAGGAGTGGGGAATCAAACCCAGTTCTCCAGATCAGATTCCACCGCTCCAATAATTAATTAATGTTCTTAAATATACTGTTTTAAAACAAAAATTAATCTTCAGTGTTTCCAGGAGCATACCTTTCCTCCCGTAAAAATCTCTTAACTTCCACTGAAATGTGAGTTGGTATCTAACCAAGCATCTAAGGTTATTAGGCTCTGTACAACGGATATTGCAAAGACAACAATCAAGTCACATTCAGGTTTATAATCTAAAAAGGGAAAACGTACAAGAGAGGCAGGGAGATTGGGCAGCAAAGCCAAGGAAAACCAGCTAAAGGGGAAACATTGGCCTTTTATGCATGGCTGTTTCCCTCATGGTCACCCCTCTGACGCCTTCGGGTCTTCGTTTTGATTATGCACTGCTGTTTCCGACCATTAGAGGTCGCCTTGCTCTCCCCCTGCCTTTCCCCGCATTTTGCCCACGTTTTCAAATTCGAGATAAAACAGGTATCTGAAAACGCAAGCAAAATGTGGGGAAATGGAGAGAGTGAGGCAAAAACAAACAACAAACCCCACAGTGGTTTAAGTGTCTCCAGACTATTCAGAAAGATGAAATTTGGCAAACACTGATTACTAGAGAAGTCACAAAATGAGACCTTTTGGACACCTGACTGTCAAAACTTGGGGAATGAAGATCACCTACTAATAGAAGTCAGTAAACAGGAAGCTGACCCTTGCATATGAAGGAAGGCTGAGCTGTGGGAGCCCTGTAGCCTCTTGCCAAAGGGGGCAAAGAACATACATCCATGCTCGCAGAATGCAAACTTAATTTAAAAAGAAAAGGTAAAGATCCCCTGTGCAAGCACCGGGTCATTCCTGACTCATGGGGTGACGTCACATCCCGACGTTTCCAAGGCAGACTTTGTTTGCGGGGTGGTTTGCCAGTGCCTTCCCCAGTCATCTTCCCTTTACCCCCAGCAAGCTGGGTACTCATTTCACCGACCTCGGAAGGATGGAAGGCTGAGTCAACCTTGAGCTGGCTACCTGAAACCCAATTTCCATTGGGATCGAACTCAGGTTGTGAGCAGAGCTTTTGACTGCAGTACTGCAGCTTAATTTACTTAATTTACTAGCACATATATGCGCACATGCTCATATGTTGGGTGATGGTGGTGGTGGCTGGGATTAAGAGATTAACAAACACATCCTGAGAGCGGCATTTTTTTTCCTCCCAAGGGTCTTGGCCGTGCCTGTGCAACCAAGTCTTTTTACTCCTGTTTTGTGCCCTGCAAGGTAAATGACCCCTACAGTTTTTTAAATTCCAGGGAGACAGCTTGGAAGATTTAATGAGCCAGGCTACGAGGCTGGTGGGCAGTGTTATTCTCAGTGGGGTCTCAAGGGATTCAGGCCTAATCTTGAGAAACGTGGCAGTAGGAGCTTGCAGGGAAAGCTAGGACAAAAAAATCTACAAAACTTTGGCATAGTTGGCTTCTGAGCTAGCGGGCAGACCACAGGCAAAACTAGCAATTTATCTGGGTTTGCTTTCACAAGTTGTATATAAAGCACTGTAATTTGGCATTTGATCGTTCTTCAGCAGGCAGGCAGCTAGCATAAATTGCTTTGCTTATACGCCCCATCGTTTCAACATGCTTGTAGAGGAACGGTTACCTTTCTTTTCTCCAGTAAAAGGTACAAAGTCTTCCCTGTCTTGGTGCTCCAGCGCTTGTTTCTCCAAGTAGGATAAGAGTCGTTCTCTGTCAAAGGGTCCAGTGGCAGATTTATCGGTCTGGTCTTTCTGTCGGAAGCCTGCGGGCAGAAGCGCATTCTACCAAAGCAGATGCAAGAGACAGAAATAGTCACCAAATAAGCCATTTCCACATGAAAACCCCCAAAAGGGGTCGCCATAAGTAGGCTGCGACTTGATGACGCTTTACACACAATTTCATGCCCAGACCCCACACATGTCTGACAAGGAATAAGGGCCAGAGCACATGGCACTGTCGACATGGGACTAATATAGTGACTTACCCTTACTGGCTACCAAAGTTCACAGTGGTCATGCCCATTAGTCTCCTACTCAGATCACCCCATGGGTCTCAGTCTTGGAGGGTAAGAGGTTAAATGCTGCCCAAATTCTTCTTGGCCATTTATGCTTGGTAATTTGAAGTGCCCCGCACATTTTTTTTTATTTCTTCATGCTGAACCGACATTCCAGACATCACTGGGAAGCTGTTGCATACCTGCTTCACATTTCTTAAGAGCCCCTTTAACGCGACCGTTTGTATTTGCTCCGCCCCCGCATCGAAGCATTCACTGAAGGAAGCAGGCAGAATCCCAGCTGCGGCTTAGCTATGCAAACGACTATTACTAATGGCTATGCCACATGTCTTCTCCAAGGTCACTTGGCCCCTTGTGAGACATCCAAGATTCAGGGGTAAATGGACCATCTTGCATCTGCTCCCCGGAGCCTCATCTCAGTCCACAGCTGCCCCGGCAACCCACATGGAAGATGTCTCAGAAGCCCTGCTCTCTGCCCTCCCCTTCAGAGGTGAGGTCGGTGGCAAGTAGAGGCAGGGGCTTTTAGTAGTGGCACCGCATTTGTGGAACGCCCTTCCCTTTGAGGCTTGCTTGGCGCCTACATTGTTTTCTTTTAGGTGCCAGGCCGAAACGTTTCTGTCGACCCAGGCTCTTGATTGAGAGGCTGGTTTTTAAACACTATTTTAGTCTGGAAACTGTTATTTTAAGCTGTCTGTGGCCTGTTTTTTATGATTTTATGCTGTTGTTGTTTTTTTAATGCTGGATTTTAATTGATATCATTTAAAGTTTTGTTTTTATTATTTTTGTTTTGTAAGACGCCTCAGGCAGGTTCCTGGAGAGGCGGCACAAAAATGTTCCAAACAAATCAATACATAAATACGGGGAAGGTGTTCATAGCTCACTGGTGGAGCACATAAAGTCCTGGTTTCAGTCCTTGACATTTTTTGTTAAAAAGTTCTCAGGTCACAGAGCTGGGAAAGGCTCTTGTCTGAGAGATGGGAAGCCACAATACTGGCCCAAATGGATCTGTTTCAGTATCAGGCAGCTTCATGTCTTCCTAAGACTTCCCTGTGATCTGAGGATTGCTTAAGGGATCTGTGCAGCTTCTTCCCCCACTCTGTAGCAAGCAGAAAAATGATGCCAAGTAAGCAAATGTATGCATATTTGTCCAACTTCTTGCAATTTCAAAATCCAGCTTTCCCAGGCACAAAATCTGGGTTATTTCAGGACAGTTGGTTTTCTTTTTTATGCTAAATGTGTGTGTGTGTGTGTGTGTGTGTGTGTGTGTGTGTGTGTGTGTGTGTGTGTGTGTTAGGTGCCGTCAAGTCGCTTCTGACTCATGGCGACCCTATGAATGAAAGTCCTCCAAAATGTCCTATCTTTGACAGCCTTGCTCAGATCTTGCAAATTGAGGGCCGTGGCTTCCTTTATTGAGTCAGCCAATCTCTTGTTGGGTCTTCCTCTTTTCCTGCTGCCCTCAACTTTTCCTAGCATTATTATCTTTTCCAGTGACTCTTGTCTTCTCATAATATGTCCAAAGTACAACAGCCTCAGTTTAGTCATTTTAGCTTCTAGGGTCAGTTCAGGCTTGATTTGATCTATAACCCACTGATTTGTTTTTCTGGCAGTCCAGGGTATCCGTAACTCTCTCCTCCAACACCACATTTCAAAAGAATATATTTTCTTCCTATCAGCTTTCTTCACTGTCCAACATTCACACCCATACATAGTAATAGGAAATACAATGACATGAATTAATCTAGTCTTGGTGGCCAGTGACACATCCTTACACTTCAAAATCTTTTCTAGCTCCTTCATGGCTGCTAAATATACACCACCGTGATACTCTGAATGTGTCCCTTTGAGCTTTATGAAGATTCTGGTATGTGATTCTGCAACTGTTTAATACACACCTCTGGATCCAGGTCATCAAGAACATTTTCCAGCTGTTTTAGCTCATCCTCTGAGAGTTTGCTGAGAATTTCGTCTTCGTTAATGTTCTTGTATTTCTCTAACTCTTTCCGGAATGGTACCGACATGGCTCCTAAACTGCGTCCCGTGTAGTTTGCCGGCCCACCATTCAGGAATCGATCTTCTGAGTCCCTGTTAAGAATGAGAAATGGTCTGTTCTGTCTGAATTGCCTTTTGCTCAAGTTACAGAAACAACAACAAATAGGAATTAGCGCTGTATAAGTTGATACTTAACTCAAAGAAAACAGCACAAGCTCATATATGAAGAATACAATACTTTGTTTACAAAAACATGTGCAAAAAACAAACACCAAAAAGACAACGTTAACACAACTGTATCAATGGCTAGAAAAATAACATACAAGAAACATTCCAGGAAACAGTCTTATGGTAACTCAATATACTATGTGACGATCAATTCCCAAAGATGGAAAGCCTGAAAGAACTTGGTTTCGGCAAACACAACTCCAATGGCCAGTTGGGTTGGTCATGCGCAGTAGAACAGCTGAAGGCAGCTTCAGTTACTGGCAACAAACCATGCGCAGTAAAGACGTATGAAAAGAAGTTTGCCTGTCAATGAGGGCTAGATACATCCATAGAATTATCATAAAGCCATGATGCAGATAAAAATATCACAGAACGTTGTCTCTAGATTATTTCATCACGTTTCGCTTGGGGGGCTTCTTCAGCCTAAGGAAAGAGGCTTGCCATCTTTGGGAATTGATCATCACATAGTATATTGAGTTACCATAATACTGTTTCCTGGAATGTTTCTTGTATGTTATTTTTCTAGCCATTGATACAGTTGTGTTAACATTGTCTTTTTGGAGTGTGTATTTTTGAACATATTTTTGTAAACAAAGTATAGTATTTTTCATATCCAAGTTACAGAAACAGCTTGTTGGAATAGACAGTTCCACATATTTTAATATTAGCTCTACTTGTTTCAGAGCTAAGGGGGAAAAAATTCCAGAGCTTAATATGAGTTACAGCTCAGACCTGGAAGTTCAGTTGCAAGGCAGAACCTTGGAAAGCAGGGAGGTAGATTAGAGATGTTGTGTAGCATTTGGCAAAAACAAAGAAGAACAATAACTTGGCTAAAAAAAAGTGGGATAGTGGCCATAGAAACGTTGAGTCAGATTTTAAAAAAAAGTATCTTATTGCAGTGATGACTTGTTAACACATACACTTCCAATAAAAGCTGCAACAGGACAAATCTTCTATGTTTGTCAAAATATCCTTAAAAATAACAATTACAAAATTATTTCTTCGTTAAAACTCTGCACAGCAGCTGAACACATTTCAGCTGTTGGTCTTCTTCAGCTGGGGTGTAACATTCCATTACGGAGCACATCTGACGATACTGATCGGCACAAAGACCGGCCAACTTATTTTACAGTATTCAAGTATAAAGCCTCCACCTGCTCATTTGTGTATAAT
Organism: Euleptes europaea; assembly: GCF_029931775.1. NCBI lineage: Eukaryota > Metazoa > Chordata > Lepidosauria > Squamata > Sphaerodactylidae > Euleptes > Euleptes europaea. The sequence goes on along the minus strand of NC_079331.1, from coordinate 8,862,671 downwards.
TTAAAAATCACTTTTAAACTTCACTTTTAAACTTTATACATAAATGCATCAAGGACCCAAATTATTTCATAATGTGTGTGTGGGTGTGGTGTGGGTGGGTGTGGGTGTGTAATGTGCCGTCAGGTTGCAGCTGACTTCTGGCGAGCCCGTGGGGTTTTAAGGCAAGAGGCTAACAGAGGTAGTTTGCCATTGCCTGCCTCTGTATAGCGACCCTGGACTTCCTTGGTGGTCTCCCATCTAAATACTAAGCATGGACGACCTTAGTTACCATCCAAGATCTGACCAGATCGAGCAAGCCTGGGCCATCCAAGTGGGGATGCCAACCTCTAGGTGGTAATAATAATAATACAAACCTATGCTGAAATAACAGTGTTATAAGCAAACAAACAGCACGCTGGCTCAACTTAATCTCTGATACTCAAATACTACTATATCAATTTATTGAACTATTCAAATAACCAACATTACACTATTCACTTTAAATATTATACTAATAACTATTCCTACAATTGTCTACACTAATTGTGATGATCCTGTATGATACAAGGTGACATCCCAACCACCAAAATGCAGCACAAATAAAGATACCATACTAAATACACAAGGAAAATACAAGGGAAAAGTCTCTCAAGTCGGAGTAAATGTCTCTCAAACCAAATTGGCAAATTCGTGGGGGGAGAGAACCACCCACCACTCCCTGTGGCAGAAACAAGGAACGGAGAAGGACAGTTTCAAAATTCAAAGTTCCAAGTCAAAAGCTGCAGAACGATGCCCCACCGGGGCTCATCAGGTCTCCCAATGAGAAAAGAGGGTAGAACCGAACCACACGGGCGCCCAACTCGATATACACTCACACACACACACAAACTCCATTCTATTCTTACAGGTAAAATGAACAGCTACAGATAACCTCTGGACCACATTGTACAGTAACATTTGACTACAATTCAAGCATCTGTCACCATGGGGTGAAGACAGATGTAACTTCTAAGAGGAGTGATCTTTTTGGCTGCGGGGTGAGCACCGCTTCTCCCCCCTTCCTTCCAAATTCCGTTCCTGCTCACCTCGTTCGAAAACTGGGCAGCTAGCATTGCAGGGCAATTTGTAGAGGGCTTCTTATCTAACCCTAGAATAAAAAAGGTACAGTTAAAGGTCCCCTGTGCAAGCACTGGGTCATTCCTGACCCAATGGGGTGACGTCACATCCTGACGTTTACTAGGCAAACTTTGTTTACGGGGAGGTTTGCCAGTGCCTTCCCCAGTCATCTTCCCTTTACCCCCAGCAAGCTGGGTACTCATTTGACCGACCTCAGAAGGAGGGAAGGCTGAGTCCACCTTGAGCCGGCTACCTGAAACCAACTCCCATCAGGATCAAATGAAGGTTATGAGTAGAGCTTGGACTGCAGTCCTTCAGCTTACCACTCTGTGCCACAGGGCTCCTAGAATACAGCAAGATAATAAATGTTCACACATTCATCTATGTTCGGCATTCCATCTAGAAATTCTGCCAAAAAACCTTTGCCTATGGAAATAATATAGTGGGCAGCGCAACTAAGAACAGACAAGGCGTTCTACCTCCTGAAGGCCGAAACTCACACATGCATTGTAAAGAGCAGAAAGGTTAGAAAAGGTAAAAGTAAAAGTCCCCTGTGCAAGCACCGGGTCATTCCTGACCCATGGGGTGACGTCATATCCTGATGTTTCCTAGGCAGACTTTGTTTACGGGGTGGTTTGCCGGTGCCTTCCCCAGAACATAACAGTAAATCAGCCTTCCAACATAGCCATCATTCAGTTCAGAATCAAAACTGCCCTTCTTTTTTTCCACACATGCAGCTGGAGTCAGAGATAAGCTGAAAAGCGCTTTAAGTAGCATGCTCAGTCTAGAGGCCTTTGCATTCGGTCCCTCCAAACAGGCAGATGGAAGTAATTAAAAGTAGAGAGTCCAAATCTTAGTTTGTGAACCAGCCTGTGCAAAAAACAACCGCCGAAGAGAATTAATATAATCCTTTGCCATTTTGTGCTGCTAAACACCAGTATTAGTGTTACAAAAGCTGACTTGATCCATATTAGAGCCAAAGCTACCCTTGAAAGCACTGATTTTTTTTCCCATTTAAAGAGACATGTGCTGAAATAGGATATTCAGAGTGCTAACAGCCAAGGTGGGAGATGGGAAAGCACAGCTGGGCTAAATCTTCAGGAACCCCCTTTTTAAAAAAAATCCAAATAATCAATGCCTTCGCATAAATATAATTAAATGCTGGTCCTCTAGACAGCAGTCATTGCCAGGGCTAAAAGGCTTTAGAGAAGATTATGGCTTTTCAGAAACGCATTAAACGGTTTGTAGGCTTTCATTGCACTTTAATAACATTTCCAGAAAAGTCAAAACAAGCTTGACTCAAAAATACAGGGGACCAGGGCTCATTGCTAGTCATTTCATAAGAACATAAGCAAAGCCCTGCTGGATCAGACCAAGGCCCATCAAGTCCAGCAGTCTGTCCACACAGTGGCCAACCAGGTGCCTCTAGGAACCCCCAAAGAAGATGACTGCAGCAGCATCCTGCCTGTGTTCCAAGGCACCTAATATAATATGCATTCTCCTCTGATACCGGAGAGAATAGATATGCATCATGTCTAATATCCATTTGGACTAGTAGCCATTGATAGCCCCATCCTCCATAAGAATATAAGGAAAGCCCTGCTAAATCAGACCAAGGCCCATCAAGTTCAGCAGTCAGTTCACACAGTGGCCAGTCAGGGGCCTCTAGGAAGCCCACAAACAAGACAACTGCAGCAACACCATCCTGTCTGTGTTCCAAAGCACATAATATAATTATAATATAATATAATATAATATAACAGGCATGCTCCTCTGATCCTGGAGAGAATAGGTCTGCATCATGACTAGTATACATTTTAACTAGTAGCCATGAATACCCCTCTCCTCCCTGAACATGTCCACTCCCCTCTTAAAGCCTTCCAAGTTGGCAGCCATTACCACATCCTGGGGCAGGGAGTTCCACAATTTAACTATGCGTTGCGTGAAGAAATACTTCCTTTTATCATTTTTTAATCTCTCACCCACCAGCTTCAGCTGATGACCCCGCGTTCTAGTATTATGAGTAGGGTTGCCAACCTCCAGGTTCTAGCTGGAGATCTCCTGCTATTACAACTGATCTCCAGCTGATAGAGATCAGTTCACCTGGAGAAAATAGCTGCTTTGGCAATTGGACTCTATGGCATTGAAGTCCCTCCCCTCCCCAAATCTCACCCTCTTCAGGCTCCGCCCCAAAAACCTCCCGCTGGTGGCGAAGAAGGACCTGGCAACCCTAATTATGAGAGAGGGAGAAAAGCTTCTCCCTGTCCACTCTCTCCAAACCATGCATAATTTCATAAGTGAAAGGCCTATCATGTTAAGCCAGGTCAGTGTGTAGCGTCAGGATAGTGACCTCTTGGTGGGATCTGACGTTCTCCTGGAATTGCAACTAATCTCCAGGCAACAGAGGTTAGTTTCAGAGGGCAGACTCTATGGTATCAAGTCCCTGCTGAGCTCCTTCCCCTTCCCAAATTCCACCTTCCAAAGGCACTGCCCCCAAATCTCCAGGGATTTCCCAAGCCAGAGTTGGCAACCCCAATGCAAGGAGGCTCAGTTATGCGACTACTGTGGGCCCAAGGGACACTGCATCCCCCAAATAACTCTCTCTGGGGTGGAGGTCAAAGCATCAGCTGTTGTCAATCATCTTTGCCCCCCATTACTATGTTGTTCTGTCTTTATAACCCAACAACTCCATCTGTGTGGACAGGAAGCTGCAGATTTTTGGACCTTCCTGTTAGGGTTGCCAACCTCCAGGTACTAGCTGGAGATCTCCTGCTATTACAACTTCATGGGGACAAGCCATGGCTCAGCGGTAGAGCATCTGCTTGGCATGCAGAAGGTTCCAAGTTCAATCCCCGGCATCTCCAGTTAAAGGGACTAGGCCAGTAGGTGATGGGAAAGACCCTGGAGAGCTGCTGCTGGTCTGAGTAGACAATACTGACTTTGATGGACCAAGGGTCTGGTTCAGTATAAGGCAGCTTCATGTGCTCATGTGTTCATTATGGATACCCCAAAAAGAAACCCTTTTTCAAACAGCAACAAAATGTTCAGGTAGCCAAGGTCACCATCTTGGAATCGCTTCTTCAGGGAGTATCCCACATTGGGCTGGTCAACGCCTTCTCCCCCCCCCTCCCCGCTATCCCCCGAGATTACATGGGAACAGGGACAGGTTTTATTGAAATGGTGACATCTGCCCACACCCTTTAAAAAATGCAGCGGACAAGAATGATAATTCACATAATCCCCCCGCTTCTTCAGCCTAATGAGTACGGACAACTTAAAGGCAAACCCTGGTCATCTGTAAAGACTCTCCAGACAGGAGGGAAGAAGACTCTCTGTGGCAACCAGTTGCGTTAAGTGACAGACAGCCGTAATGACGGGAGCTAATGGATGATGAAAAGAGTTCAATCTTGCCTCTGATGTTGCAACAGAGGTGGCAATTAGGGTCAAAGAGGGTAGTATCAAATGAGGAAGCCAGTTTGTCATCTCACAAAGCTTGTGCACTAACCAATCGTCCTGGATGTAGTGGTTAAGAGTGGTGGACTCTGATTTGGAGAACCGGGTTCGATTCCCCACTCCTCCACATGAGCAGCGGAGGCTAATCTGGTGAACTGGATTTGTTTCCCCACTCCTACACACGAAGCCAGCTGGGTGACCTTGGGCTAGTCACAGCTCTCTCAGCCCCACCTATCTCACAGGGTGTCCGTTGTGGGGAGGGGAAGGGAAGGTGATTGTAAGCCGGTTTGAGTCTCCCTTAAGAGAAAGTCGGCATATAAAAACCAATTCTTCTTCTTCCCCCCTTCTGCCAAAGTACTCAGGACGGCATTTTAGTGAGGAAGACTGGGCTAAGACAGTTGTTAACCCTGTTCACAAGCTACAAGTGAGCACATGAGCCCTGCTCACAAATTACAAGGAACGCATATACAGTGTACAGTGCAGACAGAATATTTCTTTGTATGTGTTGGGTCTTCTTTTTTCCTGCTACCTTCAACTTTTCCTAGCGTTATTGTCTTTTCCAGTGAGTTTTGTCTTCTCATAATGTGACCAAAGTATAACTCCTCCACATGAGCGGCAGACACTAATCTGGTGAACTGGATTTGTTTCCCCATTCCTCCACACGAAGCCAGCTGGGTGACCTTGGGCAAGTTACAGTTCTCTCAGAGCTCTCTCAGCCCCACCTACCTCACAGGGTGTCTATTGTGGGGAGGGGAAGAGAAGGTGATTGTAAGCCGGTTTGAGTTTCCCTTAAGAGGTAGAGAAAGTCGGCATATAAAAACCAACTCTTCTTCTTCTTCCAGGGAAAATTCAGGCTTGTTTTGGTTTCGAACTCACTGATTTGTCTTTTTGGTGGTCCATGGTATCTGTAAAACCTCCATCAAAACATTTCAAAGGAATCAACTTTCTTCCTTTCAGCTTTCTTAACTGTCCCAACTTTCATATCCGTACATAGAAATGGGGAATACTATGGCATGAATTAACTTGATCTTGGTCGCCAGCTACACATCCTTACACTTAAGAATCTTTTCTAGTTCTTTCATGGCTGCCCTTCTCCAGTCTCAATCTCCTTCTCATTTCTTTGTTACAGTCTCCCTTTTGGTTGATGATGTATACAAAGAACAGAAAATCTTGGACAATTTCACTTTCTTCATCATCAGCCTTAAATTTGTGTAATTCTCCTGCAGTCATTACTTTCATCTTTTTGATGTTCAGCTGTAATTCTGCTTTGGCACTTTCCATTTTAACCTTCATCAGTAGTAATTTCAGGTCTTCGCTATTATCTGCCAGTAATGCAGTAATGCAGGGAAGGGCAGCCACGTAGGAGCTAGAAAAGATTCTGAAGTGTAAGGATGTGTCACTGGCAACCAAGATCAGGTTAATTCATGCCATTGTATTCCCTATCTGTAAAACCTCCATCAAAACATTTCAAAGGAATCAACTTTCTTCCTTTCAGCTTTCTTAACTGTCCCAACTTTCATACCCGTAAGATCAGGTTAATTCATGCCATTGTATTCCCTATTACTATGTATGGGTATGAGAGCTCGACAATGAAGAAAGCTGATAGGAAAAAAGTAGATTCCTTTGAAATGTGGTGTTGGAGAAGAGTGTTACGGATACCCTGGACCGCCAAAAAAACAAATCAGTGGGTTTTAGAACAAATCAAGCCTGAACTGACCCTAGAAGCTAAAATGACTAAACTGAGGCTGTTGTACTTTGGACATTATGAGAAGTCAAGAGTCAATGGAAAAGGCAATCATGCTAGGAAAAGTTGAAGGCAGCAGGAAAAGAGGAAGACCCAACAAGAGATGGATGGACTCGATAAAGGAAGCCATGGCCCTCAATTTGCAAGATCTGAGCAAGGCTGTTAAGGATAGGACACTTTGGAGGACATTGATTCATAGGGTCGCCATGAGTCGGAAACAACTTGACGGCACTTAACACACACACACACACACACACACACAATGCAGTATCATCTGCATATCTCAAACTGTTAATGTTCCTTCCACCAATTTTCACTCCGCCTTCATCTAAATCTAATCCAGCTTTCTTTATGATATGTTCTGCATACAGATTGAATAGATAGGTAGATTAATACATCCTTGTCTGACACCTTTGCCAATTGGAAACCATTCTGTTTCTCCATATTCTGTCCTAACAGTATCCTCTTGTCCAGAGAATAGGTTGCACATCAAAACAGATGTTGCAGCGCACCCATTCCTTTTAAAACCAACTATAAATAACATTAAAAAATACATATGTAAAATAATTAAACCTGTGTGTATGTGTTCATGTCAGTGTTTCTGCAAATGTGAAAAGATTCCTGCAGGGCTGGAAAGCAAAAAAAAAAAAAAAGCCCTTATTCCCACCTTGGCTGTCAGATGTCATAATTAAAAATCACCTGCTCTGTCTTGTCTACTGGAGAGCAGCAGTAGGGCAGGCGTCTGTCTTCCTTCTTTGCCTGCAAGTTTTCCCGAGGTATCTGGTTGATCATTTTGGATCAACAACGCTCAAGAGAACGCTCAGTGGTAGAGCCTCTGCTTGGTGTGCAGAAGGTCCCAGGTTCAATCCCTGGCATCTCCAGTTAAAGGGACTGGGCAAGTAGGTGATGTGAAAGACCTCTGCCTGAGACCCTGGAGAGCTGCTGCTGGTCTGAGTAGACAATGCTGACTTTTGATGGACCAAGGGTCTGATTCAGCATAAGGCAGCTTCATGTGTTCAAGACAGAATGCTGAGACAGTGGGACCATTGATATGATCCCGCAGGGACCTACTTACCTCTCTGTGTATGAAAATGTACGGTTTTATTATAAAAACTTAAATGGATCTGTCATACCCTGCAGTTTGTTCCTCCAGACTCAGTAAAGGACATTCAGGATGTCCACAAATAAATGGGTTCTCTGCCTGCCTCCCTTTACATGATCATCATTCACCAATTTGACCATTATTAAATTTATTTATTTACTTTACTTAGCCCACCTTTCTTACTGAGACTCAAGGCAGACTGCACAGTATAAAACAACATAATTGACTAGCACGATTGCATGAGATATCTAATGAACAGCGCAATAGCACTAGGAATACTAAAATTCGAAACAATGAAACAGAAGTATCAGCCATTATATGTCAAACAGTGCCAAGAATGGAATTACAGAATGGGAACACAATGGTGCATTCATATATTTTTGCTCCCATTCTGTCCTAGCTGTTCCCTCAGATATACTTATCTGGCGGTGGGGGGGGAGTGCTGTCAAGTCACTGCTGACTTATGGTGACTCTGTGGGGTTTTCCAGGCCACAGACGTTCAGAGGTGGTTGGCCATTGCCTGCCCCCGCATGGCTGAGAGAGTTCTGAGAGAACTGTGACTGGCCCAAGGTCGCCCAGCAGGCTTCATGTGGAAGAGTGGGGAATCGAACCCGCTTCTCCAGATTAGGGTCTGCCGCTCTTAACCACTGCACCACGCTGGCTCTCTTATCTACACTTATCTACACAAGGGCCATTCTTTGGCTTCTGGCAATATTGTTACTGTGGTATGGTTGCCATGAAAAACCCTTTCTACTAACATGTTTAATTTTGACCATGTCAAATAATAAGTAGTCAGGTCGCCATATTTAAAAATGCAGTCAACTGGCATACCAGTCTAAAGAAATGTCTTGCAGGCCACCTCTTTCTGAGGGAAGGGGGATTGAATCTGGAAACTCCTGTACGCAAAGCCCCCTGAGCTCCGAATCCCTTCTAATGTGACCCCAGCCTCCAAAGGTTTCGAGTGAAGACTAAGCCGCTTAACGCTCCATAGATCATCCACTCTGACCATCCCTTCTCCTAAGAATGTTTTCTTCTCAATGTGTCTCAAAAGAGGCAGGAGTTTCCTCAATGCACAAGATCAAACACTGCCACATTTCAAGGGGGAACAGCAAGACGTTTTGCCTCTTGATAGGCTGGCTGTTCATGCTGACAGCATCATGCTTTCTTCTGAGATGCTGGTGTGATTCTTCCCCCCCCCCCTCGCCCTGTCCCTTCCCATCCTTCCTAAGCTTCTTGCGCTCCTTCTGGCACACTCCTTTTGGCGTGCACATCTGGCCGGCTGCGCTCCTCTCGATCTTCGCCTCTGCCGGTTACACAACCACGGCCTGGCTTACTGGGAGGGGGTGGTGGTCTTCTGTTAGAGATGCTTGGGTGGACCGGATCCCGTCTCAGCGTGGGAGGGAAGCTGGACTACATGACAACTGGACTCCCTTTCAGTCCTTTCCCCCCTCTCTCCTCCCATTCAACCGTTTTAAAATCGATCTTCTGATTTTTAAAACGTTACATCACTGTGTTCTTCTTGGAAGAGACAGGAAGGCGGTAACTGGAAGCAATACATAGATCCTCCGCCCCCCACCCCACCCCACCCCACCAGCTACACAGAGATATTGGCCATGTATGCTTGGGAGGTTTTGTCTTGGATTTGCTGCTCTCTAGATGCACGTTTCCCCCATCTGAATTCTCAAAACTCTGCACGGGGGTTTATTTTTGGGTGTTGAGAATCCGGAGGGGGGAAACGTGCGTTGACAGAGCGGCAAATCCAAGGCAAAACCTCCCGTGCATAAATGGCCTATGAAAAGGCAGAGTAGGAATGCAGAAGGGGTACCCTTTTGCGGCTATTCAAAGAGTCCATAGGCACCTTAAAGGCTAACCATAGGCACCTTAAAGGCGAACCGCTTTATTGTGGCACAAATGTCCCCTAAAGAACAGATCGATCCCAGTAACAATAATATTCAGGTTAATTAGAGGGCTTTTTACTGATTTTAGCATCCTTTTATCGACCTGTGTTCTAACCTCATCAAAAATGCTCGACCGCAACAATTCTGTATGTAGACACCCCACGTTTCCATTTTACGCCAACGAAGGAGGCGGCATTGTAAGATATTCAGGACAAGACCCCTTCCCGGGGGGAAGGCGTCGCCTCGCCGGCGCTCCCCTCGCCTTCTCCGCCTCGGATCCCTCGCCCAGCTCCGGGAAGGCCGGGCGGGCCGCCCTGCCCAGGCGAGCCGCGGATGCTCAGCCGGACGGAGCATCCCGCCCTTTCCCGGGATGAAAGGGATGCTCCCCGGCGCGGGGAATGGATGGAGGGGGGAGATGCTCTGCGCTCTCGGGCATCCCGCAGGGAGGGAGGCGGCGGTCGCGGGGCTTACCCGGCGCGGCTGCGGCTGCAGGTCCGTCTGGGCTCCGGCTGCGGGGATGCGCGGGTCCGCCTGTCTCCCTCCCTCGGATTCCGCCTCCCCCAAAGCAGAGGACTGTCAACAGGCAGGTCCCTCTCCAGCCCGGCGGCTGCGCAGCCGCAGTCCCGTCCCTGGGCGCTGAGCACGACGGGACTCGTAGTTCCGGGCGGGCGTCTGGGTCGCGGAGGGTGGACGCGCGGAGCTGCCTTCTGCTGAATCGGACCCTCGGTCCTTCGAAGCCAGGATTGTCCACTCAGAGCGGCAGCGGCTCTCCAGGGTCTCAGGCAGGGGTCTTTCCCATCACCTACTTGCCTAGTCCCTTTATTTGGAGATGCGGGAGATTGAACCTGGGATCTTTTGCATGCCGGGCAGATACTCTACCACTGAGCCATGGCCTGTCCCCATGAAGCTGCCTTCTACTGAATCAGACGCTTGGTCCATCAAAGTCAGTGCTGTCCACTCAGACCGGCAGCAGCTCTCCAGGTCTCAGGCAGGGGTCTTTCACTTTAACTGGAGAGGCCGGGTATTGAACCTGGGACCTTCTGCATGCCAAGCAGATTCTTTTCCGCTGAGCCATAGCCTCTCCCAATCAGCATTGTCTACTATGGCAGCGGCTATCCAGGGTCACAGGCAGAGGTCTTTCACATCACCTACTTGCCTGGTCCCTTTAACTGGAGATGCAGGGGATTGAACCTGGGACCTTCTGCATGCCAAGCAGATTCTTTGCCGCTGAGCCATAGCCCCTCCCAATCAGCATTGTCTACTATGGCAGCGGCTTTCCAGGGTCACAGGCAGAGGTCTTTCACATCACCTACTTGCCTGGTCCCTTTAACTGGAGATGCCGGGGATTGAGCCTGGGGCCTTCTGTATGCCAAGCAGATGTTCTACCACTGAGCCACAGCCTCCCACGAGGAAGGCTGGCCCCCTCTGCTTCCTGGCAAGCCTCCTGTACCTTCAACAATGGCATCCGAGGCAGAACGTCCCCATCATCTCTATGCCTAGAAAAGTTGCACCTGTTGGATTTCTGCCCAGCTGCCTAAGGCCAGGCAAGTGGCACAGGGTTGTCAACTGCTGCTTGGGAAATACCTGGAGATTTGGAGGTGGAGCCTGGGGAGGGACCTCAGGGAGGTATAATGCCATAAAGTCCACCCTCCAAAGCAGCCATTTTCTCCAGAGGAGCTGATCTCTGTCGTCTGGTTTACATCATTCTTCTCTCCTCCATTTTACCTTCACAACAACTCTGTGAAGTAGGTTAGGCTGACTGAGTGACTGGCCCAAAGTCTCCCAGTGAGCTTCCATATGCATATATCACTGAAAAGCAAAGCAACAAAAGAATGACGGGGTCTCAGACATGCAAACAACTTGCTGAAAATAAATAGGTCAGGGTCTAGCCGGTCCTTCAAGGATAGGAGTTTTCCCCGACCCCAGAACCCTGTGTACTCTGCCTCAAGCTTTGTGACAGAAGGTGGAATATAAATGGAATCGATAAATGCAAATTAATGAATGGCTAATGCGGAAGAAAATTCCTATGGCGGAATATTGTTTTGGACGTATGAAGCTGCTGACTTTCACTGAGTCAAAGACCACTGATCCATCTGGCACAGACGTGTCTATTGTGACAGGTGATGCCTCTCTGAGATTTCAGGTGGAGAAGGATTTTCCCAGAATCCACCACCTGAAGTCTTTTTCACTGGAGATGCTGGTGACTGGACCCAGCACCTTCTATGAACATAAGAAAAGCCATGCTGGATCAGACCCAGGCCCATCAAGTCCAGCAGTCTGTTCCCACAGTGGCCAACCAGATGCCTCTAGGAAGCCCCCAAACAAGATGACTGCAGCAGCACCATCCTGTCTGTGTTCCAAAGCACTTAATATAATATAATAGGCATGCTCCTCTGATCCTGGAGAGAATAGGTATGCATCATGACTAGTATCCATTTTAACTAGTAGCCATGAATGCCCCTCTCCTCCATGAACATGCCCACTCCCCTCTTCAAGCCTTCCAAGTTGGCAACCATCACCACATTTTGGGGCAGGGAGTCCCACCATTTAACTATGCGTTGTGTGAAAAAATACTTCCTTTTATCTGTTTTGAATCTCTCACCCTCCAGCTTCAGCAGATGACCCCGTGTTCTAGTATTATGGGAGAGGGAGAAAAGATTATCCCTGTCCACTCTCTCCAAACCATGCATAATTTTATAGACCTCTATCATGTCTCCCCTTAGCCACCTTCTGAATGCTAGAAATGTATGCTACCTCGCCGCCACACCCCACCAACGATCCTGGAACTTATTATTCGAATACATTACAAATATTATCCCTTTCTCAATCAGTTTATTTATTTGAGATCAGAGCAATTACGCATAAAACAAATTAGGTTTATATTAACAATTCCATTCAAACAGCATAATAAGATAGCCTTAGGGCCATGCCGTTGATCCATCCAAACGTTTCTCTCCAAAAGCCTTGCGTAAGGGGGCGCACCCAAAATATATGCTTATGCCCTGGTAGCAGTTCCATTTCTAAGCTGGAACCACACGTCAAACCAGACTGGTAAGCATCAGAGCATTCCTCCCCTTTCATTTATGTATAATGAACCATGCATTCATTTAATTAAAAAGCATGCATCTTTACAACATCACATTATAAATGACTTAATTATGAGGAAGGTATGGAAATATAATTTCTAGGATTTATGGTAAGATACGCAACTCATTCCTGTCATCAGCCATGCAGATATTCAGGCATCAAGAGGCAGATTTGCTTAGGAAGGGGTTTCCCCACCCAGGTCTTGAAATGTGCTTGGCGTGCCCAATTCCTGCAGAACACTGATGTGTATAAGAACATAAGAAAGGCCATGCTGGATCAGACCAAGGTCCACCCAGTCGAGCGGTCTGTTCACACAGTGGCCAGCCAGGTGCCTCTAGGAAGCCCACAACAAGACAATCACAGCAGCATTGTCCTGCTTGTGTTCCACAGCACCTAATATAAGAGGCATGCTCATGTGTAGCGCATGGATTGTATGCCAGTCCATAGTTTTTTTGCTTTTCTGTTTTTGAAGACTATCTTGGCATAGAATGACGAGGGTCACATGGTCTAAATTGGCCATTTCCCTATACGTACTTTGAACTCGTATCGGGCGGGGCGGGGGAGTCATAACAAAGTGATGTTCCATAAACCGGAATATTATTTGCTTCAGTAAGCATTGAATACCGAGTGGCAGCTGATGCCCTCTGGTGGTGCTCGAAACTCCACCAGTCCTAGTCCCAGCCACTACTACCTCCTCCACCTCCCTCTGCCATTCATATTTGCCAGAACGCGTTGCAAGTATAAATAGGAGCATACTTTTTAAAAAAAAAAATATTTCTCTGTTTGCCGGACAGGAGCTTGTGACAGGGTGATGTCGCAGCCACACGTGGGGAAGCAGCAACCTGGCTGATGGGAAACACTTTGAAAGTGGCTGTCAGTGCTATTGTGTGAGCACTTGGCACTTTGAACACATGAAGCTGCCTTATACTGAATCAGACCCTTGGTCCATCAAAGTCAATATTGTCTACTCAGACCACCAGCAGCTCTCCAGGGTCTCAGGCTGAGGTCTTTCACATCACCTACTGCCTAGTCTTTTCAACTGGAGATGCTGGGTATTGAACCTGGGACCTTCTGCATGCCAAGCAGCTGCCCTACCCCTGAGCCACAACCTCTCCCTACTTTGTAGGGATGCCAACCTTGAAGTGGGACCTGGGAATCCCCTGGAATTACAGCTCATGTCCAGACTACAGAGATCTGTTCCCCTGGAGAAAATGGATGCTTTGCAAGGTAGCCCGTATGTCATTATACCCCGCTGAGGTCCCTGACCTCCTCAGGTTCCACTGGTCAAGTCCCCAAGAGTTTTCCAACCCAACATTGGCAACCATACTAATGACAGATCTCATTTATACTAATGACAGATCTTATCCATGTATTTCAGTATTTTGCATTTTCCGAGAGTTGCTCCATTTTAAACTTATGTCCTTTATAACATCAGGGATTCCAGGGACTGCGATTCCAGGGACTCCCTTTTCAGGAGGAATGCTGCATTCGGCGCCTCTTGCTGGAGCATTTGATCTCCGAGTCTGTGAGAAGCCAGCCTTCGAAGGAGCACTACGGAATTATAATAGACCTCAGCACAATGGCCGGCATGCTCTCTCGGGCATACAAAAGCCCCTCTTCATTCAAGCCACAGGCAGGGTGCCAGAGCTACTCAGCTTTGCTTTATGGCATCTCTCACTCCCGATCATTCTCAAGTGAAACTCTCACAGCCGTTGTACAATGCATGCAGATCGCTGCTGGAAGAGCGTTCCTGGTTTTTGCATACAGAGGATGTTTCATGCTGGGGAACAAAGCTCTCTCAGATATCTGGGTCTTTCATGTTGGACCCTTCCATTCCGAGCCCGTAGAAAGGGGTAGGCCAAGCTTTTCTGATAGTACAGTCCAGTTTATGGAATAGCCTCTCTCAACAGATCTGTCCGACACCAATACCTTCAGATGCTTATGTTTGTGCTTTTGATTTTATGCTTGTTATAACCATGTGTTTACAACAGTAAACATCTAGCTTTAGATGCCAAGTTTAAACTTCCATATCCTCTATGTCTTTTTAAGACTCAGTTGTGCTTTTTAAAAAAATCTGTTGCTGATTGCTCTTTCACACAATGCTGTTTTAGAGCTTTTTCTTGTTTTGTCCCCTGTTTAAAGTGAATAAATATTTGTTTGGGTTTCTTTTTTTTTATGGGAGTCACTCTGGAGTGGGAGTCACTCTGGAGACCTCTGAAGTACAGGAACCACATCACACATTTAAATTAAAGCAATAACCTTGACTTCAACAATGTGTTGAAGTCTTAGTGTTGCCACTATGCTCCATCGGCAGATACATTCTAGCTGTATCTGAAGAAGTGAGCTGTGGCTCATGAAAGCTCCTACCCTGCCAGAAATTTTGTTAGTCTTTAAGGTGCTACTGGACTCTTGCTCTTTTCCTACTGCTAATTGACAGATTAGCACGGCTACCCGTCCTGATCTATCTACACAAAATAATGTGTGTGTAGAAAAGAGCAAGAGCTCAGTAGCACCTTAAAGGTGAACACAATTTCTGGCTGTAGCTCACCAAAGCTCCTACCCTGCCAAAAATTGTGTTACTCTTTAAGGTGCTACTGGGCTCTTGCTCTTTTCTACTGCTGCTGACAGACTAACACGGCTACCCATCGTGAGCACATCAAACTATTCGAACAAGGAAAAGGAATTTGAAAATGATGGCCATTTATGAATGGGAGGTTTTGCCTTGGATTTGCTGCTCAGTAGATGCACATTTTCCCCATCCGAATTCTCAAAACTCAAAAATAAGCCCCCATGCAGAGTTCTGAGAATTCGGATGGGGGAAATGTACATCTAGAGAGCGGCAAACCCAAGGCAAAACCTTCCATGCATAAACTCAGGATGATACTGCGAAAGGGATCGCTCATCCCGTGCTTTCCAGGCACAAAAATACACAGAGAGAAAGAAACCCAAAGAGCATTTTGCAATGAAGAGGCGGGCTGGCAAAGGACACCCCGAGGGGCCATGGCTCAGTGGTAGAGCATCTGCTCGACATGCAGAAGGTCCCAGGTCCAATCCCCAGCATCTCCAGAAAAAGGGACTAGGCAAGTAGGTGATGCGAAAGACCTTAGCCTGCGACCTTGGAGAGCTGCTGCCACTCTTAGTAGAACAATGCTGATTGGGAAGGGCTATGGCTCAGTTTGCAGAGCATCTGCTTGGCATGCAGAAGGTCCCTGGTTCAATCCCCGGCATCTCCAGTTAAAAGGGACTAGGCAAGCAGGTGATGCGAAAGACCTCTGCCTGAGACCCTGGAGAGCTGTTGCCAGCACTCTTAATAGAACAATGCTGATTGGGAAGAGCTATGGCTCAGTTTGCAGAGCATCTGCTTGGCATGCAGAAGGCCCCAGGTTCAACCCTCGGCATCTCCAGTTAAAGGAACCAGGCAAGTGGGTGATGCGAAAGACCTCTGCCTGAGACCCTGGAGAGCTGCTGCCACTCTTAGTAGAACAATCCTGATTGGGAAGGGCTATGGCTCAGTGACAGAGCCTCTGCTTGGCGTGCAGAAGGTCCCTGGTTCAAAACCCAGCATCTCCAGTTAAAAGGACCAGGCAAGTAGGTGATGCGAAAGACCTTCTCTGCCTGAGACCCCGCCGACAATACTGATTTGGATGGACCGAGGGTCTGATTCAGTAGAAGGCAGCTTCGCGCGCCGCCCTCCTCCGGGAAGAAGCCGCGCCCCCCGCGCCCGGGCAACCGCGGACTACAACTCCCGTGATGCCCGCGGTGCCGCCGTCGTGGGGCGCGCAGGCGCAGTCGCCGGGTGGGGACCGCGAACCGCCGCCTCGCAGCTCTGGGCGGCTGGGCAGCGCCAGTCCTGTTCCTGGTTAGGTGAGGCGGCGGCGGGCGTGGAGTCCGGGGGGAGGTGGGCCGGATCCGAGCCGGGCTCGGGCGGCCGGGGCGAGATCCCTCCAAGCCGAGGCAGCGTGCAAGGGGGCAGAGAGGAGGCCACTGGAAGGGAGGGGGAAACCAGGCAGCCCCCTTCCCTCCTCCTCCTGCCCATTGGCGTGCAGAGGGTTTGCATTGCAGGGCGGGGGGGCAGTTTTGGGCGAGTGGGTAGCCGTGTTAGTCTGTCTGCAGTAGTAGCAAAGAGCAAGGGTCCAGGAGCACCTTAAAGACTTTAAGGTGCTCCTGGACTCTTGCTCTTTTCTAGTTTTGGGCGAGGGGCAGCCCCACCGTTGCCGGGGTTGTGTGCTAACTCTGTTTGGCACCAAGGCAGGGTGAACTCTGTAGCTGTTCTTGGGGGATCCGTGCAGAAAAGGCAGCGGTAAAAAGTCCCATCAAGTAGGGGCAGGAGCCTGGCTTGTGCCGGGTTCCCCCCCTTTAGAAAACCAACCCTCTCTCGTTGGAGGTTTTGCCTTGGATTTGCTGCTCTGTAGATGCACCTTTCCCCCATCTGAATCCTCAGAACTCTGCAGGGGGGCTTCTTTTTGAGTGTTGAGAATTGGGATGGGGGAAATGTGCATCTAGAGAGCAGCAAATCCAAGGCAAATCCTCCCGTGCATAAATGGCAGTGTCTGAAAATGCGCTCAATCCCCACCCAGGAAATGCTCTTGTCCCGCCCCTTTGTCACAGCGAGCAAACTTTTTCCCCTCTTTCTCTTCCTTTCTGATTTATCATGAGTGCCTTTCCTCGGGGGGGAAACGTCATCTCTTCCGCTTTTAACATTTCTGTGGTTTGGATTTTTTGGGCTGCCCTTTAAAAAAAAAAGTGTTTGTGTCTGGGGGTTCCCCCCCCCTTCCCGAACAAGACTAGTGAAACCGATCTGCCTCCGGGATCTCATCTCTGTGTATCTGTCAGAAAGATAAAACCAAAGAACTTCAGATCATCCCCCCCACCAAAAAAAAGAAATGATCTGCAGTTTTTGCTTGTAGTGATCTGGAGTTCGGGTCCAGATGGTTTTATTAGCTTGAAATATGAGAAGGAGATCCTTTTTAATGTTAGTTATATACTGATTTTAACCAATTGTCATTTTATGATAGAACACGTTTTTCTTTTAAGGCGCCTGTATAAATGCATCTGCCAACATGATTATTATGCCAATAAAGGTTCGTGAGTGTGTGTGTGTGAGAGAGAGAAAGAGAGAGAGAGAGAGATCTGGAGTTCATTGGTTGTGCATGATGACTTTTATAATGCATGATGGCTTATCCATCTGTGCATCTTTGCTTTGGACCTCTGGCTTTGTACAGCTTCTTTGGCCCTGTTAATATTGTCAGAGAGCCAGCTTGGTGTAGTGGTTAAGAGCGGTGGACTCTAGAGGACTGGGTTTGATTCCCCACACCTCCCCATGAAGCCAGCTGGGTGACCTTGGGCTAGTCACAGTTTTCTCAGAACTCTTTCAGCATCACCTACCCCACAAGGTGTCTGTTGCAAAATGAAGAACTAAGAACCTGCCGCCCAGCATGGATTTGATGGATTTGAATACAGGGTCTCCTGTCAGGCAGTATCTGGATTATTAGGATAGAAGTATGAGCAGCTTCACTAGTGCTGTTATCCAAAATATAATCTTATTCCGTCATACCTAGATGATCTGATAGCCTTACAGGAAAAAAAGTCAGGAGAAGCGTAGAAAGTAATTATAGCTTCCGTGTGAAAGAAAGTGCTTCTTCAAAGGGAGCACAATTAACTTACGGAACTCGCTGCCACAAGATTTAGGGCCGGGCACTAGTGTAAGCGTGCTTTCAAAGGGGATGAGACAAATTCTTGGAAGATAGGGCCGACACCTTTTCTGGTGCCCACCAAGTGTTTTTAGGAAGTGGGTGGGGCCAGGTATGGCTTTTGCCCAGCAAGGCTTCTGATGGGCTGTTGGCAGATTTGATTGCCTGTGCGGGTTTTTTAAAGAATCTGCACTGTGTTACTGAAGGTAAGCTGTGGCGTTCATTTTGCAGCTGGCTCCGCCTCCTGCAGCAGCCATTTTTTTGCCGTGCCCACCACACTGTGTCAGAATTCCAAATGTGCACGCAGGCTTAAAAAGGTTGGGGTTCCCTGTCCTGGGGTGGGGTTAGAGAATCTCCAAAATTATCCTTTCTCTCCTTTAAATTTCCACTGCCAACAGGCATAGTGTGCTCATTCTTTCTTTATTCATTCATGTTTTAACCTTGCTATGTCGACGAGTTTTATGTTTCATGCTACCTGACTTTTTTTTATATATATAAAAAAGCTTCAGAGGAATGCAGTTTTTAGAAGTATCATTACTGAGGAATGATTGTCCAATGCAATTTGTGGTTAATAAAAGGTTAGGTGTGCTACGTCACTCTAATGTTAAAGGCCTGAGGAGTGCAGTAAAACCCGTCTTGGGAGTGGAAACAGGAAATAAGGGTTGTTTGCATCCTGAAATGGCACTGGCGTGCCGTGACTCCTTCGCACCCCCCCTTTGTTCTGTAAATATGAACTTATTCAAAATGTCTCCATAATACTCAGGACGTCTCTGCTCCTAATGTGTTTGCTTTGGCTGTTGGGAGGTAAATTCACTGGGGGCTTTTTTTTTTTTAACGGAGCAAACAGTCTTAAACAAACTTGTGGGGAGAGAATGGGAAGGCGGGCATTCTAGCAAATACGGTGTGTGCTTATCTTAGTGCTTTTATTGAGAGCCAGCGTGGTGTAGTGGTTAAGAGCAGTGGTTTATTTGTGTTTGTCTCTAATACTAACTCTTAAGTGAAGTTTTTGGCTTATCTCCTTAGTCTGGCTTCCCAGCAGAAACAAACTGCTCATAGAATCATAGAGTTGGAAGGGACCACCAGGGTCATCTAGTCCAACCCCCTGCACAATGCAGGAAATTCACAACTATCTCCCCCCAACATCCCCAGTGACCCCTACTCCATGCCCAGAAGATGGCCAAGATGCCCTCATCATCTGCTTAAGGTCATAGAATCAGCCTTGCTGACAGATGGCCATCTAGCCTCTTCTTAAAAACCTCCAGGGAAGGAGAGTTCACCACCTCCCGAGGAAGCCTGTTCCACTGAGGAACTGCTCTAACTGTTGGAAAATTATTCCTAATGCCTGGACGGAAACTCTTTAGATTTAATTTCAACCCATTGGTTCTGGTCCGATCTTCTGAGGCAACAGAAAACAACTCGGCACCACCCTCTATGTGACAGCCCTTCAAGTACTTGAAGATGGTTATCATCTCCCCTCTCAGTTTTCTCCTCTTCAGCCTAAACATACCCAGCTCCTTCAACCTTCCCTCATAGGACTTGATCTCCAGACCCCCTCACCATAAAAATAAAAAAATTACTCATATTCCTTGGGAACACCATTTTGGGTGCTATCGTAACACCGTGGATAAGAGGATCTTCTGTGATCTGGGAGAACCCTGATTCAAATGTCATCTCTGCCACAAACTCACAAATCGGTGGCCTTAGGACAGCCAGCCAACCAGCCTAGTTCCTCCTCTTTTGTGATACCGGGATAATTATACTGGCCTACCTTCAGGGCTGTTGTAAGCATTTCAAGCCGATAGCGTATGTGACGTGCTGTGAGCAGTGTAAGCATTCTGCAAATGCCAGTTGTTGTTATTGCTTTCTCCTTCCTACTCTCCCTGTTGCCTTAAGATTAGATTGTAAACTCCTCAGGGCAGAGACCAGACTCTGTTGCTCTGTTTTATTTTATTTATGGCTACCCCTGGTGGGGTTTTCAAGGCAAGAGACGGGCAGAGGCGGTTTGCCATTGCCTGCCTCCGCATAGCAACCCTGGACTTCCCCGCTGGTCTCCCATCCAAATATTTGCCGGGGTTGACCCTGCTTAGCTTCTGAGATCTGACGAGATCAGGCTAGCCTGGGCCATCTAGGTCAGGGCCTGTTGCTCTATAAAGTGTCCAGATACCCTGATTTCTGTTTCCTGGTCCTGGCTTTAAAGGTTTGATCTGCACCCTTGTTGGTTTGCTTGTTTTGTTTCTATAGTGCCATCCCAGTGCCTGGAGCCCTTTACGGAATAGATTGGCAGGGGCAGGCCCCTGCTTGGAGGAATTTACAATCTCGACAGTGGTGGAGACGACAAAGGGAGGAAAGGAAAAGGAGGAAAGCTTGGTCACAGCTTGCCTTCTAGCTGCTCAGGCTGGCGATTCTGAAATTGGGCGAGGAACATACCTTACGCAAGGAATCCTTGAAATGCGGATCTTGGCGCATTTAGGCTGCCAGTGCTGGAAGCGGTCACATTTTGTGTTCCCCCCCCTCCTCATACCGACCAAAAATGATCATAAGCGATCCCTTCCCTGCCCGTTCTTCCGCCTTGACTCACATCCCCTCCCACGAAAAAAACAGCTTCCACTTAAGCTCCAGTCGATTGATTGACCATTTAGACAAATAACACCATAAAAGCCCCGACGAGGCCTAGAAGAGGGAATGAGTCCAAACGAGGAGCATGTTTGATGAGACACCTAACTTATGAAAAATGGCTCACTTCCCATTTTAGCCATTGTTCCTGGGGGGTGGGGTGGGGAGGTGACTACAAAAGAGGATTGAAAATGTTTACCTGTTCAGAAGGCGGGCCAAAAATACTGGTGTTTGCCCTGGTTTGGGGTTTGAGACGTTACATAGCCAGATCTTCTTGGCTCCCTGGTAACTCGGCATCACCCTTTCTTCCATGGTCTCTGGTTGGATGGGATTTTCTTGGAATAGAGTAACTATGAACGGGTAGTATATAAGCTTTCTTGCTAGTCTTACAATGGAGTGCTGCTTTTAAGTGACAGACAGACAGACAGATAGATATACACATACATACATACATACATACATATGGCAACAGCATATGTATTTTTCATATTAAAGTTAAATTGCTGCTTTTTGTCATGGACAAACTAGGATTTAATGGTATTGGCTGTCGCACTGCTATTTTATTACACTAATTTTGATATTATTTCTGCTTTAAATCATCTGTTATAATACCCCTCAAGAACCTTTTAGCAGAGTGTGGGCCGTAACATTATGGCTGTAGTTCGGAAGATTTTTTTAACCTTAACATCAATATACGGGTGATTCTGTTTATAATGTTAGACCATAGAAAGAGCATTTTCCCCGGGCACTTTTAAAGCCATGGTTTGTGAATCTGCGTACGGGCACGTGTTTCACAGTAGCTCACGGGAAAAGCTTTCATATCTGAAATACATTAGGCCTGCTTTAATACATGTTTTTCTTAGCCCTGTTAAGACATCTTTCTAATTCCGGAGGCATCGATCTTGTTTTCTTGGTGCAAAAAGCAATGTCCTCACAACTTTTGTGTGGCTCTGCAGGGAAGATGTGCAAAACCCAATGAAAAGCAAATGTGCATTTTATTGGGCAAGTTGGCTGTTAGGGAATGCCCTGTTTTTGCGGCAGTGGAGAGTCAAAGCTGCTGCCGTTATCAGGATTCTCTGGGGAGAAAGTTGAAATTTGTCTTCCGTAGGCAACTGGAACTGTTTCAAGCCTCTGATTGATGGCGGAAAACTGATCGACTCTCGCTTCCACGGCCCTCTCTTCTCTGGCTGAGGTTCATCCAGGGGCCGATTTGGAAGAAGGGTTGAAGGAGAAGTAAAGGATCGAGCTTAACATGCTTTGCGCTCCGGCCAAAAGCCAAGTCCATTTGTTTTTGTATGATGTTATTTCTATTTTAAAATATGAGTAATGACAAGAAAAAAAACCAAGTCGCCATGACGGCAGCTCGCTTTCTCCGATAACCTCTGCATAACAGCCTTGACTGGAGGGCCAGCGTGGTGCAGTGGTTAAGAGCAGTGGTTCGGAGTGGCGGACCCTGAACTGGAGAACTGGGTTTGGAGGCTAATCTGGTGAACCCGACTTGTTTCTCCTACACGCGAAGACGGCTGGGTGACCTTGGGCTAGTCACAGCTCTCTTAGAGCTCTCTCAGCCCCACCTGCCTCACAGGGTGTCTGTTGTGGGGAGGGAAAAGGAAAGTGATTGTAAGCCGGCTTGATTCCTCTTTAAGTGGTAGAGAAAGTCGGCATATAAAAACCAACTCTTCTTCTTCTTGACAGAACCATGAAGTTCCAGGAGTACATGTATTTTGCATGCAGCCGCTAAAATGTTTTCTTTAGGTTTGATTCAAGGCCAATCACACTTCCGTCCTTTATTGTGGATATATGGCTTTGATGTTTAAAAACTTAGCAAGTTTCCCTCATCTGTTGCTTTGGAGGGTGGGGGGGGGGGAGAAACCTGAGCATGGACACTGTGTTTGTTTTTTACAGCTTTTCAGGAGCGGTGTAGACAAACCTGTTTGTTGTGGCGTAAACTTTTAGAGATCATCAGACCTGTGAAGTTTGTCCTAAGTTAGAGATAGAGGTCGAAGAAGAAGAGTTGGTTTTTATATGCTAACTTTCTCTACGACTTACGGGAGACTCGAACCGGCTTACAATCACCTTCCCTTCCCCTCCCCACAACAGACACCCTGTGAGGTAGGTGGGGCCGAGAGAGCTCTAAGAGAGCTGTGACTAGCCCAAGGTCCCCCAGCTGGCTTCGTGTGTAGGAGTGGGGAAACAAATCCAGTTCACCGGCTTAGCCTCCGCCGCTCATGTGGAGGAGTGGGGAATTGAACCTGGTTCTCCAGATCAGACTCCACCGCTCCAAACTACCGCTCTTAACCTCTACACCACACTGGGTATAGAGAGAAATATTGTAAACCGTGGGGACAAAGGCCAACAAAATGCAATAAATGTCATCTGTGACATTGCTGGGCAGAGTCCAGATGCGTACAAGATAAGCACATCTGTGTGCATTTCGTGGCCTTTTGACCCTGCTGTTTTCAAGTATTATTTTTTCTCACGGTGGATGTAATCCTTTGCCGGACTCTCGCCCCTCTTAAGCCTGCCAGGTGAGGCCCAGGAGCTGCTCCCAGAGCAGGTGGAGCTGCTGT
The DNA here is from genome assembly GCF_029931775.1 of Euleptes europaea. Lineage (NCBI taxonomy): Eukaryota > Metazoa > Chordata > Lepidosauria > Squamata > Sphaerodactylidae > Euleptes > Euleptes europaea. Next base: position 8,839,419 of record NC_079331.1, on the reverse strand, counting down.
CTTCTCAACCTTATTTAAGCTTTGGGCTGGGAGGGGAAGCTTGCTGGATCAACCAGTCCACAAGGCGCAAACTTGGGTCCCTGTTCGAGCTCCTTGTCTCCAGCTCCGGTTGATGCTCCGACTTAGCGAGGAGGAGCTGTGGCTCAGTGGTAGAGCATCTGCTTGGCATGCAGAAGGTCCCAGGTTCAGTCCCTGGCATCTCCAGTTAAAGGGACTGGGCAAGTAGGTGATGTGAAAGACCTCCGCCTGAGACCCTGGAGAGCCGCTGCTGGTCTGAGTAGACAATGCTGACTTTGATGGACCAAGGGTCTGATTCAGTATAAGGCAGCTTCATGGGGACAGGCCATGATTCAGCGGTAGAGCATCTGCTTGGCATGAAAAGGCCCCAGGTTCAGTCCCCGGCATCTCCAGTTAAAGGGACCAGGCAAGTAGGTGATATGAAAGACCTCAGCCTGAGACCCTGGAGAGCTGCTGCCGGTCTGAGTAGACAATGCTGACTTTGATGGACCAAGGGTCTGATTCAGTATAAGGAAGGTTCATGCGTTCGCTTATCCAAGCCCGAGGGCACTGCTCCTCGAGGAGACCATACTGGCCCTGCCTGCAGGGTAGGTGTGCTGGTTTGACCTTTCATCTGAAGCGGCAGGAAGCAGCTTACAACTTTCTTTCCTATTCAATTTTTAAAATGTATACATTTAATGGGTTTCTAGGCCGCTCGTTCCTTACCAGGTCAGGCTCTGAGCGGCTCACAACCATTACAATACTATGATGATTCAGCGGCCATAAAGCCCGCTGCCGGGTCAGGAGAGTATTTGCAGTCTCTGTGGCTGCAGCGGCGCCACTGTGCTGTACCTTGCAAGCGGAGCGTGGCCTCATCAGTTTGGTTGGCCGCATCTCCGCCTAACATGCGACCCCCAGAGCCAGTCAGCCAGCTGAGTTTTCAGCCGGTCATGCGGACATCTTGTGCGATTGGAAGTATGTGCGGGAAAGGCATAAAGCACGGAAGCATGTGATGGGACCAGCGATCCTATTATATCGTTGTGTGGTAGATGCTGGTATGTTGTCTAGCGGGGGCAGGAAGGAATTGGGTCCCTGCTTGCTTTTCCATGTTAATTTGCTGCGATAGATAAAATGGACCCCTGAGTACCGTTGCGGCTTTAGTTCAGGCTGATGGTAAAGAGCCAGTTTGCAATCCCGAATGGGAGTAGACTTTTGTGTGCTGGCCCGGTTGAACTGGTGGGGTGGGGCAGGCACACTCACACGCTCCCTTTTAAAATTTTCTCCGTAGGTCCCTATTCAGTGGCGTCCTTGTTCTGAAGGGAAGGGGCTGTGGCTCAGTTTGTGGAGCATCTGCTTGGCATGCAGAGGGTCCCAGGTTCAACCCCCGCCATCTCCAGTTTAAGGGACTAGCCAAATAGGTGATGTGAAAGACCTCTTCCTGAGACCCTGAGGAGCCATGGAGAGGGGCTGTGGCTCAGTACTAGAGCCTTTGCTTGGCATGTCAAAGGTCCCAGGTTCGATCCCTGCCATCTCCAGTTAAAGGGACCAGGCAAGTAGGTGATGTGAAAGACCCCTTCCTGAGACCCTGGCGAACCACTGCCGGTCTGAATAGACAATACTGATTTAGATGGACCAAGGATCTGATTCAGTAAAAAGCAGCTTCAGGTGTTCGTTTTCCAATGATAATTTTGGTCTCACATGCTAGGAGTGGGGGTAGAGACCCAGCATCACGCCAACTTGGCAGAGGAGTCTTCCAGTTGGCAGTGGACTGTGCTGCGTAATGAGTTGGATGAAACGGTTTCCCTTTAAGATCCTGGCTCGGATTTGGGAACATGCTGGGGAAGTGAGGAGGGGAGGTTTGCTCCGCGAGGGGAGGGGAGGCTTGTTTGCCTGTTTTTATGAGATCTGCCGTTCCAGTTGAGAACAAAAACCTGACCGAACATGTTCCACAGCAGCAACGCAAACAGATCCTTGAGTGCTATCAGATGGGCCTTAAGGTACCAGCATGTTGATGATGCTTGATGGGGGATGTGAGACTGTTCCTTTTGGAGACGGATTGGTGCATGTGAGTGCCTGGAACTCTTGCGGATGATCATCTTCCTCTAGACGAGGGGCATGATGTCTAAGATCTGGCTTACAGGGGCTTGCTTTGCTCAGCTCTGTACCTAACTTGTATTTCAGCCCATTCTCACTTCCAGATTCCCCCCCCCCTTCTGGAACTTTTGTTAAATCTTGTTATAACTTTTGTTATACTGGTAAAAGACCACAGTAAATTTTATGATGCCCTGACCTGGATGGCCCAGGCTAGCCTGATCTCGTCAGATCTCAGAAGCTAAGCAGGGTCATCCCTGGTTAGTATTTGGATGGGAGACCACCAGGGAACAGCAGGGTTGCTGCGCAGAGGAAGGCACTGGCAAGCCACCTCTGTTAGTCTCTTGCCATGAAAACCCCAAAGGGGTCGCCATAAGTCGGCTGCGACTTGATGGCACTTTACACACACACACACAAATTTTATGATATGATTTTCCCCCCTCTCTGTCTTTTTAGTCTTCTTCTCTTCCCCTCTTTTTGGACCACTCGATGTTCTAACCTTCCCCGCCATGCTATGTCATGGCATGTTATGGGGGAGGAGCTGTGGCTCAGTGGTAGAGCCTCTGCTTGGCATGCAGAAGGTCCCAGGTTCAATCCCTGGCATCTCCAGATAAAGGGACTAGGCAGGTAGGTGATGTGAAAGACCTCTGCCTGAGACGCTGGAGAACCGCTGCTGGTCTGAGCAGACAATACTGACTTGGATGGACCAAGGGTCTGATTCAGTAGAAGGCAGCTTCATGTGTGTCAGTTCCCTCTGTGGTCCTCTCTTCGGCCTCAGTTCTTGCCTCGCCTTACCCTCCTGAGGGTCTGAGCGACTCAGCCATTGGCAGGCGGTGATCCTTAGGAAGACGGCAGTTCAGTTTAAAGCATCCCAAGGGGATATGGATGGCCAAACCACTCTGTGACCGGCAGGCAGCTGAGCAAATCCTTGCTGTGGGCTTCACCATCGGCACGACAAAATTCCTTGGCGTGCTACAGCTTAGGCTCATCAAGTTAGTGTGCCTGTAGCATCAGGCCCCATGTGCGCGCAGTCATCGATGCTTATTCATGAGTGGAGATCGCACACAGTCATCGATGCGTATTCATGAGTGGAATGGAGATTCCAGTCTGCCCCAGAATGCCGGAAGTGCTCCACCCTTCTGCATTCACCAGAGGTGGAGCATCTGCTTGGCATGCAGAAGGCCCCAGGTTCAATCCCCGGCATCTCCAGTTAAAGGAACCAGGCAAGTAGGTGATGTGAAAGACCTCTGCCTGAGACCCTGGAGAGCCACTGCCAATCTGAGTAGACAATACTGACCTTTGGGGAGGGGCTGTGGCTCAGTGGTAGAGCGTCTGCTTGGCATGCAGAAGGCCCCAGGTTCAATCCCTGGCATCTCCAGTTAAAGGCACTAGGCAAGTAGGTGAGAGAAAAGAAGAAGACCCAACAAGAGATGGATTGACTCAATAAAGCAGTGGTTCCCAAAGTGGGCAGTACCACTCCCTGGGGGGCGGTGGGATTACCTAGGGGGGCACTAAGAGGCAAGGGGGCAGCAGGGGGGCGCTAGAGGCGGGCCCCTTCAACTGTGTTGTTCACTAATTTACAATAGGTCAAGCTCTGGCACCATGCTGGCAAATTTGATGGAAACTATCAGAATTTTTTTCCAGACTTTGAAGAGCTGGTACCACTGGATCAAGTTCATTAGTTTTGTTGAATAAATTTCACTAAAAAGTTTAATTTGATTCTGAATAGACGTGCAATTAATTGTTACTGTTTTGAAATTTTATTGTTCTTATCTTCTTTAGTGTGTCATACAAACCCCGATTTTGAAAAATGCTTTTTTATAGGATAGCGTAGGGGGTTCTGGGGTGGAGTTTGCGGTGACCTGAAAAGTTTGGGAACCATTGCAATAAAGGAAGCCACAGCCCTCAATTTGCAAGATCTGAGCAAGGCTGTCAAAGATAGGACATTTTGGAGGACATTTGTTCATAGGGTCGCCATGAGTCGGAAGCTACTTGACAGCACTTAATACACACACACACATATATTTTTGTAGGTCTGTGATTTCATTCTGTATTCACTCTCTGAGCTCAGAACAGTCACATGAGGCGATCAAATAATGCAGCACTTCCTTTAAAGTAAACAAATTACGTTGAAATTTTTTCTATGTGAGTGGGAACACGCCAATGGAGACGCATCATGCACAGCTTTGGGCTTGACTTGTAGGGCGTAGAACCCGCCGCATTTTTTCCCTGCTCAAGTAAGAGCAGCTGAACTAGTTCCTCGTGCTCACATAGGGCAATGGTGGGAGGGAAATGCCCCCCCCCCTGAAAACAGCATGTGTTCTTTCCCTGGGTCACAGCAGCAGCCAGATGTTAACGAATCGAAACCTGGTGGCAAGAATATAAAACAGCTGCTACAAAGCTCTTGAACCTCGTGGTGGCGATGAAAATGGGGGAGGGGTACTTTTGGGGCTGCCGCCCCCAGATGCTGGAACGCCTTCGGGATGTGGGGTTGGCCGCCCTCCCTGCGGGCCCTCCAGAGCGAATTGGAGTGGATCCTCTGATTTCGAAATGGTTGGAATTAGGTTAAATAAAAGGATGGTGACGGCTGCGTTCTCTGCATCTGTCTTATGTGTTGCTGTTTTTCATGTATGGGGATGAATTGGTGGAAAGGCAGAGTGCAAACGTGGTATAGTGGTTAAGAATGGCGGTTTGGAGCGGTGTAGTGGTTAAGAGCGGTGGCTTGGAGCAGTGGCCTCTGATCTGGAGAACCGGGTTTGATTCCCCACTCCTCCACATGAGTGGAGGATGCTAATCTGGTGAACCGGGTTGGTTTCCCCCGCTCCTACGCGTGAAGCCAGCTGGGTGTCCTCAGGCTAGTCACACTCTCTCATCCCCACCTACCTTACAGGGTGTCTGTTGTGGGGAGGGGAAGGTGATTGTAAGCTGGTTTGAGTCTCCCTTAAGAGGTAGAGAAAATCAGCATATAAAAACCAACTCTTCTCCTCCTTTTTCTTCTCCTTCTCCTCCTCCTTCTCCTCCGTCTCCTCCATCTCCTCCGTCTTCTCCTTCGTCGTCTCCTCCTCCTCCTTCTTCTTCTTTTTCTTCTCCTCCTTCTTAAAACCTCCCTCTGCAGAGGTGGAATCCTGCCACCAAAACTGCTGCTCTGCGACATCCTGGTGTGCTTGTAGCCCAAATGAATCCCACTCGCTGTCCATCAGCAAGCGAAATTGGGCTGAAGGAATGCCTTTGCTAATGAGTATTCCCCCCTCCATTTTCACAGTTCCAAGTAATAACACGTTAGTCTCCAGTCTTGCTGTACGTCTGACGAGTCGGCTTGTCCCTCCGCCGCCATAGTGATGGAGCTCCCTTTCCGGAAAGAATTGGAGAAGTACAAGGACCTGGATGAGGACGAAATCTTGGGGAAGTTGTCGGAGGAAGAGCTGAAGCAGCTAGAATCTGTGCTGGACGACCTCGATCCAGAGGTGCGTGTTCAGCCACCCAGACTGGTTCCTGGCAGCTACATTAGATTAACCTGCTCAAGGAGCAATGTGGAAGCATTGTGCATATTAAATGGCCGTAACTGGATTTGCATCCAGAGTCTCTGCCTGGTGGTCTAAAAAGGACATGTGAGTGAGATCCATGTACCAATAAAAATAATACAATGTTTATTTATGCAGTGCATAGATTCGGCTGCCACCCAGGAACAAATGCATGTTATTATGTAATATTGCATAGCCTTTACATGGCATTTTTGAGTATTGAAAGCACTTCATGTATGCTGTCTTGGTGTAACCCTTACAACAGTCCTGAAGTGCAGGCTAGTATGATCTCGGGTGGGGGAGGACTGAAAGAGCCTCATGCCCTCTTGGAATGCCGCTTTTATGGGGAACTCCGATCATGTTATATCTCTCCCCTTTTAACATATAAATCTAATGCCTCTGACATGATGCCTTTTCTATTAAGTGGCAGGGATCCCAAGGCTACATTGTCAGTGGCAAAGATTTGTTTCAGTCCTTATATCCCTCAAACATTAGATTTACGCTGCTCATGATCAATGGATCAAGGAGCTTCTAAGGGATAAAGGAAAGGAAACTGAAAGAGAGGCAGTGGCTTGCCTACTAAGTCATTCCCTGAGTTTGTGACTGGGATGAGATTTGAACCTGGGGCCTCTAGAATGCATCTTCTTCCTTTGCCTCTACTATACACCAGCTGCCCTTAGGGTAGGATCCAGAAGTCAATGCCTTAAAAATCCCTGGAAAGTAAAGTAGTTCTTAAAAAGGTAAAGGTCCCCTGTGCAAGCACCGGGTCATTCCTGACCTATGGGGTGACGTCACATCCCGACATTTCCTAGGCAGACTTTGTTTACGGGGTGGTTTGCCAGTGCCTTCCCCAGTCGTCTTCCCTTTACACCCAGCAAGCTGGGTCCTCATTTTACCGACCTCGGAAGGATGGAAGGCTGAGTCGACTTTGAGCTGGCTACCTGAACCCGACTTCCATCGGGATCGAACTCAGGTCGTGGGCAGAGCTTGGGCTGCAGTGGAGCAGCTTACCACTCTGTGCCGCGGGGCTCTTAAAGTAGTTCTTAGACACTGGTTAAATATTAAATAAATATTAAAGGACAAAACTTAATCACTGGAGAAGGGGGATGCTCAGTACAAAAAACAATCAGTTGTTGGGAGAAGGTTTTGACCACTCTGCCATTAAATCGATTGCCACTAACTCAACCAAGATACTTGCCCAAACTTTCCTAGCAAACATCCAGGGAAGATAGTTCCAGAGGGCAGCCGTGTTGGACTGCAGTGGAGCAGCTAGATTCAAACCCAGTGCCATTTTAGAGACCAACCAGATTTTTGGGGTATGAGCTTTCAAGGGTCAAAGGTATCAGACAAAGGGAACTTTGTTGAAAGCTCATAACCTGAAAATATTGTTGGTCTCTGGGGTGCTACTGGACTCGGATCTAGCTATTCAAGGAAGATGAATCCACCACCTTTCAAGGCAGCTTATTCCATTGCTAAATAGTTCTAGACGTTTTTCTCCTCCCCCCCACAAAAAAATCTAGGTCCCTCTAGAGTACCAGCCAATAGCGCCATTCCCCTATTGTCTCAAGAGAACCAGCCCTTTAATGAACAGTAAATATAGCTAGTTACTTAATTAATGGCTGTGTAAAAATGTTGAAGAGCTATCACTCTCTCTCTCTGCCTTGCAGAATGCGCTTCTGCCAGCAGGATTCCGGCAAAAGGACCAGACCGTCAAAAAGGCCTCCGGTCCTTATGACCGAGAGAAACTCCTTGCGTATCTGGAGAAACAAGCCCTGGAGCTTGAAGACAGGGAAGACGTCGTCCCGTACACCGGAGAAAAGAAAGGTAATTGTCAGTGCGAGGGTACAACGCAGTTCTTCCCACCATGCGCAAAATGTCACTTGCAGTGTAGGCCCTCTGTATGGATGAAAGAACCATGTTCGTGCGTAATCTCCCACAGTCATGCAAACGTGGTGCCCACCCAGCTGGACATGGAAGAGGGAACACTTGGTTCATAAGTGATACTGCGTGCTCCTGCGCCACACAAGCTGAGTCTTAACTATGTATTTCTGTTTCAAAAACCATCTGTACATTGCATTGTTCCATATGCACGTTGTTGTTTTGTTAAAATGATAGTGAAGCGTTGGTTGCTTGGCTCAAGGGGAACTGAGCTAAATATGTTTTCCGAGCCGCACACACCTGGCTGGATCCAAGCCACGCCTTTCGAGGCAGCTTACCGCGCTCTTCGAACAATGGAAACCACTTGTCATACAAAAATGAAGCAGGGAAGCGGATGCTGGTCCCGTGTCTTCGTGCCGGTCCTCCAGGTTTTCCTGCCATGGCTGTTCTGACTGAGGTTCTTCCTCTGTCAGCCAGCATGGTGTAGTGGTTAAGAGCGGTGGTTTGGAGCGGCGGAGTCTGATCTGGAGAACCGGGTTTGATTCCCCGCTCCTCCACATGAGCGGCGGAGGCTAATCTGGTGAACTGGATTGGTTTCCCCGCTCCTACACACGAAGTCAGCTGGGTGACCGTGGGCAAGTCACATTCTCTCAGCCCCACCCACCTCACAGGGTGTCTGTTTTGGGGAGGGAAAGGGAAGGTGATTGTAAGCCGGTTTGATTCTCCCTTAAGTGGTAGAGAAAGCCGGCATTTTTTTTAAAAAAAAAAACCAACTCAACCCATCTAGGCTCAGATGGGGGAGGCAGCCAAAGCAGGGCCTCTGGAGTGGACAGGTGGTTTCACGTGGGAGAAGGTGGTCCTTATTTATACAGCGCCGAGAGGCTCAGCTAAATTCAGAGAGCTGTGCCTTCCTTCTCGTTGATGCAAACCGTCGACGTGGCCAGGGCAGCTCACACCGCGTCTCTCCCGACCCACACCAGCAGCCAGACTGGTTTGCAACGGTGTTTGATGTCAGTCTGCAATTACCTGCCCAATTACTTTTCCTACAAAGAGGAAATTAAAGACCGGGCAATAATTGGAATGGTGATTAGTAGGAAGGGATTGCTTTTTCAGAGGAGGCTGAGCTATCCGCCCAATTCATACATTGCTTTCGTGGAGTAGTTTTCTCTGGAAATTGCACTGCTGTTGTTAGTCTCCCACGGTGCTTTGCTAACCTCTGGAAACGTTAGTGTCTTGTGGCTCTGAAAACCGGGTGGTTTAGAGAAGTATTTCATATATCTTTGCTTCTGTAGTGTGGAAGAACTGCAAAAAAAGAAAGGAAACATGTTCAAGGAGTATAGCAGGGTGTTTCTAGTTCTTGGCCACGCTTCCTCTAGAGTAAAAAAGCCCATCTTTGTGATTAACTAGTTGCAATAACTGGAACGGCCCCAGTTGTTGATTGAAAAAGACAATCGGGCATTGTTGTCCAAGAGAGAACTGATGTAACTTACTTCCTTTCATGCAATGACATTTACAAATATAAATTTCATTAATTCAACAATGGTAGCCTTGTGGCTTTTAGGTCAGCAAATATCAGGGTAGCATGTGAATTTAATTGCAAGCTAGGACCAAGAGTTTGCAGCCCTCGCCTCTCCGTTCACATCTGCTTGGAAGCGAGTCCCACAAAATTCACTGGGACATAGTCCTGTGTAAGTCAGCAGAAGATGGCCAGCCAAAGAAACCTGTAGCCACAACTGCCTGGGCTTAGGAACTGAAGAGTTCTGTATTTTTAGACCGTCCATCTCCACATGAACACATGAAGCTGCCTTATACTGAATCAGACCCTTGGTCCATCAAAGTCAGTATTGTCTACTCAGACCGGCGGCGGCTCTCTAGGGTCTCAGGCAGGGGTCTTTCACATCACCTCCTTGCCTGGTCCCTTTAACTGGAGAGGCCGGGGATTGAACCCGGGACCTTCTGCATGCCAGGCTCTACCACTGAGGCCGGGGATTGAACCCAGGACCTTCTGCATGCAAGGCTCTACCACTGAGCCTCAGCCCCTCCCCCAAACATTACAATCTGCAAGTTGTGTTTGCTCAGTGGTTTCATTGCTTTTAGTGATTCATTTCTTCCCCACAACACAGTTTATAGGATTTGCTGCCCCAAGATGTGCCGGCATTAGTCCAGGCCCCAACTGTGTATCACGTTTGTAACTCATAGGGTCAAGTTTCCCCCCAGTCTGAGTCTGGCAGCTTCAGGAGTGAGGGGAACTGTTTTATTTGGAGGGGGTCTATGTTGTGAGGGCAGAAGGGGTTTCAGTCTCCTTCCTGCCCCCTTTTCATGATCCAGGACAGCCCCAGGGGGCATTATATACGCCACTGATAGACTGCACATGTACTGATGGACTGCACATGTACATGCAGCCCTACCAGTAGGGCAAATAACTGCTTCCTGGGGCCTTTTCAGTTCGGAAAGTGCCAGGAAGGGAGACAGAAGTCCGTCCACCCCAGCCATGGTTCTGATCTGAATCAGGGCCCTAGGAACTTGAAAAAGAATAAAGAGAGTTGGGTTTTATAACCCGCTTTTGTCTACCTTTAAGGAGTCTCAAACTGGCTTACAATTGCCTTCCTTTCCCCACAACAGACACCCTGTGAGGTAGGTGGGGCTGAGAGAGTTCAGAGAGAACTGAGACTGGCCCAAGGTCACCCAACAGGCTTCATGCGGAGGAGTGGGGAAACCATCTCGGTTCACCCGATTAGAGTCTGCCATTCATGTGGAGGAGTGGGGAATCAAACCTGGTTCTCCAGATTAGAGTCCGCTGCTCTTAACCACTGCACCACGCTAGCTCTCAAAACAAGTCTCCCCACTCCTGACTTCTGGTGGCAAAGTCAGGTTGGGAAAACACATTACAAATACTAACTTGTAGTTTGGGCCTTAGGTGGCTTTCAAAGGGGAATGGATGAATTTATTGAGGCTAGAGCTAGCAGTGGCTGTTAGCCACAATGGCTAAAAGGAGGGGCCATAGCTCAGTGGTAGAGCATCTGCGTGGCATGCAGAAGGCCCCAGGTTCAATTCCCAGCATCTCCAGTTAAAGGGACCAGGCAAGTAGGTGATGTGAAAGACCTCTGCCTGAGACCCTGGAGAGCCGCTGCTGGTTTGAGTAGGCAATACTGACTTTGATGGACCGAGGGTCTGATTCAGTAGAAGACAGCTTCATGTGTTCATGTGACTCTTCTGGTTCAGCATCAGAGTCTCTCTGAATGCCAGTTACTGGGGTGGGAGGGATGCTACCTTCATGCATCTGATTGGCTGTTGAGGAAACTGAGGTTGGACGAGAGCGTTATAAAGCTGTAGGTGTTAATGATTGTGAAACGTTGACTTCTTGAAAGGGGCTATTCCGCTTCTTCTCCTAACTCTTCGGCCTTGCTTCAAACGCGTCTAGATCCCGTTTATTTTTCTGAGCCTCGCTTCTCAGTACTCTTAAAAAACTTTAGCACATGAAGTTGAAAGCCGTCCTCGTGTATGTTTGCATATCTGGGGTGACCCCGTGTCAGCTGGCTTAGCGTTCGGTCCGTTTTTAAATGTTTTAAGCATTAGGAATTGTTCTTTTGGAAAATCCCCAGCTGGCGACCACAGCCAAATTTCCACTTCATCCGTGTGGGTCTGTTTTATATTTGTTTTAAACAAAGCTTTCAGGTAACTTGCGAAATCAGAAGAGGACTGTATACCTCTCAAAAATTCCTTTTGAAGATTCGTTTAAGTGCCTACAGGTGTTTCAGGATAGACCATCTCTGGCGTGGTGTAATGGTTAAGAGTGGTGGTTTGGACCGGCGGAGTCTGATCTGGAGAACCGGGTTTGATCCCCTTCTCCTCCACATGAGCGGCGGAGGCTAAACTGGTGAACCTGGTTCGTTTCCCCACTCCTACCCATGAAGTCAGCCAGGTGACCTTGGGCTAGTCACAGCTCTCTCAGCCACACCTACCTCCCAGGGTGACTGTTGTGGGGAAGGGGAGGGAAGGTGATTGTAAGCTGGTTTGATTCTCCCTTAAGTGGCAGAGAAAGTCGGCATATAAAAACCAAGTCTTCTTCTTCTTCTTCTTTTGGGCTTCAAGCTCCCACCCTTCCACAGGGCAGGTGAGGGGCAGCTCAGAGCAGGCTCCTGCGTCGGGGAGGGTAGGTGGCCAAAAAACCCCATCCTTGCTGTAGGGACTGCTTGAATGGGGCCAGCACCAAGGTGAAGGAAGGCCCCGCACCTCCTTTTGCAGAGTTGGTAATTTATTTGGGAGGGGGGGGCAGGTTGCCTCTTGTCATTTCCATTGTGATGTCTACACAAGACACTGTTCCTCCAGATGGAATGGATTAACTCTGTGGTTTTTAAAGTGTTTGGTTTTTTTTCTGCAAACCTGCATTCACTGGGGGAGCCCTGCTGTCTAATTTTTTGGGAGGGAAGGTAGATGGATTCTTCTCATAGCTCCCTCAACTTTGTTCAGGCACCCACTTAAAGTTGTATTTGTTTTCCAGATGTTCGTAGCCTTCCTGGCCCTCCAAAGCTCTTACGAGAAGTTGTTAGACTCAGAAGTGTTTTGCCGGTTTCGAACAAAATAGCCAGTCATGTGTCCCTATGTGATCTCCTCTCGAAGTAAATGCAATGTTCTGAAATAATCTGGAAAAGTGACTTCTGCGGCCCTTTCTGAGCTCATGTACAGATATGTCCTTTTTGAAAATGCTTTTACTGGCATGTGTTGGGGCGGGGGGGAAGAGGGCTCTCCCAGAGTGATCTTGGCCGTCCGCCCAAAAGTTAGGTCATTGTTTCCAAAGACTAAAGAGATCTTACCCGTCAAACTGCTGAACAAAAAATTGAAGTTTAGCTATCTGCTCATCACCTGGAAAGGAGGATGGTTGAGTTTGAATGCTGTGTGGGTTGAGCCATCAGAAGGAAGTAGTGAAGGTAGCTCATAATAGGTTCTATTGCAGCATATATTTATCATTTGGATTGTTTATAGTCCACCTTTCTCATTTGGACTTAAGGTAGATTACACAGAGTCAATATAATAGACAGGATGGGACATTCAGTAAACAATACAATAGGATTATGGTTGTAGAACCAATCAAATAAAAAAACCCAGAACTGAAGCAAAGCACATGAACACATGAAGCTGCCTTATACTGAATCAGACCCTTGGTCTATCAAAGTCAGTATTGTCTACTCAGACTGGCAGCGGCTCTCCAGCATCTCAGGCAGAGGTCTTTCGCATCACCTCTTTGCCTAGTCCCTTTAACTGGAGCTGCTGGGGACTGAACCTGGAACCTTCTGCATGCCAAGCAGATGCTCTGCCACTGAGCCATGGCCTGTCCCCATGAAGCTGCCTTATACTGAATCAGATCCTTGGTCCATCACAGTCAGTATTGTCCACTCAGACCGGCAGTGGCTCTCCAGGGTCTCAGGCAGAGGTCTTTTGCATCACCTACCTGCATAGTCCCTTTAACTGGAGATGCCGGGGACTGAACCTGGGACCTTCTGCATGCCAAGCAGATGCTCTACCACTGAGCCACGGTCCCTCCCCAAGGCATAAGGTTTAACATGACACATTAAATGATGCAAAAATTACTTAGAAGGATCCCAGTTTCAGCAGGGTACACACAGTAGTATAGACCACAGTCCCTAACTATTTATCCAAGTAACTTTGTGAATCATCTAGGGCAGTGCAAGACCGTCTGCCAACGTTTAAAATTCCCGGACGGGCATCATCGATAGGACTTTTCAGAGGACACTGATTCATAGGTTCGCCCTGAATCGGAAGCGACTTGACAGCACTTAACACACACACACACTCTGGGAGGGAAAGCTGGCAGCACATTGATGCTGTTTATGCGCTGGCCTAGCCCGCACAACGCTACTTGGACTATAGGATTTGGAGTCGTTCACAGAACCTGGAATACTTTGGCAGGGGGAAAGCCAGAAAGGGTGCAGTAATCGGTTGTGAAACTTCCGTTCTTAGGGAGCAGTTAGCGCGGTGCCAAGTTAAATAATGGAAAGGAATCAACAGGAAAAGCTCAGGCCTGGGCGCTGGCAGTTACTCCTGGGGGAAAAACTTCCCGTGCCCGACTGCACAGTTGCCATTCTGTTGTTGAGGGGTGGCAGCTTTTGTGGGTGTGTGAGAGAGAGTGTGTGTGTGTATCCGAAAAATTACCACGGAGCGATCCTTTCCTTAAGCCAATTCTGTTTTAATAATGGAATGCATCCTATTGCATATCATATCAACTCCAATCAGAAAAGCAATTGTAAAGGCAGTTGCACACAGAAAAGAGAGTGGGAGAGGGGAAAAAGAGCAAATGTACAATCTTGTTGAGCAAATATACAATCTTGTTGCAACTGCACACAGAAAAGGGAGAGGGAGATGAAAACGCCTTACGCTGAAAGGGTCTGCGGATGTGGTGCAGGATGTCCTGACTCCCTGTCTCATATTCTTTTGGACTGCCATCTTTATGATTCCCAAAGAGGAAATCTAATAAAACCCATAGTTTTGAACTCATCAAATAATACCACAATACTTTACAATCTATTAGTTGATAAGGATCCTGAGATAACCAGAAATGTGGCAAAAATTTTGACAATAGTAGTCAACCGATGGGAATCTAGTCGGAAGTAGAATCACAGCATTAAGGAATGATTTATTTTAATTTTATTTTACTCTAACTTTTATCCTTTTCTATAATGCAGATTGTACTATGCCAATAAAGGTATTTGAAATTTGGAGAGGGAGAAAAGAGCAAATGCACAATCTTGTTGAGCAAATATACAATCTTGTTGCAATTGCGCACAGAAAAGGGAGTGGGAGAGGAAGAAAAGAGCAAGTGTACAATCTCGTTGAGTTCACTCATGTATATCCCTGGAGCAAGTGGCAGTATGTTTCTATATGACATGTAGCAGATTTATTTATTTACTTACTTCATTTATACCCTGCCTTTCTGCCCAGTTGGCGACTCAGAGCACCTTCCATTGCTCTCCTCTCCTCTGTTTGAGCCTCACAACAACCCTGCGATGTAGGTTAGGGTGAATGTGTGTGACTGGCCCAAGGTCTCCCAACCCAGCTTCCATGGCACAGTGGGGATTCCAACCTGTGTCTCCCAGGTTGTAGCCTATCACTCTAACCCAGGGGTCCCCAATATGGTGTCTGTGGGCGCCACAGTGCCCCCCAACACCTTTTCCGGTGCCCACCAAGTGTTTGTAGGAAGTGGGTGGGGCCAGGTAGGGCTTTTGCCCAGCGAAGTTTCTGATTGACTATCGGAGATCTGATTAGCTGCACAGATTTATTTAAATGTTGCTTTGGCAGCAGCTGCCGCCACAGCACCAGGATCTATTCTACACTGTGTTGCTGAAGTTAAGCTGTGGCATTCATTTTGCGGCTGGCTCCGCCTCCTGTGGCAGCCATTTTGTTGTTGCGCCCACCCTGCTGTGGCAGAATTCCAAATGTGCCCGCAGGCTCATAAAGGTTGGGGGACGTCTGCTCTAACCACTACACCACACTGGCTGTCTTTTATTGTAGAAGGTGTTTCAGAAGAAGAAGAAGAGTTGGTTTTTATATGCCGACTTTCTCTACCACTTAAGGGAGACTCAAACCGGCTTACAATCCCCTTCCCTTCCCCTCCCCACAACAGACACCCTGTGAGGTAGGTGGGGCTGAGAGAGCTCTAAAGAGCTGTGACTTGCCCAAGGTCACCCAGCTGGCTTCATGTGCAGGAGTGGGGAAACCAACCCGGTTCTCCAGATCAGAGTCCACCGCTCCAAACCACCGCTCTTAACTACTACACCACCCAGTCTTTATGTGCTATTGGTAGTTCTTTTGCAAGCCATGTTCAGGATGGAAGTCATGAACGTATTATAATGATTCAGGCCATTGGTCTATCCAGTTCACTCTTATCTCCCAAGATAAGAGTGGGAGAGGGGCCGTGGCTCAGTGGTAGAGCCTCTACTTGGCATTCAGAAGGTCCCAGGCTCAGTCCCTGGCATCTCCAGTTAAAAGGACTAGGCTGGTAGGTGATGTGAAAGACCTGTGCCTGAGACCCTGGAGAGCCGCTGCCAGTCTGAGCAGACAATACTGACTTTGATGGACCAAGGGTCTGATTCAGTATAAGGTGGCTTCAAGATTGGCAGGTGTTCTCCAGGGCCTTTCCCAACCCCTGCCACCTGTGATCCTTTAACTGTAGGTGCAAAGGATTGATCCTGGGAGGTTCTGCATACAGAGAAGGGCCTTTACCCACTGATCCACAGCCTTCACGCTGACAGTTGAGAACCCCAGCTTAAGCGTATGCTTCGTCCAGGGTAGAAGTGGGTTTTTGAGTCCATTCTCCCAGGTGCAAGTCCAGCTCCTCTAGCTCATCAGCCACCAGTTCCAGCACCAAGTATTCTGCTGGCTTCCAGTGCTGTAAAATTGCCAGGAGGGGTCCAGACATTTTGGATGCTTTTTATCTTTGCGTTGAAAGATGAGGGCTAATTTCTTGCCAAGGTATGTTACATGCAAGAAGTAAATATCTAACAAACCAAACCAGATGGTGGACAGCCGGAAAGCAGGCTAGAAAGTTGTGTTTGCCGTTTCCCCCTTTTTTGTGGTAGGAAGATAATTCTTCCAAAATTGAGGTCCATTCTGAGTCTGAAACGCAAAGCCAGAGAAAGGCTATCCCCTAAAAAATTAAACCAGACTATGTTTTTGCAGAGTACATGCAAGCTGGTCTGCAAAGAAATTCCAAAAAAACACAGGGTTGTGTAATGTGTGTGTGTAAAGTGCAGTAAAGTCGCAGCCAACTTGTGGCAACCCCTTTTGGGGTTTTCATAGCAAGAGACTAAGAGAGATGGTTTGCCAGTGTCTTCCTCTGCACAGCAACCCTGGTATTCCTTGGTGGTCTCCCATCCAAATACTAACCAGGGCTTACCCTGCTGTGTAATACCAACCAAAATATCACAAAACTGTGTGACACGCAACAGTGTGCAAGGTTTCGCATTCCCACAAACTCTCCATCAGGTTGGATGTTCAGTGTGCAACAAAGAACATGGAGTGGGGGGAGAGAAATGAGGAAAAGAAAACCAAATGATTCCAGCATGCTGGCAAAGCCCCAAATCTGCACTATTAGCCTTAAAATGGAATACAAATGGACTGTGGGCTATATGGGTAGAGACGGTACTGCATATGAAACAGGTTTTCAAGTTGCACCGAAGACTGCTGTGCCAAAGGAGGGGGGGAATGATGTATCCCATTATTGAATAACCAAAGGCAGCTGTTAATCGAGTCTCTTTCCATCACTGAATGAGACATGCGGATCCATCCTAAGGCAATCAGAGAGCCAATCAGTGGTGCCAGCTTTTTCTGAATGGATGCTGTCTGCAGGCACAAAGACCTGAGTTCCTTTGAAGCGCTTCCTGCTCCAGGGAGGCAGAGGAAAGTCGGGCCTGGATGTTTGCTTCGGGGAAGAGACGCTTTAGGAAAGAAGCGAATGGGTGCTGGGAAACTCAGCAACGGATGCCGGGGTGTCGTCAGGCAATCCCTGGTGTCTTCAGGCAGTCACTGATGGCCAGCGTGGTGTAGTGGTTAAGAGCAGTGGTTTGGAGCAGTGGACTCTGATCTGGACAACCGGGTTTGATTCCCCACTCCCTCCACATGAGCAGCGGAGGCTAATCTGGTGAACTGCGTACGAAGCCAGCTGGTTGTCCTTGGGCTAGTCTCAGCTCTGTTAGAGTTCTCTTAGCCCCACCTACCTCACAGGGTGTCTGTTGTGGGGAGGGGAAGGGAGGTTGATTGTAAGCCGGTTTGAGTCTCCCTTAAGTGGTAGAGAAAGTCGGCATGTAAAAACCAACTCTTCTTCTGATCTCTGTCATCAGATGGGTGAGTGAGAGCCACTGATGGGTAACATTGGTTAGAATGCTGGACCACCAAGCTGCGCTCTTCACTGCTCATGAAAAAGGGGTTTGAGAGGGATGGGAAGAAATAACTTGGACACCAGTGATGGACCAGGGTGGCGATTGTACTTTGGAGGGGGAACCCCTTCAATTGGTTAAAGCTGAGTGTGCCATCCAAACGAGGGGGAGAAAAATGCTTTTTCTTGTTTTCTTTTTGCACAGGGAAAATATTCATCCCCAAGCAGAAGCCAGTACAGTCTTACGCAGAAGAAAAAGTGACTCTTGATCCGGAACTGGAAGAAGCGTTGACAAGCGCTACGGACACCGAGCTGTGCGACCTCGCAGGTTGGTGGAGGCATTTTTGGTTTGAGCGCGCATGCCGTGGCTGTGCGTGTCCGCGAGGCCACCTCTGGCAGAGTGTGGCATGGAACTTGGGACAGCAGGGCAAAGAAGGCATTCACCACCACTCCGTTTGAGATGTATTTTCTGTTCCTGTTCATCTTCCGTTCCCCCCACCCATCTATTTATGTTTAAGAAACCGCCTACTAAGGCTCACATGCCTAACTGCATAATTTTTCCCCACTACACACAACATGACCAGCTCCATTTTGGAATAAACTCTGCAGTAAACACATCTGCTGTGTAAAGGGCCACAAGTCACAGAATCATAGAGTTGGAAGGGGCCACCAGGGCCATCTAGTCCAACCCCCCTGCACAATGCAGGAAACCCACAACCACCTCCCCCCTACACCCCCAGTGACCCTTACTCCATGCCCAGAAGATGGCCAAGATGCCCTCCCTCTCATGATATGCCTAAGGTCGTAGAATCACAGGTGAAAGCACACCTATCTATGCATAGCCACAAAGTACACAAATTCGCATAGTGAAGCCACAAAATGACAGCCAGTGTTACAAAATATATTTAGCAAATGTGTTACAAAATATAAAACCAACTGCCTGACAAACCCTCTAGTGCACACATATAGATACAAATCCAGTAATATAGAATATTTTTTACATTTGTAGTTGGCTGTTCTGCCTAATATTTACTTGTCAATAGACCAAAATGCAAATACAAATATCCACTGATGGCATTGTGCCTATAGATAATCAGTCCAGAAATATACGCTAGCCAGTCCAAGAACGTGCACAATTCTTCAGTTGTATTTTGTTCTTTATAGTTTCTTGGGTTTCAAGTTGCATGTATTCCTATGCAAGCCTCTTACAATCTAGCTTACAACTTACAACATCTCCCTGCTTGGATACTTGTTTGCCTTATCTATAGGCACAATGCGATCAGTGGATATTTGTATTTGCATTTTGGTCTATTGACAAGTAAATATAAGGTCATAGAATCAGCACTGCTGACAGATGGCCATCTAGCCTCTGCTTAAAAACCTCCAGGGAAGGCTCACCACCTCCCGAGGAAGCCTATTCTACTGAGGAACCGCTCTGTTAGAAAAGTGCAATAGCCTCAGTTGGCCGTTGCTAGCACCGCACTAAGGAAAGCTTCATTTCCCCTCTCAAAAATATGAAGATGCCCCCCCAAAAAAAGCCCTATCGAGACCAGTTCTGAAAAAGCATGCTCGTCCTACATTTAGGTTTGGCATTTTAAGAGTTTCCACAATGGTGAGGTTTTGAAAATCCTGCTGCAAACTCTCGTCTGCCTTGTTCAAGAAACAGGAAACTGCAAAACAATTTTTCCTCTCCTTTTCCTGATAGCTATCCTAGGAATGCACAACTTGATAAGCAACGCTCAGTTGTGTGATATAATGGGAGGTAGCAACGGTGTCGGCAACGAAGGTTTCACAAGTAAGTATTCATGCTGGGGATTTAGATAAAACTCAGGGTTCTGTTTCTTCACTGTCGGATCGTTTGGGTACTATAAACTGCAAAACACTATCATGCATTGGGTTGTAACCCATACAACTTCTGTTCAAATAGCTGGGACTGAAGAGGCTTCAGCTCAAGCATTCCAGCGGATGTGGTTTTCTAATGCAATAAAGCACATGCATGCTTTAAACTTGTGCTGCGGTCATGAGAGTATGTTAAATATTTTTGGGTAATAAACAATGGCATTGTAGCTTCTGACCTGTCCTTTGAGCCAAAGATTGTGGGGAAACATTAAGAACAGACACGTTGTTTTTTGCTCCAAGGGCAGCTGTAAATTCATGGGAACATGGCTAAACCACTTGACAATCTAAAGCAGAAATTGCTGTTGAAGTAAAACATGAGCTGAGCGTTTTAAGGATTAGGTTTCTTTCTAGATTATATTGGTGTGGGTGCTACTGGTGAAAGGAAAATTTACTTTATATTCCATTTTTAGCCTGTTCGTCCTCCAAAGAGTCTGGGGCCATGCATACAGCTGTTTGAGTCGAGAAAGAAGGGATGGGGGCAAGATCACCCAGTGAATACGGCTGAGGAGATCTGGAATGGGTCTTCCCCAGTCAAATTTTCTAACCATTATGCTAGACTGGCTACATCTTATTTATCTTGCTTTATCAACTACACTTCCGTAGTACAGTCTCTTCTCCACGCTCTTTCGTCTAATTCCTGTAAAACAGTGGGAAATGTTGTTATTATGGAGAGGGGGCGTGTAATGGCAGGGTCTGTGCTTAAGAACTAGCGTTATTTGCAATTCATTCAGACGTTGTCAAAGGGGAAAAGATCATGCCCATCTTCGATGAGCCGCCCAATCCTACGAACGTGGAGGAGAGTTTGCGACGGATAAAAGAGAACAACCCTCGTCTCCTTGAGGTTAATCTGAACAATATAAAGGTAACTGTTGAGAGATTCCATTTCCACGTGCTCTTTTGGAGATAAACGGTGCGTTTTGAAGGATAACCTTGCATTTGTGGGAACATTGTTTAGAATTTTTTGACTGGAGAATATGTATAGTGACACATCCGTTTCCACGCTGAGATAAAGCTCTCGTGTTGTCACTCATCGATGCAAGAGCCTAATGCTGGGCTTCCTCCGCCCCCCTCTTTCTTCCCTTAAAAGAGATATTTGGGAAGAGCTGAAGTGGGGGGAAAGGGGACATGTCGCTATCAGTAAGATTTTCAGTGAAAAAAATACTTGCTGTGTCTTTATTCCAATTCAAGAATATCCCTATTCCAACGCTGAAAGAGTTCGCCAAGGCCCTGGAAACAAATACCCATGTGAAAAGTTTTAGTCTTGCCGCTACAAGAAGCAACGACCCCGTTGCTGTGGTAAGTAAGCCACCCGATGGTGTGGATGGACCGTGTGTTGGGAAGGGGACTTCTTAAAACATTTTAGTTAAGTTAAATGTGTTTGAAACACCTACAGAGCTGGGCTGTTTCTCCTTTGTTTGACAAGAAAATGGACATCCAGCAGGGGCTTCAAAGAAAAAAAATGGGAAATCTGTGATTGTCTTATAATTAACGTCTTCTGATATCCCTTTCGCCAAGAGCTTAGATGTTTTGTACTATTTATGAAGTGTTTTGGTCAGGGACCTACAAGCTCAACAAGAGTGGGTATTTTTACAGCCAGAAGCTTTGACCTGCTTGCAACCAATATTTATTATTATTATTATTACGGTCCTTAGACCAAACATAAAATGTTTGCAGGTACATTGCCCTACCCAAACCGGCACTATAAAACAATAAATTTTGGTTAAAACACTATACAAAATATTACTCTCTCTTTAAAAACTGGTCAGCAATATAAAATTAAACAATCCACTCTACAACTCTTCATTTCTATTTCTGTTTAGATTTCCTATAATTAAATACTATTCTACAAAACTTGGCCAATAACTTTGTTAGGTAAAGGTAGTCCCCTGTGCAAGCACCGGGTCATTCCTGACCCATGAGGTGACGTCACATCCTGACGTTTCCTAGGCAGGCTTTGTTTACGGGGTGGTTTGCCGTTGCCTTCCCCAGTCATCTTCCCTTTACCCCCAGCAAGCTGGGTACTCATTTTACTGACCTGGGAGGGATGGAAGGCTGAGTCAACCTTGAGCCGGCTACCTGAAACCAACTTCCGTTGGACTGAACTCAGGTCGTGAGCATAGCTTGGACTGCAGCACTGCGGTTTACCCTTTTGCGCCACGAGGCTAAAATTCATCCTTAAGAAGGATGTTAACTCTAACGAATTTAGGATTCTTAAAAGAGGGCCAAGAATCTTCTCAATCTCCTCCTTAGTAACTACACCTAAGAAAGACATGTTCCAGCGTATCTGGTTCACCACTGTGTTTGCAACCAATAACATACTTAAATAGAGCCCCGTGGCGCAGAGTGGTAAGCTGCAGTAAGCTTTGCTCACAACCTGAGTTCAATCTCGACGCAAGTCGGTCTCAGGTAGCCAGCTCAAGTTTGACTCAGCCTTCCGTCCTTCCAAAGTCGGTAAAACGAGTGCCCAGCTTTCTGGAGGTAAAGTGTAGACGACTGAGGAAGGCAATGGCAAACCAACCCGTAAACGCAGTCTGCCTACTCAACATCAGGATGTGCCGTCACCCCATGGGTCAGTAATGACCCAGTGCTTGCGCAGGGGACTACCTTGATCTTTTTTCCTTAAAGTACCCCTTCCTTTTCCTTGTTCACAGTCATAATAGGAAAAGGGAGACTTTGGTCAGGATAAATATAGTAAGGCTGACAGCGATCTTGCAAACACAACCCTGAACCAGGGGGAACACGTGAACACATGAAGCTGCCTTATACTGAACCAGACCCTTGGTCCATCAAAGTCAGCATTGTCTACTCAGACCGGCAGCATCTCTCCAGGGTCTCAGGCAGAGATCTTTCACATCACCTACTTGCCCAGTCCCTTTAACTGACGATTCCGGGGATTGAACCTGGGACCATCTGTATGCCAAGCAGAGTCTCTACCACTGAGCCACAGCCCCTCCCCTAATTCAGTAGATGGAAGCATTACCATTTGAGGGGCAGGAGCACCAATTGCAACCAACTTTTTAATCACAAATTTTCCTGTTTTAAAAACAAGCTCCTGTTCTTGAAATGGAAGCTGTCGTGGTCCCATATTATTTAAAGCTGGCTTAAAAAAAAGAAAGGAAAAAAAAACAACCTTTCGTGGGTGGAATGTGGTCCTTCCTGTCTATAATGCTGCTGCTGTGGATGGTCCTCTGTACACCGACCCGTGTGCGCCATGTTCCATTAGTTTTCATGGCTTCCTCTCTTGTTTCAAGGCTTTTGCAGACATGCTGAGAGTGAACAAATCCCTGAAGAGCCTCAACGTGGAATCCAACTTCATCACTGGAGCAGGCATGCTGGCACTGATCGATGCCCTAAAAGAGAACGAAACCCTGATGGAAATCAAAGTCGATAACCAGGCAAGTTGTCATTTCCCCCCCATAGCTGTAGGTAAGGACTGAAAAGAACGGTGAGGCTAGTTCTCTGAGCTCAAGAGGGAGTGTGGGAAGCTTACGCCTTTATCCCAGAGAGTGCCCCATTCTTTCTTCATGGCAAAGCATGTTAAAACATTAAAAACAGAAGACTGTTTCGAAAACAGTTGCAGTGAGGCACAGGCTACGTTGCATTTGGTATTTCTCTTCTTTCAGCCCTCCCCTTGAAGCATAACCGCATGGATTGGGGAGTAGTTATCTTCTGGAGGCCGTTAATCCTCTCCTAAGCGACTGTCTTTGGTCCGTGTAGCACTATAAGAATAGACATACTCCTTTTTGTTTGAGTTTTATGTCACACCATTCCTCCATTAAGAAGAAGAAGAGGAGTTGGTTTTTATTTGCCGCTTTTCTCTAACTTTTAAGGAGAATCAAACCAGCCTGCAATCTCCTTCCCTTCCTCTCCCAACAACAGACACCTTGTGAGGTGGGTGGGGCTGAGAGAGCTCTAAGAGAACTGTGACTGGCCCAAGGTCACCCAGCTGGCTTCATGGGGAGGAGCGGGAAATCAAACCCGGTTCTCCAGATTAGAACCCACCGCTCTTAACCACTGCACCATGCTGGCTCTCTATTTCTCCATTTTATCCTCACAACAACCCACTGAGCAGGTTAGGCCGAAGGAGAATGTGTGGCCCAGGGTCACCCAGTGAGTTTCTTGGCACATGGGGACTTGAACCTGGCCTTGGCCTCCAGTGTCCCTGCCTGATTGTTTGCTACTTTATAATATTATCATGTCTGCTGGTTATAACAGAGGCAGCAGTTCGGAACACCCGTGGAAATGGAAATTGCAAAGATGCTTGAAGAAAACACAAATATTCTTAAGTTCGGATACCACTTCACGCAACAAGGACCACGAACTAGGGCAGCAGCTGCAATTACGAAAAATAACGATTTAGGTAAAGTCTTTCTGCTGCATGGTTACGGAAGGAATAAGCCTTGCATGGAGAGTGGAGTTGTTCTGCATTCTGATAAAAATATGCTCTCGGTGGTACATTTGCAAACATAAACTTCACTGAGTTGTAATTCATTCATTAGGAAATAGTCTTGCAAGTCAACCTGCAGACTCTCTTCCCCCCCCCACCTTCATTTGCCACTCAGATACTGAAGACTTTCTGATTCCTAAGAAACTGCGGTTGGCTGTGCCTTCCAGCTCAGACAAAAGAACAAACCGCAGTTTGTCACTTTTCTCCGGTTTAGATGTGCCAACAAACTGCTGAGTTCTTCAAAAGTCTGAGCCGTGCGTGAGGGAGGTGGAACCTGAAGACTTCTGAAGATTGGTTTTGTAAAGAACAAACCATGTGTCAGTTATATTGTTTTTGTGAGGCTCTGTTAAATGTGAGCTGTTAATGCTTGGGTGTGCTGGTTGGAAACGTTAGGCTTAAAGTTTTTCAATGGCTACTAGTGTACCATAAATCTGAAGGGTTTGGTGGGAGGGAGAGCAAAAGGGGGGTGTCCAATACAGCACCGAAGTTCTAGGTTTTGCAGACAAAAACAAGTTGGACTTGTGCTTACTGGAAGTCAGTCCCACGGAACTAAACTGGCCTGACTTCCCAGCAACCGGGGTTAGGATTGGACTGCTCCTCTTCATTTACCTCATCAAAAGGCTTCTCGGCTTATCTTAAAGCTTTCCTGTATTTTCCACAAATTCCAACTTGTTTCATTGCTGGGGCGTTGTTTTTTTTAATATCATCTACTGATACCTTGCTTTTTTCTCTCCCCTCGCTTTCCTAGTCTGGCGTATAGGAGTAAAACTTACATCCAACGCCCTTTCATCTCTTCAGCGCTGAATCTTCTGAGGCAGGTTATTGCACATGCCCCTTTGGGTGTTGAGCGCCACAAAAGAAATTGCTTTACGATCTCTCCTGTCGCCATCTCCGTATGTTTCTCCTGACAAATGTGTGTGTTTCCTCCATGCTTCTCTCTCTCTCTCTCCCTCCCTCTCTCTCCCTCTGCTGCATACCTGTTTTCTTTGCCAGAGGCCTTGGGATTTATTTCTAACTGCATCATTTACTAGGAACTCCAGCAAAAAATTATAGTGAACTGCTATCAAGCTTGTTCTAAAATCAGTTTTGCATTTGCTGATAGAATGAATCTTTAAGAACTGCAGCAATATTTTTGGCTGCTGAATAATCCTATTTGTAATAACGTGTTCAGTAATGTCCCGGCGCTTAACGATTCAAATTGCCCTTTAAAAACAAAAAGGCTTTGCTTCTGAACAAAGTTACTGACATACTAGACTGTCTTAGTGAAAAAAACCCAATTATTTTAAGTGGTTCAACCTGCCCTCTCTCTCTTTTTCTCACTGTTAGAATGCAAGCTGCTTTTCAAGTTCAACACATCTTTAAAGACTGGCATGAAGGGTGGAGTGGGACTGATATGCATTAGGAAAAAACATTCCAGTTTGCATGTCCACACACACACATGCATAGAGAGGGAGGGAGGGGGAGGAGGGAGAGCGCAAGCTCTACTGGACTATAACGTGGGGCCCCGATCCAGCTAGCTCTTTTACAAGTGCAGGTCTGCTGGGAGGATTTTACCTCTGGTAAAAGGTAAAGGTCCTCTGTGCAAGCACCGGGTCATTCCTGACCCATGGGGTGATGTCACATCTCAACGTTTACTAGGCAGACTTTGTTCATGGGGTGGTTTGCCAGTGCCTTCCCCAGTCATCTTCCCTTTACCCCCAGCTAGCTGGGTACTCATTTTACCGACCTCAGAAAACTGGAAGGCTGAGTCAACCTCGAGCCGGCTACCTGAAACCAACTCCTGTCGGGATCGAACTCAGGTCTTGAGCAGAGCTTGGACTGCAGTACTGCAGCTTACTCCTCTGCGCCATGGCGCTCCTTTTACCTCTGGCTCTGTCCCCAAACAACCCTCTCTTGACATACTGCAGCTGCTTTTGAAAAAACCCTGAATATAAAGCACAGTTTCTGTGCCCTAGTGGGGAAAGCCCCCACGGTATGCGCAGATCTCCCGAAGTGGCTCTTTGCATCACAGCAGCAATCTTTGCTTCGGAGATATAGCTCCTTTAATACCAATGTGTAAAGGGATGCAGGTCCACAAAGCAACCGAGTCGTGACTGACCCCTTTTTGTTTGTTTTCTTTCTTCCGGACCCAGTTCGCAAGAGAAGAGTGGAAGGAGATCACCAGTAAATCTTCTTGGTGCCCGACGTGCGCAGTTTGGAGAATTCAAACCTTCTCGAGGCATATCTGCTTAGCTTGGGCAATCTGAATCTTTTTTACCTGGGTAGAAGGGAAAAGACTGGAATCACCGTTCCTTTTATTATTATTTTTGTATAAAGTTGTATTGATATGCGTGGTAACCAACACATGTATGTTCAAAACCTTTTTAATCACGCCTGCCTGAGGTCTGTTTTTTGAAAACAGTTAAAGACTTTGGTCAGTGTTTTCCACCAAGGTAAATACCAATTCTAAAATATCTGTGGTAGCTATCTAATAGCCAATTAATGCTCAGTTTGTAAATGGTGAGATGGGGGGGGGGGGTCAGTCAGGAAATCCGGAGTCCTCTTTTAAACATCCTGACTTTGTATATTTTGAAAACACTGTTTTTAGTGAAAAAGGGATTCTTCACATGGAACAAAAGTCTCTTATAATACTTCTTTTTCCCCTCCTTGTTCATTATACAATGATAAATCATTTACAGTTAACCCCTTTTGTCTTTAACGTGCTCCGGCCATTTATAATTCTTTCATGATAACAGAGATTAAAACTTGAAACTTGCAAGGGAAGATTGTTCCACTTAAAAGGGGTGCTTCCGCTCTTTGCCTTTTGGGATAAGCTACACTGATCAAAGTGGAGGAGTCTTTGGCGTTTTCTGACTGATGCTGGTTTGGGTGGCTTATTTTTTTCTTCTGTTACCATGCAGAACAAGACACTTCGGCACTTTGTTCTGTTAATGCCTGAACTGGATGTATTTATGGACTTTAGTCTTTTGTTCAGTCTTTCGTTAACGTGGTGTTGGGTCAGGTTCCTAGAAACATAAAGGTTATCGATAACTGTTTGAAGCCTCGGCGATGGGCCTGTGAAATGCAAGGCTCTCGGGCCGGACGTGCCAGTCGTAGATTGCAATGCCAGATGTGTTGTAAGCCCCTCTGGTCTGCAAGTGGAGACATGGGCTCTCTCGTTGTGTTTGATCTTCTGGCAGGCACCGTCGTGCATTCTAGGACACCAGTGACTTTCGCGTACAGGCGCACCTGGCAATTTGCTCGTGAAATGAATGGTTTTAATAGGAAATGCATGCTTGATTCACTCTTTTGAACCATCGTCCTGACAGAGGCTGATACTTAAGATGGCTCCTGAACGTTACAACTGGAGCTTCATAGCCACAGTGAAATATAGCTTAGGTTCGAGTTGCCGCTACGTTCATGCCCACTGCTGATTTTTACCGCGTCACATTTTTTCACGTTGGTGTGCAGGACACAGTCTGTGAAGCGGGTCTTTTTATAAACTAGTCTTTATATGATATTGGAACACAAGCAGTAGCATCATGTGTTGGGTTGAACCCACAGACTCAGACAAATGGAATAAGACTCTCGGGCAGCAGTCTGATGAAACAACCAACCGTGGCTTACCATTACAGGAGTGAGCCTTGGAAGATCCCTCGGCACCCATGCTCCCTCCTCTTGCCATACAACTTCGATAGTGAAGATTTCCTTTGTTTGCAACAGACCCCAGTTGCCCTTTATGTCCAAACCACGGTTTGTAGGCAAGAAACAAGCTATAATTTAGGGTTCAAGAAGAACGACCAACTGCGGTTTGTTGTAAACCAGGAAGATGGCAGCTTCGGAGTTGTGCATGAAGGGGAGGCAACCCAGGGCCTTCCGAGGCTTATTCTCATCTGAATGCAGCCAAAGAGTTAGTTCCGACTCATTCAAGTTCAAAGTTTGTCTTTGGAAAAATTCGGCGACAAACGTGGCCCCCACTTCAAGCACATGTCTTTTCTTTTTCTAGTTAAATGTTTTGACTGTGCCGTTTGATGTGTATTGAACAAAACTGCACAGAGTAAAAACATCAGGTCACAACGCAAGCATTTTGAGTAGAGACGAGTTGCGTATATTTTTTATAATCGATACCTGCCTGTGACTTCCTGTTGTATATAACATTGTCTCTGTGGAAAAGGTTTCTGATCTTCTCCTTTACTTTGAAGTAAATTTCCTTTGAGACCAGTGGGACTTTCTGCCAAGTCACTGACTTGAGCATTGAGACAATAGTTGTTTTGCTACACAGCCAAGGGTAGGCTGGGGCATCTTCATGTACAAGCATATTAAAACGTTTTTAATTTTTGCTGTGCCCAGCTGTATGCAGATAGAAATCACACTTGGTTTTAAAATGATTTTGGAAAAACAAATTCATTCTTTTCTTCACTTGTAAAAACAGTTCTGACAAAATAAGGAATAAAACATAGTTCCACTGCATCAATAAATGCATCAATAAATGCAGTTCCACTGCATCAATAAATGCTTTTGAAAATGTCCGTCGCATGAATAAGAACCTGCGTCATTTAAAAGGGCTGGGGTGACTTCTTCTGAGAAACCAAAGATTGCCAGTGTCACATAGCACTTTTAGTACCATAAGTAGCTCCTTTTCTTGGTCTTGATTTACAAAATACTTGTCAGCTTTTGCGGTGAGTCCCGTATGTAGGCTGCAACCTGCCAAGGACTTGACCACCTATTTTCCGTGGCCTAACAAACCTGAATTTATCAAGCCCAAGGTGGGTAACCTACAGATTGTAGCTGGCGTGCCCCAGAGACAGCAAAGCTCCAGCTTTGATTGACCATGTTTTTGCTGATGCCCTGCAGGTTGGGTTCCCATTTTCTGCATGCACGTTAAAAAAAAAAAATTAGGGCTGCGTTCCCAGACCTAGATACTTCTGCGCCCGAGTCTCATAGAAATCGTTAGGATTTAATCATGCCTGGGAAGGATTGCACTGAAAGAGTCTCAAGCAGGTGGTGCTATACTGCTTTGACCAAAGCATGAGAGTCGCTTGTACTATATTGCAGCGTTTGGAAAAGGGGAGAAGATCCATTGAGCGCGGCCACAGCACAACTTCCATTCATTCCAGTGTGTGTGTGTGTGTGTGTGTGTGTGTTGGGGGGGCTCATCCACATCCTATTAATCAACCGTTGTCGCACAACCGCACTCCTAGATGGCTGATCGCAGCACCGAATACTATTTCAGAGTTGTCAAAGCGGCCAGGGAATATTTCTCTCTGTTCTGCTAGGCAGGATCTGTGTCGTCAGCGGTTTGGTCAGTCTTGTCTGATCTGCTTTTTGGTATCATGACTACTAGTATCACGTTTGCAGTTGAAGCTAATGGAAGCTGCTTGTTTGGCTAAGCTTTGTCCTCCTCTGGGCTAGCCATGTAGCGCCATGGTAGTAGTCTGGGAATTTAATGGCACACACATACCCTTCATTGAGAAGTAGTGTGGGAATTTAACATCACACACGTGCCCTTCAAAGCCCACATGCAAGATTTCATGATTTTTGGGAGTGTCATAGTGGAGGAAAACAGGCATCCTTCACTCCAGTAGCTAGGTCCACAATAGAGTAAATGGAGCTGAAAAACAACTTTATCCATAAAACTACCCCTCCAAGTAGGGCAGGAGGAATATCCAAATCGTGGAGATGCTTTAGGAGCGTAATCTGTATTTGATCTGTGGAAAATGAAGGCTTCCGAACTGTTGGTAACAGGATTTTTCTGACTTTTGAACACATGCTGAGGAAGGAGTGAAGCTTACTTTTAAGGGCATGTAGGATGATGTAACCCTGCGAAAGATGCTGGTTCAGCAACCAAACCGACACAAAGCTGGGCCGGTTTCTCAAGAGGTGAAGCGTTTGGTGTATTTCGCAGCCGAATGTTTCATGAGGAAAATTGCTTTTTATTTAAAATGTGCTGTTATCCTGTAAAATAATTAACCTTGTATTTTTGTCAATCCTCTTAAGTTCTGCTTTTAAGATAATGAATACAACAATACTATACTACCAAATAATGTGCTTACACACTTAATACTGTTTACAAATGTTATCTTCTCTGTTTTTGATACAATATTGTTTGTAAGCTATCAACTATAGATTCTGTTTTGGATAAAGTGTCTGTCGAAGCAACAAGAATGCATCAGAATGCCAGCGCTATATGCTGTTGTTATTGTAATAAAAAAATATCCAAATGACATTTCTTTCCCAAGTATTATTACCACAAAAGTAAAGCATGTATTTATTCAATGTATTTTTGGTCTGCTTTTCAAGCCAAACCTTTTGTGTGTGTGTGTGTGTGTGTGTGTGGGAGAGGATATTTTTGGAGGGGAATAACCTAGGAATAGTGGCTGATCCTGGAGTATGTGCAGAAAAAAAAATTCTTTGATCAGCTCAGCTTTACTTTGAGGGAGGGAGAAGGAAATCAACCTGCAGGGAATGCTCAGTAGCCTTCATGAAGGTCAAGTTATTTTAAAGTTCATTCTGTTATGTAACAGGTACACTATGTTAAGTCTCTTGTTATGTTCCTAAGCGTATGCTTTGAAATGCCTATTTCCAAGCCAACTTTTTGATGTTTTAATGAATTATGTAATTTGGCTCAATAAATCTTTGAAGTTCTCCAGATGCTGGGCAGGGGGACGATTACTATAAATAGTTTGAGATGCTCCTAAAAGATTTGGAAAGATATTGAAACAGGCATTGCTTTCTCCATATACCTTTCTCCCCATTCTAAAGCATTTAAAATATACTTTGCTATTTAAAAAAAAAGCCTGCAACCTGTGTGTGTATGCCTTCCTAGTTCCTAAGATTTTAGATCTCTCTCTTAACTAAACTCAAGGGGATGAAGAAAACTTTTTTTCTTTTTTAAAAGATCTGGAGAAGCGGGTTGGATTTCCCCCACTCCTCCACATGAGCGGCGGAGGCTAATCTGGTGAACAAGGTTAGTTTCCCCACTCCTCCATGCGAAGCCAGCTGGGTGCCCTTGGGCTAGTCACAGCTCTCTTGGCCCCACCTAGCTCACAGGGTGTCTATTGTGGGGAAGGCGGAGGTGTTTGCAAGCCGGCATGTCAAAACCAACTCTTCTACTTCTTCTTCTTTAGTGAAGCTGGCCTTTTTGTTGGGATGCACAGAGGTCATTTTGCTGGGACGCAAAGAGAAAAGGGGAGTCAAGCACCTCCCCAACCCTAGACTGTAATTCCCATCAAAAACTGAACAGGCACAAAAGGGCTCATAAAGGATTTCGCTCATAAAGGATTTTGCCATAGTGATGCCTAGGGTTGCCAACTGCCATGTCCTGGTATCCTCTCGTCGTGGCTTTGCTTCTTTTGCCTTGTGTCCAGCCGTTTGGAACCTTAATCTACAAAAATATCAAAAACATATAAGATTATATTTCAACAAAGACCTTAACGGACAGTATATATACCTTTTTGACTTACCTGTTGAATTAGGATCTGTGTTATCCTTCCTTTGGTCATTCTCATGCTGGACTGTATATTGTAAACAAAAAAAAATTGATACTTGTATCTAGTTGTACTTTAATTTGTACATCATATTTTGTATATATTTGTTACTTTATTTCACTTTTGCACTTTTATAAAATTCACTCTGCTTTCATAATTATTATCGAGCGCTGTTTTGGGTTGTTCCAACCGCCAGGTAGTAGCAGCCGATAGAGATCAAGTCACCTGGAGAAAAATGGCCGCTCTGGCCATTGGACTCGGTGGCATTGAAGTCCCTCCCTCCAAAGAACCCCGCCCTCTTCAGGCCCCGCCCCCCAAACCTCCCGCCGGTTCAAAGAGGCGACGGCCAGAGACGCGCTACTTTTGCATAACCGGAAGTTCGGGTTCTGCGCCGCTCTAGCCACGCCCCTCCCCGAAGGTTTTGCGGAAGCGGCGCTCCCGCTCAGCACGCGCCTCTCGTCTCCCCCGCCCCACCTTCTCGTCGCCGCGTTTTTGCGTCAGCGGACGGCGCCCGCTTCCGCTTCAGCCCCGTCGGCTCCCGCTCGGGGCTGAGTTAAAGCGGGCCAGGGTACATCGGCTTCTCTCCCCCCACCCACCCACCCCCTTCGCCATGGCAGACATGGAGGAGCTGTTCGGGAGCGACGCCGACACCGAGCCGGAGCAGAAAGGTAGGGAGAGGGCTGAGGGAGGGGGGGGGGAGCTCATATCGCGCATGCGCGGGGGGCGCCTGTGTTTCCCCCCTCTCTCTCTCTCTCTCCCCCCCCCTTTTCCCGGTCTCCTCTGGATGCTCTTTCCTCGAGGGTCTCCCCGCCTTTCGTGTCCAGGCGCCCCCAGGCCCTGGGGCGCGACCCTGCCTCGAAGGCCGTTCATGCACGGGAGGTTAGGCGAGGAATAGGGAACGCAGCTGCTGCTCTCCTGCTGCCCTTGTGCAAATCTGTGGCGAGACCACACTTGGAGCACTGTGTACAGTTCTGGTCACCACACCTTAACTAACTAACTAACTGTATATATATATATGTATATATGTATATATGTGTGTGTATGTGTGTGTGTGTGTATATATATATATATATATATATATATGTGTGTGTGTGTGTGTGTAGATATATAGATATATAGATATATAGATGGATTGACTCAATAAAGGAAGCCACAGCCTTCAATTTGCAAGATCTGAGCAAGGCTGTCAAAGATAGGACATTTTGGAGGACTTTCATTCATAGGGTCGCCATGAGTCGGAAGCGACTTGACGGCACTTAACACACACACATACATATATATGTGTGTGTGTGTGTTAAGTATATATTTTGCAGAGCTTGAGTATATATATTTTGCAGAGCTTGAGAAGGTGCAGAAAAGAGCAACCAAAGAGCTTGAGAAGGTGCAGAAAAGAGCGACCGCAATGATCAGGGGGCTAGTGATAATGCCTGTATTATTGTATCAATTCCCAATGATGATAACACAGTCGGAGGTTGAGAGTTCAAAGCAGTTTGTTTATGAGGCCAGATATACGCACCGGGTGAGAACTGCCTCAAATGCGCAGGACAATTGACACACCAGCACAAAGGATTGCAACAACGTTTATAACTTCTGGTCAGGGGTGTTACAAATGCGTAATATAGTATTTGTTGAGGTGAGTTTCAGGTGGGCAGCCGTGTTAGTCATAAGAACATAAGAAAGGCCCTGCTGGATCAGACTGAGGCTCATCAAGTCCAGGGGTCTGTTCCCACAGTGGCCAACCAGGTGCCTCCAGAAAGCCCCCAAGTAAGACGACTGCAGCAGCACCATCCTGCCTGAGTTCCAAAGCACCTAATACAGTTAAAAGTGTGACTGCTAGGCTGTGAGCTTCCCTTCAGCCTTAACTTCTAGGCCTTAACGGTTTGGCCCTGCACAAAGCATGCACCCACATACCACTTTGGAGCGCATGGCAGGGAGGTAGATCATCTTTGCACAATTCCAGGAGTAGTTTTCATTTCTCTGAGGGTGTACTGAACTAGATTAGGGCTTGATTTCATTACATTAAACTTTTGGTAGTTCATTTGAAAGAAAAACATTCTACAATCAATTCTTAATTTCTATTAAAATATTTTCATCTAGCAGAAGAAATATACAATGATAGTAGTAGTGTGTGTGTGTGTGTAAAGTACCTTCAAGTCGCAGCCAACTTAAGGCAACTCCTTTGGGGGTTTTCATGGCAAGGGACTAACAGAGGTGGTTTGCCAGTGCCTTCCTCTGCACAGCAACCCTGGTATTCCTTGGTGGTCTCCTATCCAAATACTAACCAGGGCTGACCCTGCTTAGCTTCTGAGATCTGATGAGATCAGGCTAGCCTGGGCCATCCAGGTCAGGGGTGGTAGTAGTAGTCGTTTATTGCTCATTAAAGTCATAAGCATATACATATAATACACAAATGCCTAAAATGTATAAAATACATGAAGTGTATATAGCGTATAATAAAGTTATACAAGTTCAACAAAATCTCTTAGGTCATTTACTAGGATAGTTTTAAAACCATTACCTGGGTTAAATATTTGGCAACCTGATGGATTTTCTCGATATCCACCTCTAAATCCGATAGGAGAAAGGGAACGATCCAGGGTTCAGATGGAAGATTGTACTTTGTTAAGATAGGTGTGATCCATGTAGTTCTCTCCTTGTTCCAGTTTTTACAATGATAGTGATTCACTGATTCTTGACATAATCACTTGGATTTATTTTATTAATTGCAGATTCTGATTCTGGGTCCGATTCAGACTCTGATCAGGAAAACGCAGGCTCTGCTAGCAACGTTTCTGGCAGCGAGAGCGACAGAGATGGCGACAGAGAGACTGTGCAGCCCAGTAACAAAGAACTGTTTGGCGACGACAGCGAAGACGATGCCGCTTCTCACCACAGCGGGAGCGATAATCGGTCCGAAAGGTCCTACGATCACTCTGAGGGCTCAGGGCATTCTGACCACAACGATAACGACCTGTCAGATATTGAACAGCATAGCGGCTCGGAAGCTGCTCGAGACGAAGACGAGGATGAGGATCGCAGGTCAGATGAAGCCAGCCGTCACTCTGAAGCCGAAGGATCCGAAAAAGCCCACTCGGACGACGAGAAGTGGGGGAGAGAAGACAAAAGCGACCAGTCGGATGATGACGAGAAGCTCCAGAACTCGGACGACGAGGAAAGGCCGCAGAATTCCGACGAGGAAGAGAAGCTGCAGAACTCAGACGACGAGGAGCACCCTCAGGTCTCCGGCAAGGACAGGCTGCAGAACTCGGACGACGAGAAAATGCACAACTCGGATGAGGAAGAGCTGCCGCAGGTTTCGGACGAGGAGAAGCTGCAGCATTCCGACAACGAGGAGAGGCCGCGGAATTCCGACGAAGAAAACATGCAGAACTCGGAAGACGACGACGAGAGACCGCAGCATTCCGACGAGGAGAAGATGCAGCATTCGGATGATGAAAGGCCCCCGCGTTCCGATGACGAAGAGCACAGGCTCTCCGATGACGAAGAGGAGCAGGAGCGTAAATCTGGTAAGAAAGTCTGGGAATGATGATGCCTAAAGTGTAAGCCCCTTACGGCAGCACTCTTCGCCCCTTTGGTCAGGAGGACCCTTAGATAGGTTGTGGAGCTGCACGTTGCAGGGTCATAAGCCAACAGGTTTTTTGCTGCTTTCTAGGAGGAAGTTCTGCTAGAATGCACGTGTACATATATCTCCTGGTTTATTTGGCTTGCTTTTCCTGTCCCTGGCCAGGAAAAGCCAGCATGGTGTCGTGGTTAAGAGCGGTGGACTCTACTCTGGAGAACTGGGTTGGTTCCCCCACTCCTACACATGAAGCCTGCTGGGTGACCTTGGGCTAGTAGTCACAGCTCTCTTAGAGCTCTCTCAGCCCCACCTACCTCACAGGGTGTCTGCTGTGGGGAAGGGAAGGTGATTTTAAGCCGGTTTGATTCTCCCTTAAGTGGGGAGGGGTGGTGTCTCAGTGGTAGAGCATCTGCTTCGCATGCAGAAGGTCCCAGGTTCAATCCCTGGCACCTCCAGTTGAAGAGACTAGGCAAGTAGGTGATGTGAAAGACCCCTGCCTGAGACCCTGAAGAACCGCTGCCGGTCTGAGTAGACAATACTGACTTTGATAAACCAAGGGTCTGATTCAGCATAAGGCAGCTTCATGTGTTTCATGTGTGTGTTTCAAGTGGTAGAGACAGTTGGCATATAAAAACCAACTCTTCTTCTTCATCATCCTTAGTCCTGGCCTTGACCCTGGTTCTTCAACTTCCTGTCACATGACTATGATGTCATGTGATTGGAGTTCACTGAGCCCCATTTTGCTACCTGGTGATTAAAACAGGTCCTGGAAGTGCTGAAGTTCATTTCTACAGCATCTTTGGATCATTGCAACTTTCTACAAATTACTTTTTTGAGACTGTTGGGGATCATTCAGATGTCTTGCCTTTCTTTGATGTTCCTCCCCTCTAGACTTGGCTCTGGTGCCCCCAGAACGGAATCGTTTAAAATTTGGCGCCTCCTTTTTTTTTAACTGACTTCTTTACAGTTCCTTCCTGATTGTCTCAGGATGGGTAAACACAAGGAACAGGGCCCTGAGTTACAGATGAAACAAGGCCGGGCAGCAATCCATCTCATTCTGGTGGATGTCCAATAATATTTATTTCTGCTGTGGATGTAACCACAAGCAGGGAGGGGCTGTGCCTCAATGGCAGAGCATCTGCTTGACATGCAGAAAGTCCCAGGTTCAATCCCCGGTATCTCCAGGTAAAGGGACCAGGCAAGTAGCCGATGTGGAAGACCCCTGCCTGAGACCCTGGAGAGCCGCTGCCGGTCCAAGTAGACAATACTGACTTTGATGGACCAAGGGTCTAATTCAGTATGAGGCAGCTTCATGTGTTCATGTGTGTTCAATGGCTGTGATAATGGTTGAGCCAGACACCAGCGACCCAGCCCCCAAATGGCTGCTATGACAGCTGTCAGTTGCCTGCCGCTGATTGGCTCTCAGCCTCTTGCAGATGACTCTCCTCAGTCGTTTCCATTTCTGTTGCTCCGTGTTAACTCTTTTCACTTTGCGTGGTGTAGTGGTTAAGAGCGGCGGTTTGGAGTGGTGGACTCTGATCCGGGTTTGATTCCCCCACTCCTCCCCACGAAGCCAGCTGGGTGACCTTGGGCCCATCCTATCCCATCAAATTTTATCTCGATAGCAATATCAGCTCTGAATAAAAACCAAAGTCAGGTTAAAATAATAAAAAGTTGACGGTTCTGGGAAGGATGATTTGAAGAAGAGGAGAAAAGGTCTTCTACGGGGAAAGGTTTTCCATCATCTGTTTACAAAGACCAGAGACAAAATTGGGCAACTTGAGTGGTTGTCTCCCGAGAGGAGTCTGCTAAGAGAAGGGAAACGTTCTCCTTGGGCTAGTCACAGCTCTCTTAGAGCTATCTCAGTCCCACCTACCTCACAGGGCGTCTGTTGTGGGGAGGGGAAGGGAAGGTGACTGTAAGTCGGTTTGATTCTTCCTTAAGTGGTAGAGAAAGTTGGCAAATAAGAACCAATTCCTCCTCTTCTTCCTCCTCTTCCTCCTCCTCTTCTTCATGCTCTTCCTGTCTACTTGCTCTTTCTTCTTCTCCCCCTCCCAACTGTCCTCAACTGACTTTTTCTCCCCTTCCTCTCTCTGTCCGCCAAGCATTCTATTCCCCTCCCTTCGCCCTTCCTGCATTCTGTAACGTTGGTGGGGAGTAGGTATCACATCATAACAAGGTAAGACCGTGGAAAACTTGGGGGAAAGGCCAAGGGAAGAAATTTTCTTTCGGACACCCCCCCCCCCAAAGTAACTCCCCATCCATAATTCTGTATTATTTCAATGGCCTAAACCAGCGGTTCTCAACCTTTTTCCGACCGTGGCCCACCCTCTTCCAACCCTGTTTCCTTCCTGTGGCCCCCCCTGTCCTACCGGTAGAAAGGTAGCTATTTAAATGTTTCGTTTGCAAATAGCCAAGGAACAAAGAAGCACAAACCGCCACACAAAATGCACACATGCCGTTCTTACTGGGAAACTGCAATTTACAACAACAAAAAATACCCCACAAAAAGGGAATACAACACGCTAATAAGCAACAGTGTTCACATACAAGGGAGAACAAAGCCTCTACCGCCATTGCACAGCGATACAAAAATCCACAGTTGCAAATGATGCATAGAAGTGCAATGAAGAAAGTCATGTGTTAGGTTTTCATGTGTTCCTGTTTTCTTCACTTCTCACTTCCCTCTGTGGCCCCCTAGTCTCGTGCCGTGGCCCCCCATTTATGCAATTTTCACCTGTGGCCCCCTTGAAATATTCTGGGGGTCCCCGGGGGGCTATATGGCCCCAGGTTGAGAACCACTGGCCTAAATGGACCCATCTCTCCCCTCTGTTCCCCTCCCCCTTTAACTGACTCCCAACCCCTTTCAGAACATTTTGGTTCTGGGGCATTCTCGGTCCTCATCAGGTTACTTGGTGTAATTTTTGTCCCCTGGGTGCCTATACAGAATCTCCCACCTTTTCTTGATGGCGTAGTTGATCGGCATGAGCCCCCCCAAAAAATTAGGTACAGACATTGTTTTAATTCAAAAACAAAAGGCCATGTGTGTGTGTTAAGTGCCGTCAAGTCACTTCCCACTCATGGCAACCCTATGAACCAAAGTCCTCCAAAATGTCCTGTCTTTGACAGCCTTGCTCAGATCTTGCAAATTGAAGGCTGTGGCTTCCTTTATGGAGTCAATCCATCTCTTGTTGGGCCTTCTTCTTTTCCTGCTGCCCTCAACTTTTCCTAGCATGACTGCCTTTTCCAGTGACTCTTGTCGTCTCCTAATGGGACCAAAATCCGACAGCCTCAGTTTAGTCATTTAAACTTCTAGGGTCAGTTCAAGCTTGATTTGATCTATAACACTGATTTGCTTGTTTTTTTGGCAGTTTAGGGTATCCATAACACTCTCCTCCAACACCACATTTCAAAGGAATCTACTTTCTTCCTATCAGCTTTCTTCAATGTCCAGTTTTCACATCCATACATAGTAATAGGGGATACAATGGCATGAATTAACTTAATCTTGGTGGCCAGTGACACAAACTTACACTTCAGAATCTTCTCTAGCTCCTTCATGGCTGCCCTTCCCAGTCTCAATCTCCTTCTGATTTATTGGCTGAAGTCTCCCTTTTGGTTGATGATGGAGCCAAGGAATAGAAAGTCTTCCAACAATTTCAATTTCCTCACTGTCAACCTTAAGGTTTGTAATTCTCCTGTAGTCATTACTTTTGTCTTCTTGATGTTCAGCTGTAGTCCTGCTTTGGCACTTTCTCTTTTAACTTCCAGCAGTAGTCGTTTCAAGTCTTCGCCCCCCCAATTAGGCACAGTCATTGTTTTAATCCAAAACCAAAAGGCCATCAACAGTAATACCATTTATTAAAAGTCACCAAAATGACCCAAAACCAGTGTGCAAGTTTTAGGCTGGAAGTTAAAAAATGAAAGTAGAGAAGGAGGGGAAATTCTTTCACATCCGCCCATCACTTGATGCGATCTTCTTTATGTTGCATCGTGTATCTATTTGACGGCAACGGCAGACTCCTACACTGTGTTGTACTCTACACGTGGATCGTGAGACCCGTGAACGTTGAATTGTCGAGTAGCACCGGTGTTCACCTTAAGATCGCTAAAGACAGCTGTTCCCCTTTCGCAGAGTCAGCCAGAGGCAGCGACAGTGAAGAGGAAATCACGCATGTGAAGCGCAAAAAGCACATTGCATCAGACTCCGAGATGGACAGCGATGCAGAAGGGCAAAAAGGTAAGAGTTGCATTTGGCCGCCTCCTGCTGGGACTGAAATTGGATGATGGATTTCCATCTACCCTTAACGTCCTCTGGTGCGAAAAAAAGCAAACGTGTCTGCGTAACGTGCCTTCAAGTCGCAGCCAACTTATGGCAACCCCTTATGGGGTTTTTCAAGGTAAGAGAGTAGCAGGTGGTTAGCCACTGAAAGAAAACAGGATTACGGATGGGGAGTTACTGAGGGGGGGGGATCCAAAAGAGCGATGGTTTGGAGTGGTGGACTCTGATCTGGAGAACTAGGTTCGATTCCCCACTCCTCTACATGAGCCGCAGAGGCTAATCTGGTGAACCGGCTTGGTTTCCCCACTCCTCCACATGAAGCCAGCTGGGTGACCTAGGGCTAGTCACAGCACTCTTGGAGCTGTCTCAGCCCCACCTACCTCACAGGGTGTCTGTTGTGGGGAGGGGAAGGGGATTGTAAGCTAGTTTGATTCTTCCTTAAGTGGGAGAGAAAGTCGGCGTGTAAAAACCAACTCCTCTTCTTTGCATATCAAACTTGGTATTCCTCGGTGGTCTCCCATCCAAGTACTAACCAGGGCTGACCCTGCTTAGCTTCCAGGATCTGATGAGATTGGGCTAGCCTGGGCCATCCAGGTCAACAGCAAATGTAGTAACCCAGAATTGCATGAACAGGTTAATCAGAGCCGCTCTGCACACTGGCGTTGGTCGTGCATTTCAGCGCGCCTTGAGGTTGGGGAGGTTTTGGTTCACCTCACACCAGTTGCTTCACCGGCGGCCTGAAAGGAAGTCAGCGGGAAGAACTCTAATTTCCTGCCTTTTTGTTTTCTCTTGGCAAGACAATAGGGATGCGATGGATCTGTTTGGAGGTGCAGATGATATTTCTTCGGGGAGCGACGGAGAAGACAAGCCCCCGACTCCAGGGCAGCCTATCGTAAGTACATTCGACTACTGCTGGCGCCCGGCTCTGTGTTTCAGCTTTTGGCTTGGTCAGCTAGATTTGCCTTGGAATACCAAGCTGAGAATCGGGAACCTAAGTCTAGATCCACAGCTGAAAAAGACAGGATGCGATCCC
Organism: Euleptes europaea; assembly: GCF_029931775.1. Classification (NCBI taxonomy): domain Eukaryota; kingdom Metazoa; phylum Chordata; class Lepidosauria; order Squamata; family Sphaerodactylidae; genus Euleptes; species Euleptes europaea. The sequence continues at coordinate 8,799,336 of NC_079331.1, read as the reverse complement.
ATTCGGCCACTGATGAGGCTCTGCTAGGAACCATGGGATTGCCATGGACCAAAGCCACGTGGAACAAAGCCTGTCGTAAGGAGGGGAACTGGGTGAGACTGAATAGAAAAAGCTGGCTGGATCCAGCCCAGTATTTGTATTTTTTATTTCATCTAGTTATACTGGGCACTATAAATGCCAAATTGTTAATCTGTTCAGAAGGGGCTTCCTGGGAAGTTTGTTCCTCGGTTTGCCTTGTGTTAGATGAGACAGTGATCCCATGAGGGTCTTACCGAGAGCAAGACCTGGAAAGTTTGTGAAAAGTTTGAAGCCATTGGGGTGGAGTGGGGGACTCTATCCCCAATATGGAAATGTTGGAGAAGATGGAAATATATGCAATACTTACCTCTGATACAAAACCCAAACTTGTTATGACTTTAAAGCAGTGAAATGTACATGTGTCACATAGTATTGTGTGTGTTTGTTTGACATATTTATGGAATATAAAAGTATAGTTAGCCTTAGTTTTCTATGAGTCCGTGAATATATAGGGTTTGTGTGTGTATAGATACACACAATACTATATATATATAGAAATGAAGGGTGGGTGCGGGGCAGGCAACCTACCTAAGCTCATATATCTTAATTTTAAAAGTTAGCAGAGGAATGTGAGCTGCAATCCACAAACATAACAGTGTATTGCTCATCTAATGACGTTTGTTCCGTGCTCCCCAAAACTCCCAGTTTTTCTGTTGAAACCTGTTTGTGGGGGTGATGAGGGCTGGGAAATTTTCAGGGGAAAACAGGGTTTTTTTCTGGGTTTTCACATGTCAAGTCCCACTGAATTTGGTGTATCTTTCTTCTGAGTACCCGTGGGACAGAACTGCCCATGGTGTCTGGTGCGTGTGTGTGTGTAAAGTGCCGTCAAGTCGCAGCCGACTTATGGCGACTCCTTTTTGGGGTTTTCATGGCAAGAGACTTAACAGAGGTGGTTTGCCAGAGCCTTCCTCTGCACAGCAACCCTGGTATTTCTTGGTGGTCTCCCATCCAAATACTAACCAGGGCTGACCCTGCTTAGCTTCTGAGATCTGACGAGATCAGGCTAGCCTGGGCCATCCAGGTCAGGACATGGTGTCTGGAGCAGTGGAGAAATTGTTTGGCACTGTACCTGATTTGGCGTGGTCTCTGTCTACATTAGGATGAGAATGGCCTGAACGAGGACCACCAGGAGGAGGAGCCCATTCCGGAGACCAGAATCGAAGTGGAAATCCCGAAAGTGAACACTGACTTAGGAAACGACTTGTACTTCGTGAAGCTTCCCAACTTTCTCAGTGTGGAACCCAGGTAAAAATCCTCACCCCCTAGTCCTGCCTTGGTCTTGAAAATCTCGGGTACTGTCCCTAGGAGAGTTGTGGCTAAGTGTGAAGATCAGGCGGTGGGTGATGCGAAAGACCTTTGCCTGAGACCCTGGGAAGCCGCTGCCAGTCTTAGTAGACAATACTGACTTTGATAGAGCAGAGATCTGGCTTGGTATAAAACAGCTTCAGTTGTTTGGTCGGAATTAGAGGACAGGCTGTAGCTCAGTTTGCAGAGCATCTGCTTGGCGCTCAGAAGGTCCCAGGTTCAATCCCCGGCATCTCCAGTTAAAGGGACTAGGCAGATAGTTGATGTGAAAGACCTCCGCCTGAGACCTTGGGGAGCCTTGGAGAGGGGCCATGGCTCAGTGGTAGAGCCTCTGCTTAGCATGCAGAAGGATCGGGTTCAGTCCCCGGCATCTCTAGTTAAAGGGACCAGGCAAGTAGGTGAGGTGAAAGACCTCTGCCTGAGACCCTGGAGAGCTGCTTGCCGGTCTGAGTAGACAATACTGACTTTGATGGATCGAGGGTCTGATTTAGTAGAAGGCAGCTTCATGTGTGTTCATGTGTTCAATAGTGTCGCCGTGTGACAGCGGACCATTCTGTATTGCAAATGCCATTTCTGAAACACAGGTACGTCTATGGCTATATGGTCATCGAATGCCTGATATGTATTTCAGACCATTTGATCCTCAGTATTACGAGGATGAATTTGAAGACGAGGAGATGCTGGATGAAGAAGGTAGAACGAGGTTGAAGCTGAAGGTATAACCTGAAACACTTCCTCTCCCCTAATACTTCCTCTCCTCTCCTAACCGTGGAGATAGCAGCCCTGCATTGGCTTATTCGTTATCTTGCTTATTGAAAATGCTTGCCTCTCACCCCTCCGCTAAACGATCGGCACCCTGAAACCTGCATCATAAAAACAACAAAACCAGTTCATAAAATAAACGTACCATTTAAAAGCAGCAATACCAAAAACATCCATTTTTTAAAAGGCAAGCGCTACAAAAAGGAATCAGAATATTCAGCGGGAGCTTTAGAACTCATTATTTGTGGGGGGAACCAATGTGGAAAGGGGGAACACCCCGAGTTCAAACTGTGCTTCTACTGTGAACATGGGGAGGAGAGGTTGGGGGTGATAATTGTGCTCAGTCATACAGGACTGTTGAAAAGATTTCTGCAATAGTGTGCGTGGAACGCTTTGACAGTTCTAAAGCGCAATATAAATGTTGGGTGCGATTGTTGCTGGTGCTCAGTTACGTGGAATCCCGATGGCTCAGCCACAGTCCCTCGGCTCCATCCCACGATCATTTCCCACAAGGATCGTGGATCTTCCCTGCAGCCCTTTCTGACCCCCCTTCCACAAGGGCCAGCAGCACTGACGCGAGTGGTAGGGGGCGGGTTTTGCCCCCTCGCCCTAGTGCAGCGTTCCACCCCACGCAGATGTCTGTTCAGATGGGTCCCAACAACCCCGGGAATCAACTTTCCCAGGGACAGACAGGAGTGCTGAGGGGGAGGCAAATGTGGGAAAGTTTGGTGACCGTCAGCACCTTTTGCTGAGTGGTTTCAGGGTAGAACTCCTTGTCTGTGACAGTAGGCGTTTATGTCTTTCAAAGTTCCTTTTTTTGTAATTGGGAGGAGGGTAGGGTTGCCAGCTCCGGGCTGGGATTGACATGGGTTGGATAGCAAAATCATTGCAAAGTAATCCCGAAAAGGTGGAAATATTACTGAAAGCATTATCGGATCATAACCCATTGGAATTAACTTGGACATTTTTACCAAGAGGGCAAAGAATCTTCTAGGCACTGGAGGTGTGTGGGGAGGTAGTTGTGAGTTTCCTGCATTGTGCAGGGGGTTGGACTAGATGATCCTGGTGGTCCCTTCCAACTCTATGATTCTATTATTCTATGGACGATGGAGGTTGAATGACAATATCCTATTAAAGGGAGAAGTAATAAGCCAATGTAAGAAGGACCTGAAGGAATTTTTTAAAATCAATAATAACACCGGACATGACACAAGCAATAACTTGGGATGCCAGTAAAGCATTTATGAGAGGGAAATACCTGGAGATTTGGGGGGGGGGAGCCTGAGGAGGACGGGGTTTGGAGAGGGGAGGGACTTCACTGCCATAGAGTCCAATTGCCAAAGCGGCCGTTTTCTCCAGGCGAACTGGTCTGCATTGGCTGGAGTTCAGTTGTAATAGCGGGAGATCTCCAGCCACCACCTGGAGGCTGGGAACCCTAGGGGAGGGGCACCTTGGATATATGTCAAACAACCTTGCTGCCGGATAGGCAGAATATTAAAGGTTAGCGATTGATTAATACCACATGTTACCACTCTTCAGTGCCAAGAGCACTACATCACTGCAAGCAGCATTTCCTCCCTCCTTTGCAAGTGGCTGACGTCGTCTTTCACTTAAGAAATCCTTTCTCGCTTGCTGCTTCCGTGCCCCAACAGGTGGAAAACACGATACGTTGGCGAACACGCCGAGACGACGAAGGAAGCGAGGTCCGAGAGAGCAATGCGCGGATCGTCAAATGGTCCGACGGGAGGTGAGTTTGCCCGATGTGTCCCTGTTTGTTTTTTGTCGTGGGTCCCGCTTCCCACATTTCATTTCTCCTGCGGGCTCCCGTCTATTCAGCCTGCAGTCTATATGACAGGCTTAGGAAACTGGGCATTTCTGCGAGCTAGCCAATTGCAAGGACCTGTGTTGCTGAGTAAGATTTTTTTTTGTCTTGGTAGCGATGCTCCAGTACAGCGGTTCCCAAATTCTTTGAGTCATGGAGCACTTTTCAGGAGAAAAAATAGTCACAGAGCACTAATTTTCACTTAGCACCTACCGTATTTTTCCGTGTACAAAACAATGTTTTTTCTAAGAAAAATTTAGAAAAATTTCAGATGACGGGCAGGGAAGAGAGAGGGCGGGGAAGAGCTCGGTTGCCCTGGCCAGCGTCCGGCCTTCTGATGGTCCCTGCTCACTTCCCTGCCCGTCAGCTGACGGGCAGGAAAGAACCCGGTTGCCCTTGCCGGCCGGCGACTAGCCTTCTGATGGTCCCCGCTCTCTTCCCTACCCATATTTTTCCATACACGCCCCCATATATAAGATGACCCCTTATTTCTTAATTTTGGGTTCAGAAAAATAGGGGTTGTCTTATACACAAAAAAATACGGTATATACTAAACCGAATGGCAGTAGTATTTTTCTTTCCAGTCTCTTCGCGGAGTACTAGGAGATGTTTCACAGAGCCCCGAGAGCTCCGTGGAGCACAGTTTGGGAACCGCTGCTCCAGTAGAAAGCGTTTAACGTTTCAGAATATGCTACACTAACAAACGTATTTTCCCACTTGTACGCCTTCTGCTTACAAGCTGAGCAACTTGGCATCGATTCTTGGTTTATGCACTAATCAGGATGCCCTCCCCTCTTTGTTTTGAAGCATGTCGCTCCATCTGGGGAACGAAGTCTTCGACGTCTATAAAGCACCCCTGCAGGGAGATCATAACCATCTCTTCATCAGGCAAGGGACGGGTCTTCAGGGGCAGGCTGTGTTCAAGACAAAGTTAACCTTCAGGTAAGATTCTTGGGTCACCTTATTTATTTATTACAGCTGAAGGCCAGCATAAAATATAAATTCTATGATGAAATTATACAGCTCCCACTTACAGCATCTTGTCCATACTAATTAATCAGAAGGTTTGCCCATAAGGTCTTCGGTCTTCGTAAATGCATTCTGTTTCCAGCAAACATAAGAGCAAAATTTTGCTACGGAATATGAAATATAAGTCACCCTGTCTTCTAGTAGATACTCTACCAAGGAGGCCTCAGAGGTGTAGGAGTGTACAAATCGAGATAGGAGGGGAGTAATTATACGATCATCATCAAGTTCACAACGGAGCAGAATATGCACTAGCGTCTCCACCGTATCCATGGAACAAGAGCATTTGCGTGTCTCTCTTGGGCAGTGAAGAAACCTTCCCGAAAGTACAAGCAGATGGAAGGGCATCAAATCGGGCCCTAGAAAAGGCCCATCTTAATGTTGGGGAAGTAATTGAGGTTAGATAAGGGCCTTCATAACTGCCTATCCGTGACCTGAGGTTTTTAAAGTAGGAAGAAGAGCATTGTCATTTTGAGATGCTTGGGTCATATTCAAGTCATAAATGCATTAAACTAGTACAGCATTCCAGCGTGATGTAACAGTTTGTGTGTTAGCCTAAGGAGCCGGGACGTTTGGGTTTCGAATCCCTGTACCACCATAAATCTCCTTGGACAACTTTGTGCCGGTCACTCTCTCTCTCTCAGCCTAACTTATTTATTTATGTTGTTTATAGTCCGCCTTGCACGCATTTGTCAGGGGGTGTAACCGTGGGGGGAACACAGCCAGCAGAAGTTTTAAGAGGAGTCTGGGCTTCGTGGTCGTGCGTTCCCTGGCCTTTACGAACCACAAACTCTCGGTCTTGCTTTCTCTGTCGGCATTTGCTGGCACCGTTTGTTCTCTCTGAAGCGCAGTGCTCTAAAAGAGGGTTTTAACCAGGCAACCCTTTTGTTAACAGGCCTCATTCGACAGACAGTGCCACCCACAGGAAGATGACCCTGTCCCTTGCGGACAGGTGCTCAAAGACGCAGAAAATCCGCATTTTGCCCATGGCTGGCCGCGACCCAGAGTCCCAGCGCACGGAAATGATTAAGGTAATTACGGAAATGATTGGGGAGGGGCCGTGGCTCAGTGGTAGAGCATCTGCTTGGCGTGCAGAAGGTCCCAGGTTCAGTCCCCTGCGTCTCCAGTTAAAGGGACCAGGCAAGTAGGTGATGTGAAAGACCTCTGCCTGAGACCTGGAGAACCGCTGCCAGTCAGAGTAGACAGTACTGACTTTGATGGACCAAGGGTCTGATTCAGTATAAGGCAGCTTCATGTGTATGTGTAGCCATGTGTAAGGTATCATTTGTCCGGGATAAGGGAAGAAACTCTTTTCTAAGCCTATATATTTTTTTTTAAAATATGGGCAGCTTGCTTATTTTATTATAAATTGCGAGAGGAAAGGTACCGGCTGGATATTAGGGGGAAAACTTTTTACAGTAAGAGTTGTTCGACAGTGGAATCAGCCGCCTAGGGAGGTGGTGAGATTCCCCTCACTGGCAGTCTTTAAGCAGAGGCTGGACAAGCACTCGTCAGAGATGCTCGAGGTTGATCCTGCATTAAGCAGGGGGCTGGCCTAGATGGCCTCTATGGTCCCTTCCAACTCTGTGATTCTATTCTTATTTTCCCCACTGGGGAAGACTTGCAGTTTCTACAACACAAGAGCAGGCATAATAGCCACTCGCTACTCTGGAGTGAGGAGAGGCCAAAATACCACAGAAAGCAGCCTGCTGGTAGATGACGTGGCCTGCCTCTCTCTGGGTGTGGCCCCTTGGGGTGACTTTCCACCTCGGCCTCTCCTGTGTTCCCTTTATTATTCCTTTATTCCATCCTTTACGCTTGTGGACCAACAGGTCATTAGCAAAACAAATTCAGTACATTCCATAATACATCAATAACCAAACATACAAAAATGTAATATCTAAACAGTACAGTTAAAAAGAGGTATCCTTAAAAACCATAGTTAAAATTTTTGCCACAGCGAGGGTTGCATTTGGGTCGGTATCATCCAATAACTTTGCAACTACATCTTGCTTTAGGGCAGGTCCCCACCTCTGAATGTATATTGCGATCCATTTGTCTCTGGCGAGATCGTGCTTTTTGCACTCTACAAAAAAACGCCGAACAGTGTCCAAACTCCCTGATCCACAATCACAAAGTCGCTCGGAAAAGGGGACCCCTGAAAACCTGCCTGCTGACTACCCAAATAAACAAGTCCCCAGCTTGCTGGGGGTAAAGGGAAGATGACTGGGGAAGGCGCTGGCAAACCATCCCGTAAACAAAGTCTGCCTAGGAAACATCGGGATGTGCCGTCACCCCATGGGTCAGGAATGATCCGGTGCTTGCACAGGGGACATTTATCTTTTAACTCCCCCAATGGCAGTACATTTAATCTGGCTTTGGAGAAAAGCACTCTGGCCCCTTCCTGGTTTCTGGCAACCCATAATAGCCCGGTTCGGGCATAATGGGAGACCACGTGTTGCCCTAAATTGGGGAGGGGGATAACTAGGTCCTGTGAAGCCCAAGGCTCATTCGCACAATGCCGATAGCTTTCAGTGGCGTCTGAAGCGAGACCCCGAGTCCTTTGGGGCTGGAGTCTGAAAAGGACTGGGGAGGCGGAGGGATGGGGAGGAAGAGGTCCGGGAAAGGACTGCTGGCAACCGGGCTCTGGCAACCGATCTTTGTAAATCGTTTTATTGCAGCGCCAGCACAGTCGGGTAAGAATGAACCTCTGACTCCACCTGCTGTATGAAATCACCCTCACTGGGTGTAACCCTAGAGTTGGATGGGGGTGAAAATAATTCCATGCCCATGCAGAAACCTTCACCGGTCCCACAATGCTTCACTAGGTGCTTGCACGCAGGGAGTTTTTCATGTGGGAGAGCACGGGAAAATGGCATGTCTCACTGAAGAAGAATAGTTGGTTTTTATATGCCGACTTTCTCTACCACTTAAGGGAGAGAAATAAACCAGCTTACAATCACTTTCCCTCCCCCTCCCCACAACAGACACCCTGTGAGTTAGGTGGGGCTGAGAGAGCTGTGACTAGCCCAAGGTCACCCAGCTGGCCTTATGTGGAGGAGTGGGGAAACCAACCTGGTTTACCAGATTAGAGTCCACCGCTCCAAACCACCGCTCTTAACCACTACATCACGCTGGCTCTCAGGCCGAAGCGGTACGGTCTGCCCCGCCCGCCCCCTTTTCGATTCCTCCCCCTCGCTATACCGCTGAGAACACATAACGGCCGGATTGTGGGTGGGAAGCGGACCGCCACAGGCATTCGTCAGGGCCGGAACCGAGCCCCATGTGCGAGTCTTCCGTGTCTCCTTTGCCCCGCAGAAAGAGGAGGAGCGGCTGCGCGCATCCATCCGCCGAGAGTCCCAGCAGAGGCGGATGCGGGAGAAGCAGCACCAGCGGGGGCTGAGCGCCAGCTACCTGGAGCCCGATCGCTACGACGAGGAAGACGAAGGCGAAGAGGCCATCAGCTTGGCAGCGATTAAGAACCGGTACAAAGGTGGGATCAGAGGTAGGCCCCCGTCTTGCTGTTCGGTTTTGGCTCACCTCGCCTCATGGCAGCATGTGGATTTTTTAAAATTCTTCCGAAGAGGGTTGTGTGTGTGTGTGTAAAGTGCCTTCAAGTCGCAGCCGACTTATGGCAACCCCTTTTGGGGTTTTCATGGCAAGACACTAACAGAGGTGGTTTGCCAGTGCCTTCCTCTGCCAGTGCCTTCCTTAGCTTCTGAGATCTGACGAGATCAGGCTAGCCTGGGCCATCCAGGTCAGGGCCCAAAGAGGGTTAGGGACATTCAAAGGGGCAAAGATACTTTGGAGGATTCTAGCAGCTATGGCCAAGAAACGCAGCGAGTTTACAGACATATGCATGCAATAAAGAAGAAGAAGAAGAGTTGGTTTTTATATGCTGACTTTCTCTACCACTTAAGGAAGACTCAAACCGGCTTACAATTACCATCCCTTCCCCTCCCCACAACAGACACCCTCTGAGGTAGGTGGGGCTGAGAGAGTGTGACTTGCCCAAGGTCACCCAGCTGACTTTGTGTGTAGGAGTGGGGAAATAAATCCAGTTCACCAGATTAGCCTCTGCCGCTCATGCGGAGGAGTGGAGAATCAAACCCAGTTCTCCGAATCAGACTCCACCACTACAAACCATTGCTCTTAACCACTACGCCACACTGGCTCTCTAAAATGGGCATGTATAATATTAACACTTGCTTGGTTTGCATCTTTCAAGTTTGGTTAAGAAAAAATCTTCGTAGCGAGTGCCCTAATTTTTTTTTCACTTATGCCCCACCTCTCTCCCCAAAATTCTCCCTACCTCCATTTTATCCTCACAACAACCCTGTAAAGCAGATTACGCCAAGAGCGTGTGTCTGGCCCAAGGTCACCCAGCAGTCTTCCATGGCGGAGTGGGGATTCAAACCTAGATCTCCCAGATCCTAGGCCAACACTCTCTAACACCATGGAGCCTTAGGCTCAGTTTACTACTTCTGAACAGCCATTTTTAAGCTACAATTGAATTCTTTTTTATCATAATCGTGCTTGCAATTTGAATGTTCAAAAAACATTACGGTGTGTGTTTTTCCTTTCAGAGGAGCGCGCTCGGATTTATTCTTCAGACAGCGATGAGGGGTCAGATGAAGATAAAGCGCAGAGGTTGCTGAAGGCAAAGAAACTCAGCAGTGACGAGGTGAGAAAAGCCATTTAATGGACGGGGCTACGTTTGACACACGCACACCCCTCCAAAATTCTGCTTCCTTTTCTGCCCTCCATTTTAAAAAGCTGTTTTCTTTGGATGCTGAAATTCACCCGGTTGCCACACGGGGGCACTTGGAAGTTTTAAAAAAGCAGAGACTAGTCTCTCAACAATTAATACAAATGGTGTCCCTGGTTTAGCCTTTCGTCCATTGTGAGTCCCCATCCAAAGACAGGCCGAATCCCGAAACGATTAGGCGGTGCGTTAGATCCTACCAGTTTTCCAGTGGCGTAGCGGGAGAGGGGTCCCTTTTGTCTCCCCAAAAGGCTGTGCTGGGAGTCGTGGGACAGGCAAGAACAAACACATGAACACATGAAGTTGCCTTCTACTGAATCAGACCCTTGGGTCTGAAGCGCAACCCAACCCCTTTCTGACTATATATTACTCTTCCTACACACTTGACACTGAGAGACACTGTCCTTCAGAGTTACTCCTCTGAAGATGCCTGCCACAGCTGCTGGCGAAACGTCAGGAAAGAAAATACCAAGACCACGGTTACACAGCCCGGATAACCCACAAGAACCAATGAACTCTGACCGTGAAAGCCTTCGACAATATTCAGTATTGTCTACACAGACCTGCAGCGGCTCTCCAGGGTCTTAGGCAGAGGTCTTTCACATCACCTACTTGCCTAGTCCCTTTAGCTGGAGATGCCAGAGATTGAACCTGGGGCCTTCTGCGTGCCAAGCAGATGCTCTACCACTGAGCCATGGCCCCTCTCCATGGCTCTCCAGGGTCTCAGGCAGAGATCTCTCACATCACCTACTTGCCTCGTCCCTTTAGCTGGAGATGCCAGGGATTGAACCTGGGACCTTCTGCATGCCAAGCAGATGCTCTGCCACTGACCCACGGCCTCTCCCATTGTGGGGCTCAGCTGGAGGGGAGTGGAGCAGAATCTTCCTGTTGCCCCAGCAGGGAAAGCTGGCGGGATGGGACCGTTCACTCTCTCTCACGTTTCCCCTTGTGCAAGAGCTTTAGCGCAAGTGGGATTTTAGCGCTGGATCCGACCCTCCATACGGGAGGTGCTGGGAACTTGGAGTGGCTGAGTCCAGCCACTCCTGTTGGCTACTAGCCGTTAGAGGTCTCCCAGCAGTCGGGAAACGGGAGGGCTGGGCTTTTCTCGGAGCTCCTTTCTTCAAGTTTAACCCGGTCTCTCCCACAGGAAGGTGAGCCCTCCGGCAAACGAAAAGCGGAAGACGATGATAAGGCCAGCAAGAAGCATAAGAAGTACGTGATCAGCGACGAGGAAGACGAAGATGAAGAAGCATAGCACGCGCAGCCAACCTAGATGCTTGATGATAGAACTTTATATAGAGACTGTACAGGTTTTTTGGCTACCAAAATGTAAGTAAATCCTAAAAAGGTGGCGGTGGGGGGGGGTTGTTTGTTTGTTTGGACAAAGGAGACGTGTTTTCACATCTGTAATGCGTGAATAAAAACTTTTGGTGTTCCTCCTTTTTTAAAAAAAAATTCTTGAATTTGGTCAGGCTTGAGAACATAAGAACATAAGGTAAGCCCTGCTGGATCAGACCAAGGCCCATCAAGTTCAGCAGTCTGTTCACACAGTGGCCGACCAGGAGTCTCCAGGAAGCCCACAGACAAGATGACTGCAGCAGCACCATCCTGCCTGTGTTCCACAGCACCTAATATAATAGGCATGCTCATAAGAGCATAAGGAAAGCCCTGCTGGATCAGACCAAGGCCCATCAAGTCCAGCAGTCTGTTCGCACAGTTGCCATCAAGGGGCCTCTAGGAAGCCCACAAACGAGACGACTGCAGCAGCACCATCCTGCCTGTGTTCCACAGCACCTAAGATAATAGGCATGCTCCTCTGATCCTGGAGAGAATAGGTATGCAGCATGAATATGGCTTGCTGCACCCTCCACCCCCACAACCAATCCCTCATCAGAGCTAAATGTAATTTAGAAGCAAAAGAGGTCTTACGATGCTCTCTCTTTTTAAGCCAGAATCCATTACCCGATAAGTGCCTGCTAGAGGCAGCTAAAGTCATCTTTATGTAACAGCCAGTGAAGTGTGCACGGACAAAAGGGTTTCTAGGGCATCATCCGTATTTGGTCTGCTAGCTCTCTGAATCAGTGCAGAACTTGTGCTTTCCGCTTCAAAGAAGAAGAGTTGGTTTTTATATGCCAGCTTTCTCTACCACTTAAGGGAGAATCAAGCCGGCTTACAATCACCTTCCCCTCCCCACAACAGACACTGTGTGAGGTAGGTGGGGCTGAGAGAGCTGTGACAAGCCCAAGGTCCCCCAGCTGGCTTCGTGTGGAGGAGCGGGGAAACCAACCCGGTTTTCCAGATCAGACTCCACCCCTCCAAACCACCGCTGTTAACCACTACACCACGCCCACATCATTAACTCCTAAAGTGATCCAGGATCTGGTGTAGCTTTACTGGGGCCCGTTTACCGTGCTTGTTTGCGTTTTGTTCTGACTCTTTCATTTCCGTTGTTTGTTCCTGCGCTGTTCTTAACGTGTGTTGACAATATACAGCCATGGAGGTCGGTACCAAGAGTGTAAAGGGACATGCGAGAGCTGTGTCGGGTAAGAGAGAAGAGGTGACAGCTATGTGTCATCCATCGATTCGGTCGGTCCGAGTTGCCAAGGCGGTATGAAGGCCGGAGTATTGGACTTGGGCCAGGGAGAGGAGAACAAGTCATCGTCTCTGAGTAAGAAAGTTAAAATGAGAGTTGACCGTGAGCTCACATTCAGGAGGCTCCCCAGTCATATGAACGGCGATATTCCCTGTATCTCTCCCAAGCATCGATATACACATGAACACATGAAGCTGCCTTCTACTGAATGAGACCCTTGGCCCATCGAAGTCAGTATTGTCTGCTCAGACCGGCAGCAGCTCTCCAGGGTCTCAGGCGGAGGTCTTTCACATCACCTACCTGGCTGGGCCCTTTAACTGGAGACGCCGGGGATTGAACCTGGGACCTTCTGCATGCCAAGCAAATGCTCTACCACTGAGCCACGGCCCCTCCCCAATGGGTCCGAGTAACAACACATGGCCCTTCCACATCCCACCCAATGTTCGTTGCATTCCTCCTTTGTGTCAAAGTGGCGTGGAGACCCTTCTTTCCGCAGTTTTCCCGAAGAAGATGAAGAAGAACTCGTGCGCAGTTAAGATGCGTGAGAAACTCGCCTTGTGATTTTCCTTTTCGCAAGTGTCGCTCCGTCTAAAAGTTCATGCATTCCCCCGGGCGTTTCCCTCTCACCACCCCCCATCCAAAAAATAATGCTGCTTTTTAACCCGCTGGAATTTTGTCCCAGTAATCTGCTTAGCAGAGTGACTTCAGCGCAGAGATTGATCCCCTTCATAAGATCACCAGGCTATTGCTCTGGCCTTTCTTAGATCTGAATTTATTTGCAAAGAAGACCTGGCTTAATTATATGATACAGATTTAATGTATGAAGCTGCCTTATACTGAATCAGACTGTTGTTCCAGGACGGTCAGTATTGTCTAGTCGTCCCGAAAGTTATCGGGTTGCAGGGAGGAGACCCAGAGGCCGGTCAGTGGCTACTATTCATGGTAACTAAAGGGAACCACCATATTCAGAGGCAGCGAACCACTGAATCCCAGTGCCTGGAGGCAACATCAGGGGAAGGCATCGGCCTCTATGCCCTGTTGCTGACCCTCCAGAGGATCTGGTTAGCCAGTGTGTGAGACGGGATGCTGGAATAGATGGACCATGGGTCTAATCCGGCAGCCAGCGTGGTGTAGTAGTTAAGAGCAGTGGTTTGGAGTGGTGGACTCTGATCTGGAGAACCAGGTTCGATTCCCCACTCCTCCACATGAGAGGCGGATGCTAATTTGGTGAACGGGATTTGTTTCCCCCACTCCGACACATGAAGCCAGCTGGGTGGCCTTGGGCTAGTCACAGCTCTCTTAGAGCTCTCTCAGCCCCACCTACCTCACATGGTGTCTGTTGTTGGGGAAGGGAAGGCAATTGTAAGCCGGTTTGATTCTTCCGTAAGTGGTAGAGAAAGTTGGAATATAAAAACCAACTCTTCTTCTTCAAGTGGAGGCTCCGCCCACTGGATCAAACAGCTTCTCTCAGAGGAATTGATCTGTACAATCCCACCTGATATGCCACCTTGAAGATGCTCATCCCTCAAGTGGTCTGCAGCTAGCAACTGATCTTCCTTGAGGATTTAAGCTTCCCAAGGGATCTCTTTTGGCTTACACGGCTACCATCACAATACGATTATTTTTGCCTGCCTGATCATTCCATTTTAAATTGCTAGACCTTGTGGGTTAACACATTGATCGCTGTGCTAATTGACCCGAAGTCCTTTGCTTGTGTATCTGGAAGTTACAAAATTCCTGCATGGTTTGGTAAGGGACACGATGTGGAATTCGTACAGGATTGTGGGGGAGAAGCTGTGGCATACATGCAAATCGCACGGAAGGTCCCAACTTCGAAATCTGGCATCTTCGGTTGAAGAACCTCAAGTAAGTGTTCGGAAAGACCATTCTGTGCCCAAGATCTTGGACTGCCTATGCTACAGAGAGTAGGCAGTATTGAGCTGGACTGACAAGTGGAGTGGTTTGTGACTCACTAAAGCAGACACTGAAATAAATGTTAAAATTACTACTGGACTTCTATTTGGCTACCCTTTGCAGAGACCAATAGTCTGAGTTGGTATAAAGCAGCAGTGTCCTGGGTTCACAGCCGAAATTGTTCCGTCAGTCACAGATAATAAGAGCCCCGCTGGAGGTTATGCATCATTGCCTAGGTGAAGTTTTTGAGGCTTCCTGGAACATTTAGTTTCGACAACACTCCTGTTCCAACCCGGAGAGCCTCGTGGGCAGACAGGGCAAAGGGGAAAGGAGATATGGAACTGATCAGGGGGGAAGAGATCGGGGCAGAGCGCGAGGTGCCATAGAGACCAGAGAATCCTAATGCAATGACCAGATAAGAGGCAGAAAGTTCAAGGCATCCGCCCTTTGCCCGAGACACTTGAACGACAGAACATCCCGTCTGAGATGTTCTCCGAAGCGATAAGATAAAACCTGCGAGGGGAGTTTTGCGATTGTTTTATTAGCCGCTTGAATCTTCAGGGCACCGTTGAAGCAGGTCGGATCTTTAGCGCCAGTTCAACTATACCATGTTGGCTTCCCCCCAGAGAGATGCTCACCCTTCGGGAGAATGCGAAACTCTCTTCTACCTGCGTTTTCCCCCCCCCCCCCCCAGATTTTGGCGGGGTTGTGTTGCATTTTGTGCAGGGGGTTGTGTGTCCGGGAGGAAGGAACAGGGATCGCGAGCCAGAAAACCATAACCAGGGTGACTTGTTATCTCTTGTTTTTCCTCCCTCTCCTTCCTTACACACAGGATTGCTTGGAAAAACAACAAATACCAAAGGAAAACTTATTCTGGGGCCTTCCAACCTTGTGCATTCCAGATTCGATGCCCGATAGTGCTATTATTTCAGTGTCTCACAAACAAGCTGACCTTTTGTGTGATTTCTTTTTAAAAGATGCGGGCGACTGGATATTTTAACCTATAGCTGCTCAGATTGCCCTCTTCAAGATGTCAGTGTGACATGGTTAGGAAAGCATTATTCAGAGCAGTTAATGCAATTTACTGTGCATTAGCCAAGAATGGCAGGTCCCTACCGCCGAGGGACTTGGAAATTCAGACATCTTCCAACAGGTTGGCTTTCTAGCTGGTTTCTTGGGAGACGCAGGACTCCCCAAAAGCTTATTGTGGGTGGGGGGAGTCGTCAGTTGCAAGATCAGGAATGGCAGATAAGTGTCCCCGGAATACAATTTACAGCAGGCTTGCCAACTCTGAATTCGGAAACGCCTGGAGATTTGGGGGTAGACCCTGGGGAAAGGGAGGTATAATGCCATACAGTCCATCCTCCAAAGGAGCCATTTTCTCCAGGGGGACTGATTCCTGCAGTCTGGGGATCAGTTCCAATGACGGGAGATCTCCAGGTCCCACCTGAAAGTTGGCAACACAGAAGTTAGACCACAGCCACACAAGACCTGCGTTACCCACCCAGCTGCTTGGAAACGTATGCGGTTAGAAGTCCTTGTGTTTCCCGCCTTCCTTGGAAGGTGGCACGCATGGGGTTATCCTGTTCTAGCCTTCCGACATCCCTAAGAGGTAGGCTAGCCCAGGAGCCGGTGGTTTGGCCAATGGCATCGGGAATTTTGTGTCCAAGGCCTGGCCTACGAATGTAGCGGTAGGATGGGTGTTCTCACTTGGGGGTTGCCAACCTCCCGGTACTAGCTGGAGATCTCCTGCTATTACAACTGATCTCCAGCAGACAGAGATCAGTTCCCCTGGAGAAAATGGCCACTTTGTCAATTGGACTCTATGGCATTGAAGTCCCTCCCCAAACCCCACGTTCCTCAGGATCTGCCCCAAAACCCTCTCGCCGGTGGCATTAGTATTGCAAGACATGAGGCCTAATTCTCAGTGCATTTGTTCTACTTTCCCCCCTTCTGGGCAATTATTAATGAGGGGAGCTCAAAATGGTGCTCCCACCCCCCACCCACCCCACAGTCCGGAGCGGTACGGCCCACTCTGCCCCCTTGTTAACCACCCTGCTCAATGGGGCCTCACAGCTGCAGGGGGCGGAGGGGAAGGGCAGCGAGGGGGCGTTAAGCCCAAATAGCCGAAGCACAGGTTCGAATCCTCGCCAGGTTGGGTAACCCTGAGCCCTTGCTTCGCCCAGCCTACCTCGCAAGGTTGTGAGGGTAAAATGGGGCAGAAGGGCCATGTACGCTGCCTTAAAGTCTTTGGGAAGGGTAAAAAGAGAGGGGTGTTTCCCTTAGTGGAAGTTTTCCTACTGGTTCTTCCAGCTCCTGGCCTGGAAGGGCAAAAAGGGCAGTCTGGGTTTTTAGCTTTGGCAGCACGCAGCTCTTTCTCCGCAGCTGTCCATGGCCCAGGACTGACTGACTAAACCACTTGGAGTCCTTTGCAGGAAAAATATGAGGTTAAAATCTCAAGAAATGGAATTCCCCAGTCTAATGCTACCTCTCTGCAACGTAGTTCGTATTCATCTTCACTACGATAATTTAGCATATGAAGCGCGCCAGGCCCCTGGTCAACCGCAAACTCTTCTCACAAACACATCCCTTTCAAATATTTTCCGCCTCCCGGTTTTCCCCTCGCAACAGTCCCTGCGAGGCAGGCCGAGGAGAGGGGCACAAAGTCGCCCAGAGCAAATCGTGGCCGGAGTAGGAATTTGAACCCAGGTCCACCCCACGCCTAGTCCAACACAAAGGGATCTCCGCTTCCGGTTGCCGACGCCGGATTCAGAAATACCTGGAGATTTGACAGCAGAGCCCCGGGAGAATTGTGTTTAGGGAGGGGAGGGACCTTGATATTTATTTATTTAGTTTCTATACTTGTAGTCCACCCTCCCCAGGAAGCCGGCTCAGGGGGGGATAACATCATTTTTAAAAACTTTACAAGCGTATTATAACAACAATAAAACTGTCAATAAAATCGAACCGTAAAACAATCAGAGATGGGGTATAAGGTATAATGCCATGCAGCTAGGATTGCCAACCTCCAGGTTCTAGCTGGAGATCTGCTATTACGACTGATCTCCAGCCGATAGAGATCAGTTCACCTGGAGAAAAGGGCCGCTTTGGCCATTGGACTCTATGGCATTGAAGCTCCTCCCCAGACCTCACCCTCCTCAGGCTCTGCCCAAAAAACCTCCCGCCGGTGGTGAAGAGGGACCTGGAAACCCTACATGCAGCCCACCTTCCAAAGCAGCCATTTTCTTCAGGAGAAGTGGAATAAATGTGTTTTTTTTTAATATCGAAATAAGTGATTTATGTAGTCTGGAGATCAGTTGTCATTCCAGGAGACCTCTGGGCCCCCACCTGGTGGTTGGCAAATGGCAACCCTAACCAAGGTGTTTGCCAGTATATTTCCCAACACTTCCTTCCTTCTTCCCCAAAGTAAAGGTCCAATCCTGTCTTTCTTTTACCCTCCTTTGGGGCAGGAGCTGCTTCAGAAAGGTCTGCATGGAGCACTTATTCTGAAGCAGCTGCCTCCGTCTTTGGAGGTCTTTCAGCAGAGGCTGGATGGCCATCTGTCGGGAGTGCTTTGATTGTGGGATCCTGCATGGCAGGGGGTTGGACTGGATGGCCATTGTAGTCTCTTCCAACCTTGTGAACTTGTAAATAGGGTTGCCAACCTCCAGGTACTAGCTGGAGATCTGCTACTACAACTGATCTCCAGCCGATAGAGATCAGTTCACCTGGAGAAAATGATAGATCTCTAGCTCAGAAGGATCTAAGACTGGTGATCCGCTCCCTCCCGTGGACAGGAATAGCCTTTATTCTCGGCAGATGTGAGTTTGTTTTGCTGAGAAAAGGAAACTTTTTTCCCCCTTGCAGAAGAGTCGTTAGCTATGGAGCTGCTAGGACCGCCCAAGAAACTGTATTAACCCTTTCCCACTCGGGCCCGCACGGGGGGGTGGTCATCAGGGGCAGCAGCCTGCTTGGGGCTTGGTCGGCTAATTTTTAAGTTGATAATTTTGTATGGCCTGCGAATGATGTTATAAATATCCAAATGACCCTTGGCGGAAAAAAGGTTCCCCACCCCTGCTCTAAGCATTACGCAGCACTAGTCTAACTCACCCTTCTTTGCTCTGATAGACAGCGGTCCAGCATCTTAGGCAGAGTATAGGGCTACCAGGTGCCTCTTTGCCACTAGCAAGAGGTTTTGGGGGCGGAGCCTGAGGAAGGCGGGGTTTGGGGAGGGGAGGGACTTCAATGCCGTAGAGTCCAATTGCCAGAGTGGCCGTTTTCTCCAGGGGAACTGATCTTTGTCGGCTGGAGATCAGTCGTAATAGCAGGAGATCTCCTGCTAGTACCTGGAGGATAGGAGAAGAAAAAGGCACCTCTATACTAATACCAAATAGGTTAGGAAAACAGTACAGGGGGAACAGTCATGTACAAAAGGTGCAATTTATATAAGCTACTGAAGTGAAAACATGTACAATATTGTACTCAACAAGGTAATTTTGTACACAGAAACTGGATTGCTACTGTTACTCTGTTGAGACTCCTGAAAATTATTGCGGCTACTTGCTGTATATATTGTACATATATTGTACTGTATATATATTGTACATATTGATTGTTAGTTTGTTGTGTGGTTACCTTGTTGAGTACAATATTGTACATGTTTTCACTTCAGTAGCTTATATAAATTGCACCTTTTGTACAGTACCTGGAGGATGGCAACCCTAGCAGAGTAAAAGATTTCCCATCACCTGCTACCTGAGATCCTTTTGGTGGAGGTGCCAGGGATTAAACCCTGAGACGTTCTGCATGCTAAGCAGGTGCTCTGCTTGCAGTTGTAGGTTTCCTCTTCGTCTACCTTCCTGTTTTCACTTCCATGGTGAAGAATGCTTATTTTTGTAAAGAGGGATGTTTACAGAAATCTACTTGAATTGTGTCAATTCCGCTTCGTTCAGCTTCCAGACAGTCCTTTCCTACGGGACCAAAGGTGAGAAGCGGAGTTATCTGAGATTGTTCTCTGCTCCCTCCAAAGGAGTTCATGGCAGAGCAAGGATTTGAACGCAGCTCTGGCCCAGATTTTATTTACCTGAACCCCACTGGCTGGCAAAGGAATGAGTCTAATGCCTTCTGCTACACCTTGCAAACGTAACACGCTAAAATTGGAGGTAACAAAAATATATCTGAGTACAGCTTGTAAAGCGCCGTCAAACGGCAGCCGAGTTATAGCAGCCCCTGGCGGGGTTTTTAAGGCAAGTGATTAAGCAGAGGTGGTTTACCTTTGCCTTCCTCTGCAGAGTCTTCCTCGGAGATCTCCCTTCCAAGTACCGACCCAGCCTACTTCGGAGAGCGGATGAGATCGGGCTATACTATACCATCCCACATCCTGCGTATAGCTTAAAGACACGGGGGGGGAAGGTATGTAAACCAAAGTTACAAAATGTAAGAAAAGAGTACAGGAAACATAGGGTTGCCAGATCTGGGTTGTGAAATGACTGGAGATTTTGGGGGACGGAGCCTGAGGAGGGTGGCGTTTGGGGAGGGGAGGGACTTGAATGCCATAGAGTCCAATTGCCAAAGCGGCCATTCTCTCCAGGTGAACTGACCTCTATCGGCCGGAGATCAGATGTAATAGCAGGAGATCTCCAGCCACCACCTGGAGGCTGGCAACCCTAAGGAAATGTGTTTTTAACAGCTGCAACTAGCCACTTAAGCCAGAAGGCTAAGAGGATAACATCGCTCAGACAAGTCACATGTATCTGACCTTAAAAATATATATAATGGGGGGTTTTCTCCCCTCCTTTTCTTACCAATAGGAGTCCTGGTACCTTTTTGGGGGGCCCTTCCAAGTCCTGAGGGGGAATTGATGGAAATCCATGCAAGTTTTTATATAAGTACCTTTTGTTCTTTACAAAATAAGCACTGCGTCTAATCAGCCTGTTTCTTTGAACCACGAGGAAAGGCAGGACATAAATGTTCGAATAAAATAAATAAATAAATAAAAATTGTGCTTTCTCCTAATACAAACACTCGAAAGATGGAATGCAAGATATATGGCTTCAGGGAACTCAGCTATATGACATTGTGACCTTCTCGTGTTTTGCGGCACAACTGCAAAGAAAATGGTTGCTGCTATAGGGTTGCCAACCTCCAGGTACTAGCTGGAGGTCTCCTGCTATTACAACTGAGCTGGATTTGGAAATACCTGGAGATTTGGGGGGTGGAGCCTGAGGAGGGTGGGGTTTGGAGGGATTTCATTGCCATAGAGTCCAATTGCTAAAGT
Source organism: Euleptes europaea (assembly GCF_029931775.1). Classification (NCBI taxonomy): domain Eukaryota; kingdom Metazoa; phylum Chordata; class Lepidosauria; order Squamata; family Sphaerodactylidae; genus Euleptes; species Euleptes europaea. The sequence continues at coordinate 8,778,794 of NC_079331.1, read as the reverse complement.
GGCCATTTTCTCCAGGGGAACTGATCTCTATTGGCTGGAGATCAGATGTAATATAGCAGGAGATCTCCAGCTATTACCTGGAGGCTGGCAACCCTACATTGAAGTCCCTCCCCTCTCCAAACCCCACCCCAAAAACCTCCAGCCATGGCAAAGGGGGACCTGGCAACCGTATGCTGCTGTGACATAGGCGTTTATATGTGATGCAGGTAAAAGCGTTGGCAATTCCTCTTAGCAGTTTCTCTTCCTAATTTATTTCCACTCCCTCGCTTCTGTGCAAAAGCTTAATGTAAATTACCTTTTTGGCAGCCGCTGGCGTGCATCCCTCGTTTTTTCTTGGAAATTGAACCAATCGTTTCCCTGAATACGCAATTGAACTTTTAGCATCTGCATCATTAAATACGATAGCATGAAGTTGCATATGGCTAGAAGCTGTGGCCTCAAAGCTCAAGTCAGATTCTCACAATTCAGAAGGTATCTGGGTTTTTGGGGAGGTGGGGGGAGCTCAGGTTATTTTCAGCATAAAATCCTGGATCAACCTCCCTTCCTTTTTCTTCCCCTTCATTATTCTATAACTAGGCCATAGATGACTAGGCATTGCTGGGAGAATGCAGAATGTTAATTGCACAGCAATTTTGGGGCCGGGCATACTTTCCAGGGGCTTAATTTAATTGTTGCAAACTGTACTTTAAAGCCGCATGAGGCATAAGGCAATTTCGGGCTGGAGATTATACCTCTATAGAAATAGCATTAGTGTGTCCCCCCACCCCACCACCCCCCAGTCTAGACATGTATAAAGCCTGTTTGGAAATCTTACAAAATATTCAGGAGTTTAGATTTATAAATGGCTGGGAACTTCCAGCGTTAAAGCCGTCTGAGCATGTGGCTCTTGCTTGTCGGTAGGCAAAATAACAAGGTGGACTTGTAAAGAAGTCCACAGAGATAAACATTTATCACTAGACCGGGGGGGGGATTTTGTTATCTTCTCCGCCTAGGGTTGCCAACCTCCAGGTACCAGCAGGAGATCTCCTGCTATTACAACTGATCTCCAGCCGATAGAGATCAGTTCCCCTGGAGAAAACAGCCGCCTTGGCAATTGGACTCTATGGCATTGAAGTCCCTCCCCTCCCCAAACCCCGCCCTCCTCAGGCTCCGCCCCAAAAACCTCCCACCGGTGGTGAAGAGAGACCTGGCAACCCTATCTCTGCCCTCTTCCTAACAGTGGGGGGAAGAGGAGTTACATTTATTTTATTTTACTTTATTTATATCCCGCCTTTCTCCCCAGTGGCTTACAGCATTCTCTTCCATTTTATCCTCACAACATCCCTGTGAGGTAGGGTTGCCAACCTTGCGGTACTAGCTGGAGATCTCCTGTTATTACAACTGATCTCCAACCGATAGAGATCAGTTCACCTGGAAAAAAGGGCCGCTTCAGCCATTGTACTCTATGGCATTGAAGTCCCTCCCCTCCCCAATGGCCAAAGCAGCCATTTTCTCCAGGGGAACTGATCTCTATTGGCTGGAGATCAGTTGTAATAACAGCTATTACCCGGAGGTTAAATGTACAAAGGTATCAAAGTACTTGTATTGTGCTTAATTAACAATAACATACAAAAGTGAAGTACATAAACTATGACTTATCACAAATATATACACTATATACAATACATGTTGGATGCAGTCGCTGTGCTACACAATGATGCAATCTTCTTGGCATATATTTGTTGCTAATGATAATTTGAAAAGTCCATAAGGTACAAACTTTAACAATCCCAAAGATTCACTTAACGGGTGTTGAGTAACTAACCCCATCAACTCCCATTAAGTGAATCTTTGGGATTGTTAAAGTTTGTACCTTATGGACTTTTCAAATTATCATTAGCAACAAATATATGCCAAGAAGATTGCATCATTGTGTAGCACAGAGACTGCATCAAACATGCATTGTATATAGTGTATATATTTGTGATAAGTAATTGTTTATGTACTTCACTTTTGTATGTTATTGTTAATTAAGCACAATATAAGTACTTTGATGTGTATGTGTGTGTGTGTAAAGTGCCTTCAAGTCGCAGCCGACTTATGGCGACCCCTTTTTGGGGTTTTCATGGCGAGAGGCTAACAGAGGTGGTTTGCCAGTGCCTTCCTCTGCACAGCAACCCTGGACTTCCTTGGTGGTCTCCCATCCAAATACTAAACAGGGCTGGCCCTGCTTAGCTTCCGAGATCTGACGAGATCAGGCTAGCCTGGGCCATCCAGGTCAGGGCATTTGATCCCCAGTGCTGATTTCCAAACCTTTCGGTATAGGCACCGAGGTGCCTCCTATTTGGAATTATTACCCGGAGGTTGGCAACCCTGCTCCTGGATCTCTGATACTGGAAAGGACCTCTGTAGTCTTTCACGAAAACTTCCTGTGTCGTGCTATGTTAATGGGAACAGGTGACCTTTCGTCCGTCTCTGATAACCTCTGAACCCGGTCTAGACTAAGGAACAGGCTGTGCAAAAATGAAGAACCAAATGCAAACATGAGATGAAGGGCTGCTGCTAGGGTTGCCAGCTCCGGGTTGGGAAATACCTGGAGACTTTTGGGGCGCAGCCTGAGGAGGGCGGGGTTTGGGTAGGGGAGGGCTGGCCACCCTATCCTGGAGGCTTTAAAGAAACAGATTTGAAAACAGTTAACTTACAGCTAAATGGCTGGATAAGGGTCCTTGAGCCCAATCATTATAATAGATCTCACCGAACTGTTGGATTGCGACGCGATGTTTTGAAGCAGGCTTCAGAGGAGAAGAGATGCCACTCAGAATGCAAATCCAAACGGTAACCAAGAGCCTTTTGTTTGGCTCATTCGTTCATTATAAGCTGAAAGCCACTCCAGGGGCTGAGATGAGAAGCGGGCGTTTTAACTCCCAGGAATAATAATCATCATTATTAATAATCCATTTTAGCCTACATTGTACAGCCTTCTGGTCTTTACCCAGCTGAACAAAGCAGTGAACTTTCCTTTGTAGGGATGCCAACCTCCAATTATTAGCTGGAGATCACCCGCTATTACAACTGATCTCCAGCCGATAGAAATCAGTTCACCTGGAGAGAATGGCCGCTTTGGCAATTGGACTCTATGGCATTGAAGTCCCTCCCCTTCCCAAACTCCACCTTCCTCAGTCTCCGCCCCAAAAATCTCCAGGTATTTCCCAACCCGGAGCAGGCAACCCTATTCCTTTGCCTTCCTATTTCTGAGAAGTCCTTTTGTGTGTCACACCAAAGGGAAGGGGCTGTGGCTCAGCATGGCATGGTGGTTAAGAGCGGTGGTTTGGAGCGGTGGAGTCTGATCTGGAGAACCGGGTTTGATTCCCATCTCCTCCACGTGAGCGGCGGAGACTAATCTGGTGAACTGGATTTCCCCCCCCCCACACACACACACTCCTACACATGAAGCCAGCTGGGTGACCTTGGGCAAGTTACAGCTCTCTTAGAGCTCTCTCGGCCCCACCTACCTCATAGGGTGTCTGTTGTGGGGAGGGGAAGGGAAGGTGATTGTAAGCCAGTTTGAGTCTCCCTTAAGTGGGAAAGAAAGTCGGCATATAAAAACCAACTCTTCTTTTTCAGTGGTAGAGCATTTATTTGGCACACAGAATGTCCCAGGTTCTGTCTCCAGCATCTCCATTTAAAGGGACCAGGCAAGGAGGTGATGTTAAAGACCCCTGCCTGAGACCCTGGAGAGCCACTGCCGGTCAGAGTAGACAATACTGACTTTGATGAACCAAGGGTCTGGTTCAGTAGAAGACAGCTCCATGTGTTCATGTGACGGTAGCCTGTGACTGCCCCCAGAGTTGGCATCTTCCAGGTAAAGATCTCCCGGAATGACAACTGGTCTTCAGACTACAGAGATCATTTCCCCTGGAGAAAATGACTGTTTTGGAGGGTGGATTCTACTGCATGTGACAAGGGTGGAAGTCGGCCAGCTGCTACGAAAAGTGCAAAGGCAGCTTTTATACGCATGAACAAACTGGCGTCGTCCCCCCCCACGGATCCGTCTCCGACGAGGGCAGGTTTCCATGCCTCTCTCTGCAGAAGCCGATACAGAAATTCTGCAGAAGCCGATAGAGTTGCATAACAGAACGATTTCGTCCAAAGCCACATGTTTTCCTGCTACAGAACCCGGTCATAAGAACCTGCAAGTTTCACACAAGACAAGAACTTTTCTGTCTGTGCTAATCTGCCCTGTTTCTTTCTGAAGCCCTGGAACCTGGTGGGGGACGTGAACTGGCTCATGCTGGCCTAAAGCAGGAGCGATCGGGAGCTTTTGTATAATAGCGCAGCCTTGCCAGTGAATGCACCCCCCCATACACATAATGAGGTCAATATCACATTTTCCACTGACCTCCGTTTTCTGCCTAGTCCCCGTCCACAATGCCTGTCAAGAGCGAAGTCCTTACCGAGAGTGAACTAAAGCCTATGCTCTGTGCATCATTTCCTGAACTTACGCAGACGCAAGGCATTTGCTTTTCATAGAATCATAGTTGGAAGGGACCACCAGGGTCATCTAGTCCAACCCCCTGCACAATGCAGGAAATCCACAACTACCTTCTCATCACACCACCAGTGACCCCCTACTCCATGCCCAGAAGATGGCCAAGGTGCCCTCCCTCTCATGATCTGCCTAAGGTCATAGAATCAGCATTGCTGACAGATGGCCATCTAGCCTCTGCTTAAAAACCTTTGGGGAACGAGAGAGCTCACCACCTCCCGAGGAAGCCTGTTCCACTGAGGAACCGCTCTAACTGTTAGATAATTCTTCCTAATGTCTAGACGGAATCTCTTTTGCTTTAATTTCAACCCGTTGGACAACTGAACAACTCTGCTTTATATTTAATGGGCCGTCATCTGGCTAAATTCATTGATCTCTAGTATTTTTTTTATATAACCCATCTGCAATGGGGAAAAATGCCCTAAGAACCATCTCTTAGTCATGATTTAGATCTGATTTCCAGCTAAGGCGAGAAGTGTATTTATTTAAAATATTTATATGTCCACCTTTCCAGGAGCATCTCTCTGCGTGACTCTGTACTGTTTGTGTTTGAGCAACTCCTGACAACTTGACCAATGTCTGTTGCATTGGGCTGGGAAACGTTTCCTCCCGCCCCCACAACATACTTTCTACAAGCTAGCTGCATTGCAAAAAAAGCTTGGTTATTCTGGATAGCACAATGCCCTCTTGGCAAAGCTCTGGTTTTCCAGCTTGTCTCTTTAGTGATGTCTTCAACATCTGTTTAATCAGGTGGCTTACCTGAGTTCGTCTGTAGCGGCAAAATAAACAGGAGTCCTGTAGCACTTTAAATACTAACAAAACGTGTTCTTGGGTAAATAATCGTGAGTCCCAGCTCACTTCGCTGGCTGGAGCCCAGGGCCAAAGACAAGTGATGGCAGGCAGGGGACCTTCCTAGGGTTGCCAGGTCAGTCTTCGCCATCGGTGGGAGGTTTTTGGGGTGGATCCTGAGGAGGGTGGGGTTTGGGGAGGGATTTCAATGCCATAGAGTCCAATGGCCAAAGCAGCCCTTTTCTCCAGGGGAACCGATCTCTATCGGCTGGAGATCAGTTGTAATAGCAGGAGATCTCCAACTAGTACCTGGAGGTTGGCAACCCTAATCATATCCCTAATAATAACTGATGTGAACATTGGGGCCCCAAATATCTGTTCCTCTGTCAAAAGATTTCCTTGTGTAATCCGCCATGAAGTTCAGGAAAGGCTTGTCACAGGGTCAGCCGGTTCATTTTTTATTCTCTCTCTCCGTGAAGCTGTTTCTTCTCGATTAGAATTCTTGTTTTTAGACACTCATGTTTCTTCTCAAGTTCTGGGTCGGTCTGTACTTTTAAAACATTTTTTTAGCAAGCATCCTCATTTACCGATGCAAATATTATTCCAGGCGCCGGTAAAATTAGCAGCTGGGGTAGACACATTCTTCTGATCGATCAGAAAGCCAGCGCTGTTGGCCATGAGGAGGTTATCACTCATATCAATTTCGTATTAGAATGTTCATTGATTTTGAAGATTGCCAACTTCGGGTGGGGGAAATCCTGGTAGGGTTGCCAACCTCCAGGTACTAGCTAGAGATCTCCTGCAATTACAACTGATCTCCAGCCGACAGAGATCATTTCACCTGGAGAAAATGGCTGCTTTGGCAATTGGACTCTATAGCATTGAAGTCCCTCCCCAAACCCTGCCCTCCTCATGCTCCACCCCAAAAACCTCCCGACAGTGGTGGAGAGGGACTGGCAACCCTAAATCCTGGAGATTTGGGGGTGGAGCCTGGGGAGGGAGGGCTTTGGGGAGAGGATGAGGATAGGGTTGCCAGGTCCCTCTTTGCCACCAGCGGGAGGTTTTGGGGGCAGAGCCTGAAGAGGGCGGGGTTTGGGGAGGGGAGGGGCTTCAATGTCATAGAGTCCAATTGCCAAAGCGGCCATTTTCTCCAGGTGAACTGATCTCTATCTTACTTTGCTGTCCATGTATACAAGGAAGGCACACTCCTTCATATATTGAATGAACTTAACACGGAAGGACTAAGAGCTTGAAAAAGTTTCATATGAAATGGAATTATACCGGATTTCCATTGCACCACGTTTTGTCTCCGTTGCTTGAATTTTGCAATCTACATGCATGGACTTGAAATTATGATATGCATTGAACACTTTTGCCTATATTTATCTTTGTGTAAAGCTTGTATGCTGTTATATTGAATTCACTTTGAACCTTTTGTAAATTTCCTGTTTGCTCAACCAAGGTTGTGCCTGTTAGTAATTACCTTTAATATACATCTTAAGAGCAATTTTGTATTGTAGTTACCTTATTTCAGGTTTACTTTTGCTGGTGCTTGCACCTTGAATTCTAAACCACCTGGAGATTGGTAACCCTAGATGAGGAGGGACCTGAGTGAAGTGTAATACCATAGAATCTACCCTTAAAATTAGCCATTTTCTCCAGGAGAACAGATCTCTGCACTCTGGGGATCATTTGTAAATCTGGGATAAGGAATGAAATGTGGAGCAGGGCAGGATCTTTAGAAGCGCTGAGGGGAAAGTGGGCCATTTGCTCGGCAAATAAAGGACAGAAGGTGTCTCCTCTTATGTATAATTTACGCTTCACTTTGTTTGACGTCACGCCACCCTTGTGAGGCGGAACCATTTCCTGTTTGTTTCCCCAAGCGGGGCACCATCCAGCTACAATGAAGGATCATTTCTGGCGGAAGTGAACTTTGAAGGCATGGCAATCCTCATTACCTCAACTTCCATGAATGCCCACGTTCATTGGAAGGATGCCTTTGTGTTGGCTAAGCTTAAAAAGATCCGGTATCTTCTTGGGCGTGAGCAAACAACCCAAAGCGTCAGATCTTTATCCAAACTCCTTGAGCAAACTGAAACTTCTGAAAGGGACAGTCGGCAGCCCTGGACAGTTTCCGTTTCAGTATCGTTCTGTAGGTCACTACGAATAAAATAGGAATAGGTATCGTAAGGGTTTTCAGTAGGGATGCTCATTAAATTCCCCACCGCTTAGCTCTGCCAGATTTGATCACGAAATGAAGAAGAAGAAGAGTTGGGTTTTATATGCTGACTTTCTCTGCCACTTAAGGGAGACTCAAACCGGCTTACAATCACCTTCCCTTCTCCTCCCCACAACAGACACCCTGTGAGGTAGGTGGGGCTGAGAGAGCTCTAAGAGAGCTGTGACTTGCCCAAGGTCACCCAGCTGGCTTCGTGTGTAGGAGTGGGGGAAACCAACCCAGTTCACCAGAGTAGCCTCTGCCGCTCATGTGGAGGAGTGGGGAATCAAACTCAGTTCTCCAGATCAGACTCCACCGCTCCAAACCACCGCTCTTAACCACCACACCACGCAGGCTGAAATGAAATGGATCCAATGCTAACTTTCCTCCCCTGTGCAGAATGACGATAGGACGAATGAGTCCTTTGTAGGAGAAAGGCAGCCTTAAAATGCCCTAAACGAATATACGTTTCTTAGATGTGATCCTAAACTGCATGTCAATGAAAATAAACACCACTGAAATTAATGGTACATGTAAATAATATGTTAAGCATCAACGAGTTAGGTGAGCTCAACAGTTTTAAAGAACTGGGTCAGGGTTTTCTTCCCTTGCAGCTAAAGCTGACAGCTCAGATGGGCTGCTGTGTACATGACACACACTTTCATGCCGGGATTAGCATGAAACTCGTATGCAGATCTTGGCATGTCCTAATGCTTTCTGTGCAGCTGGTGTACATAACTGCAATAAGTTGGAAGCAAAAGGGAATGTATGCCACATGCCTCCAACAGCCACGTGTACGATCGTCCCATTTTTTTCTACGTGGGAATTGTGAAACACATTGCTTTCCCACCCCCGGTGGTGCCACCTAAACGTATTTCTCACATCTGTGTTATGCATTTCCTCTGTGAGGCAAAATTTGTGAGCTGTTTAGAATCATAGAGTTGGAAGGGGCCATAGGGGTCATCTAGTCCAACCCCTGCTCGATGTAGGATCAGCCTAGAGCATCCCTGACAAGTGTTTGTCCAGCCTCTGCTTAAAGACCGCCAGTGATGGGGAGCTCACCACCTCCCTGGGTAGCTGATTCCACTGTCGAACAACTCTTACTGTAAAAAAGATTTTTCCTAGTATCTGGCCAGTACCTTTCCACCCTCAATTTAAACCCATTATTAAACCCATTATTAAACCCATTATTAAACCCATTATTAAACCCATTATTTCGAGTCCTATCCTCTGCTGCCAACAGGAACAGCGTGTTACTCGTGTTACTGTAACCACTCGAGTGGTGTGGTCTTTTGGAGCGGTGGTTTGGAGCAGTGGACTCCGATCTGGAGAACCGGGTTTGATTCCCCACTCCTCCGCATGAGTTGAGGACGCTAATCTGGCGAACCGGGTTGGTTTCCCCGCTCCTCCGCACGAAGCCAGCTGGGTGACCTAGGGCTAGTCACAGCTCTCTTTGAGCTCTCCCGGGCCCACCTACCTCCCAGGGTGTCCGTTGTGGGGAGGGGAAGGGAAGGGGATTGTAAGCTGAAAAGTCGGCATATAAGAACCAACTCTTCTTCTTCACAACCGTGTTATTCCCACCACAACCGCACTACATGGGCTTAAGAGTGCATGCCAGCTTCTCCCTCTCATTATTGGGCAGGAAAAGAGGTGGCACCAGGTTTGGAGGGGAGCGTTGGAAAGGACCGGGGGGTGGGGGGGAGGCAAAACAGCCGGCGTTCTCTTTCCTGTCAAATGTTTGTTCCTATCCCAGGCCTTTCCCTTTGTGACTCAGCACTGGCAAACTTTGTCGCAACTCCCGGCAATGCAAAGGGTTCACTGCTGCTCACAGGTAGACGAGGGAAAAAAACACACATGCAAAACCAAACCCACACACCCCGTCCTAATCCGGGAGCGATCACCTCGGTGTGTCTAAACAAACACCTTGCCAGGGCGGTTTCGTCTGAATCCAAGCGGACGGGAAACTGCCGCACGTCGAACGTTGTCGCGTTGCTTCCAGAAAGGATGGTGAGAGGGTATATTGGCACATACCTTTGTGCTGGTTGCAGAGCGTCTGACCCGATCACAAATAGAAAATTCTTCCCAATATCTATTGTTTTAACAGAGCGGTTGCTTAGTGGAACAGGCTTCCTCGGAAGGTGGTGAGCTCTCCTTCCCTGGGGTTTTTTAAGCAGAGGCTAGATGGCCATCTGTCAGCAATGCTGATTCTATGACCTTAGGCAGATCACGAGAGGGAGGGCATCTTGGCCATCTTCTGGGCATGGAGTATGGGTCACTGTGGGTGTGTGGGGGGAGGTAGTTGTGGGTTTCCTGCCGTGTGCAGGGGGTTGGACTAGATGACCCTGGGGGTCCCTTCCAACTCTATGATTCTATGAAAGCCATGAAAAGTTATGCAATTCCTTACATATTTATTCTGTCCTGGTTGTTGCCTGCTCTCCATGTTCACAAAGATGCCTGATAGCTAAAGGAAAGCATTCTGTGATTTAAAAAAAAAACATTATTATAATAACAAAGTTGCTGTGTGAATCTCCCCCCTCCCCCAAGATTTCCACCTTCTATTTTGCCAGCCTGTGAAGTTGCCTCCTACAGAGACTACTTGTATATCGAGGTCAGTATTGTCTATTCTGACTGGTAGCAGCTGTCTTGGGTCGAGGCTTTCCACATCACCTATAATCCGCCCTGACCTACATGGCCCAGGCTAGCCTGATCGCATCAGATCTCGAAAGCTAAGCAGGGTCAGCCCTGGTTAGTATTTGGATGGGAGACCACCAAGGAAGTCCAGGGTTGCTATGTAAAGGAAGGCAAATGGCAAACCACCTCTGTAATTCTCTTGCCCTGAAAACCCAACGGGGGTTGCCCTAAGACTTGATGGCACTTTACACACACACACATATTGTAATGTGTGTAAAGTGCCTTCAAGTCGCAGCCGACTTATTGCAACCCTTTTTGGGGGGGGGGGGTTTCATGGCAAGAGACTAACAGAGGTGGTTTGCCAGTGCCTTCCTCTGCACAGCAACCCTGGACTTCCTTGGTGGTCTCCCATCCAAATACTAACCAGGGCTGACCCTGCTTAGCTTCTGAGATCTGACAAGATCAGGCTAGCCTGGGCCATCCAGGTCAGGGCACACACACATATTACGTGGCCCTTTTTAACTGGGGATGCTGGGGGACTGAACCTGGCGCCTTCTGCATGCAAAGCAGATGCTCTGCCACTAAGCCATGGCTCAATCCCAAATGCCACCTTTTGCGGGACGAAGGGCCAGAGAGGTACAGGCTCTCCATGTAGGGTTGCCAACTTCCTGGTAGTTGTGAAAACCAACAACCTATGCTGCAAATAGGATAGACTAAAGATAACAGTCAGCAAGTAGACTCCACCATTACTTCCTGGTAGTAGCTGGAGATCTCCTGCTATTTCAACTGATCTCCAGCCGATAGAGTACAGTTCACCTGGAGAAAAATGGCCGCTGTGGCAATTGGACTCTATGGCCTTGAAGTCCCTCTCCTCCCCAACCCCAGCCTCCTCAGGCTCTGCCCCAAAATTCTCCTGCCGGTGGCAAAGAGGGACCTGGCAACCCAATCTCCGTTCCCTGGCAGAGGCTCCACTCCTTTTAAACAGCCGGAGAACACAAACGATACAGCAGGTCTCCTTATCACTGCACTCCTCTGCGGCGGAGAACTATATCTGCTCAAATTCTGCCTGCCACGCAGATCTTTCAAGACACAGAAAAGAAGCAGCAGCCTCATTAGCAAATGCCCCCGAGTTTGTCACATCATTAAACAGGCCTGGCTTTGGGCAAGCTTGAAATGTGAGATCTCAGCCCTTCTTTGCATGGGATCGGTTGCTCTTGCTCAGAGGACCAGAATTAAAAGACTTAAAATTAGTGAATTTTGCTCGGCTGAATTGCTGTCAGAAGGTGCGCCGAAGCCTATGAAGCATAAGCCGTGTGCCAGAGCTAGTCTGAAGGGATGCAGGGGGGGTTTATGCTTCAAGATCAACCATTCCCTGCTTTCCTCTGGTAGTTTAGAGATTCTGTATAATCAGCACCAATAAAGGCTTGTGGAGAAAGGGTGTGATGGGTAGGGTTGCCAACCTCCAGGTACTAGCTGGCTATCTCCTGCTGTTACAACTGATCTCCAGCCGATAGAGATCAGTTCACCCGGAGGAAAGGGCCGCTTTGGCAATTGGACTCTATGGCATTGAAGTCCCTCCTCTCCCCAAACCCCGCCCTCTTCAGGCTCCGCCCCAAAAACCTCCCACCGATGGCGAAGAAGGACCTGGCAACCCTATGCCTTTAGCATCTTTACAGGCAATCAATCAGTTCCAAGAGAGGTCATTCCCAACCATGCTAGGGGACTCAAGTGTGCCATGATAAAAATTTCCAGCACGCTGAGAAAGAAAAAATTAATTGAAAATACAGTGTTTGGACCCACAGGCGAGGTTGCCTGTTGCATCTCTTCCTGGATTACTGATCTGCGGTCCTTCCAATCAGCCTCTGCTGGGAGCTGGCAACGGCCACTCTAGCACAATGAGCTGTCCTCAGAGGAGGCTTCCTGGCGTGCCTTTGTGTGATTTTCCTCTTCCTCGCACTCTTGTCCTTCAGTGTGGCAGTCACCATGGCCATGACGGGGAGCCAGGCCTTTTGGGTGGTGGCCCCTCAATTCCGGAATTACACCCTTACAAATATATAACAAATCGGTGCAATCGTTCTCTTTAGCAAAGCTGTAATGTTCTTTTTCAGACAAGCCTTTTAGGCCATATGCTGCTGGGAATTGCTGTTTAAATGCCTAACTACCTCTCTCTCTCTCTCCCCCCCCCCCAGCCCATTTCTCTTGATTCTCTATGGAATGTTAACATTTTATCCTTTTTGTTTTAATATTGTTTTAGGACACTGTAAATTGTTTTGAGGGCAGCCATATAAAAGTGGGTTGTAAATGGTTAAATAATGAATGAGTGCTTTTGCTAGCAAGCAAACCACGTGGGATTTTTACTAGCAAGCAAACCACATGGGATTGAGAGCCTTTCACAGAAGGAAACGATCCAGGCCAAGACTCAAAGGGTTGCCAACTCTGGCTTAGGAAATTCCTGGAGATTTGGGGGCAGTAGGGACTTGCATTTGAAGTAGGGACTTGCATTTTGCCTAGACTCTGTGGTATACCATAGAGTCTGCCCTCTGAAGCTGCCATTTTCTCCAGGGGGACTGATCTCCGCTGTCTAGAGATCAGTTGTAATTCCAGAATGCCCGCTCCCACCTAAATAGGGTTGCCAACCTCCAGGCACTAGCTGGAGATCTCCTGTTATTACAACTAAATTATCAGTCCATCTGGAGAAAATGGCCTCTTTGGCAATTGGACTCTATGGCATTGAAGTCCCTCCCAGCGTGGCGTAGTGGTTAAGAGCGGTGGATTGGAGTAGTGGACTCTGATCTGGAGAACCAGGTTCAATTCCCCACTCCTCCACATGAGCGGCGGAGGCTAATCTGGTGAACTGGATTCGTTTCCCCACTCCTGCAAGCTAAGCCAGCTGGGTGATCTTGGGCAAGTCACAGCTCTGTTAGAGCTCTCTCGGCCCCACCTACCTCACAGGGTGTCTGTTGTGGGGAGGGGAAGGGAAGGTGATTGTAAGCCGGTTTGAGGCTATTACCGCACTTGTATTCCCAGCAATGTATTAAGAGTTTGAAAATGTTATAAAAAATACTGTTCGCACTTTGTTTGGCTCCTTTAGCTGTGAAGACGTCTTCCAACCATTTATAAGCCGTGGTATCCAAAAACCCTTTTAAAGCGATGTTTTTTACAACATTTTCAAACTCTTAATACATCGCTGGGAATACAAAGTGCGGTAACCCCCGGAGTCTCCCTGAAGTGGTAGAGAAAGCCGGCATATAAAAGCCAACTTTTCTTCTTCTTCCCCAAGCTCTGCCCCAAAAACCTCTCTCCGGTGGTAAAGAGGGACCTGGTGATCCTGCACCCCTACGGTCCTGTATCTTTAACAACAACGATGAGGGGTTGTAAAGGGACTGCAGCTTTTCCCCACCTCTGCCTCACAAGCGGTACTTGCAGAAATCCCTCCTTGAGCGCACACTCACACAAAAGCCCTGTCCTCCTGTTGCTTGTGGTCCCTTCCCCACCTCTGTTGCTTTTCTCCTGGGGACTGCTGTAAGCACCTGAGAAAGTCACGTTGCAGCAGACAGGCGTCATGTGCTAGAGAGGGAACTCTGAGCCACTACAGGTCTGGCCAGCGAAAGGGAGCACAGTGAAACGTGATGCTTCAATGCACACCCTGGTTGTCGGCTCTGAGGATTTCCCCCCCCTGCTTTAATGAAGCGAGCGAGCGACGGCCTGTGAATAATGGGCATTTGCAGTAAAGGCTGTGAGCCCCGTGGCGCAGAGGGGTAAGCTGCAGTACTGCAGTCCAAGCTCTGCTCACGACCTGAGTTCGATCCTGACGGAAGTTGGTTTCAGGTAGCCGGCTCGAGGTTGACTCAGCCTTCCATCCTTCCAAGGTCGAGAGAATGAGCACCCAGCTTGCTGGGGGTAAAAGGAAGACGACTGGGGAAGGCACTGGCAAACCACCCTGTAAACAAAGTCTGCCTAGAAAATGTCGAGATGTGGCATCACCCCATGGGTCAGGAATGCACAGGGGACCTTTACCTTTACAGTAAAGGCTGGCTTTGGGTGGTACGAGGATTGGGCATAGTTCCCTTAATGTGCACGAGGGCGGACTGCCTGGAATTATGATGCTCAGCTAAACCTGGAGAGCCATGCTTCTGTGCCGTATTGGGGAGGGGAGGGACCTCAGTGTGGGTCGCATTGTCTACATTAAGAGAATCCTCTTTCGTCTGCATCACCCATGAGGGTCTCTTAACACAGACGTTTTCCTGTGATTTTGGGTTAGGTTGTCAACAACAGGATGGGAAATTGCTGGAGATTTTGGAGGTGGAGGGTGGAGTTTGGGGAGGACAGGGACTTCCATGGGGTACGATGCCCTAGAGTCCACCCTCCAAAGCAGCCTTTTTTTCCGGGGAAATTGATCTCTTAGTCCAGAGGTCTTGTGTAATTCTGGGAGATCTCCAGGCTCAACCGGGAGGCTGACAACCCTAATTTGGGTGCCACGTTCTACCACCTTCAACTTTTCCTAGCATTATTCCACTTCATGGGGTTTTCAAGGCAAGCGATGAGAAAAGGTGGTTTGTCGTTGCCTTCCTTGGCATAGCAATCCTGGACTTCCTTGGTGGTTTCCCATCCAAGTGCTAACCATGGGTGACCCAGTACCTTCCAAGCTCTTGAGATCAGGCTAGGGCAATTGGGGCTGCTAACCACAACAGGATCGACAATTTTATTTTATTTCATTGCCCTGGCTTTTTAGTTCAACTGTGGAACTCCTTGCCCCCAAGATGATCTGATGGCTGCCAATTTGGAAGGCTTGAAGAGGGGAGTGGACATGTTCATGGAGGAGAGGGCTATTCATGGATACTAGTAAAAATGGATACTAGTCATGATGCATGCTTATTCTCTCCAGGATCAGAGGAGCATGCCTGTTATATTAGGTGCTGTGGCTCACAGGCAGGGTAATGCTGCTGCAGTCTTCTTGTTTGTGGGCTTCCTAGAGGCACCTGGTTGGCCACTGTGTGAACAGATTGCTGAACTTGATGGGCCTTGATCTGATCCAGCAGGGCTTTGCTTATGTTCTTATGGAGGATGGGGCTATCCATGGCTACTAGTCCAAATGGATACTAGTCATGTTGCATACCTATTCTCTCCAGGATCAGAGGAGCAGGCCTATTCTATTAGGTGCTGTGGGACACAGGCAGGTCAATGCTGCTGCTGTCGTCTTGCTTGTGGGCTTCCTTGAGGCACCTGGTTGGCCACTGTGGGAACAAACTGCTGGACTTGATGGCCCTTGGTCTGATCCAGGAGGGCTTTTCTTATGTTCTTATGAGCATGCCTATTATATGAGGTGCTGTTCGGACACAGGCAGGACAATGCTGCTGCTGTCGTCTTGCTTGTGGGCTTCCTTGAGGCACCTGGTTGGCCACTGTGGGAACAAACTGCTGGACTTGATGGCCCTTGGTCTGATCCAGGAGGGCTTTTCTTATGTTCTTATGAGCATGCCTATTATATGAGGTGCTGTTCGGACACAGGCAGGACAATGCTGCTGCTGTCGTCTTGCTTGTGGGCTTCCCGGAGGCACCTGGTTGGCCACTGTGTGAACAGACTGCTGGACTTCACGGGCCTTGGTCTGATCTTATGTAGGCTGACATGCCTTTTTAACCCAAGGTGTGCCAAAAAAAAAGCAAACGGCTTAAACTGGCTATTTGAACTATTCCCATGATGGCCTTTTATCAGTTACTCAGGCATCCTGGGGCCCTTAGCAACAAATATAATGAGCGCCAGGGTGAAAGCTGGCATCTTAGCCCCAAACGCCGCTGATGAATAGGTCATTAGCCAGTTCCCTGAGCCAAGAGGCCCTTAATTGAGTCCCAGCCAAACTCCGCTTATTAATGAGAGTTATGCAACGCTTATTGACTTTCTGTAGAGGGGACACTCGGATGCGTAGCTCAGTGGCAAGACAGCAACTAACAAGAATCGATGAAACCCAACTGCTGGGCTCCTTTGCATTATTGCAGGGTGTATTCCACCCCGACACCCGAGTGATTATTATCTGAACACCGGTGTCCTTAATCTGGTCTTAATTAAGGAGGGGTGGTAAACACCATAGAGTCCATTTGCCAAAGCGGCCATTTTCTCCAGGTGAACTGATCTCTACCGGCTGGAGATCAGTTATAATAGCAGGAGATCTCCTGCCACCACCTGGAGGTTGGCAACCCTATACACAAACCATTTTGAAGCGAGGAAATATCTGTTCTGTGCCACCATTGCCAATTGAGAAAATGGCTGCTTTGGCCATTGGACTCTATGGCATTGCAGTCCCTCCCCAAACCCCGCCCTCTTCAGGCTCCTCTCCGAAAACCTCTGCCGGTGGCAAAGAGGGACTTGGCAACCCTAATAATTGTGTCCCCCTATTTCCCCCTGGTTATTCCCCACCGACACACAAACACGCCATTTTGAAGAGAGGACATATCTCTTCTCTGCCAACCATTGCCAATTTATTCCAGGCCCGGCAATTCCCTTTTTAGCTCGAGCAATTTCCCTTCTGGGCACGGGCAAGTTATAGCAGGGCCGGTTTTGCCCTCGCTCAGCCCTGATTCAGCACTTGGCTCCCCGCTGCAACGCCTCTGCAAACTAAAGTTGAGTTGGCAGATTTCTGCCGAAGATGTCTGGCTTCAGCCTGAACAGAATACAGATCAGCGCATTGCAGTCCCAGCTTCTCAGCAGGGAAGCCTGTCGCTGTTTAAAAGAAATCCCAGATTGCTTCGGTTAGCAAACTGACATGACCGGGTTTTTCCAAACACGTCAGTGTGTGTGTGTGCATTTATAATGCTAGATATACGTCCTCTATAGAGCCAGCGTGGTGTGGTGGTTAAGAGCGGTGGTTTGGAGCGGTGGAGTCTGACCTGGAGAACCGGGTTCGATTCCTCACTCCTCCACATGAGCGGCGGAGGCTGATCTGGCGAGCTGGATTGGTTTCCCTGCTCCTATACACGAAGCCAGCTGGGTGGCCTTGGGCTAGTCACACTCTCTCAGCCCCACCTACCTCACAGGGTGTCTGCTGTGGGGAGGGGGAAGGAAGGTGATTGTAAGCCGGTTTGAGTCTCCCTTAAGTGGTAGAGAAAGTCGGCATATAAAAACCAACTCTTCTTCTAGCATGCTTCTGTAGAGTGATGAAGGCATGCAAGAAGAGGGGGGAAAGCCTTGTTTTTCCTTGCAACATCATATCCAGCTGTTGTTATTTATTTTCACTTACACCCTGCCTTTCTCCCCAACTGGAACTCAAAGCAGACGCGCTGTTCTCCTCTCTTCCATTTTATCCTCATAACAACCCTGTGAGGTGGGTTGGACGGAGAGTGCGAGACTGGCCCAAAGTCACCCAGCAAGCTTTCATGGCAGTGCGGAGATTCAAACCTGAGCTTTTCAAACCTGGGCTTCCTAGATCCTAGTTTGACACTCTTAACGACTATCGGTTGGAGATCAGTTGTAATAGCAGATCTCCAGCTGCCACCTGGAGTTTGGCAACCCTGGTTTTACAGGACAATCCTGTGCTGTGTTACTCTAGTCTAAGTCCTTGGCGCGTCTCTTCGGCAGGGCAAAACCACGCCTATGGAATTAGAAGCTCCCCGGCAGGTCAGCCGGTCTGCTGGCAAACGAAACCCATGTCACGTTGTTTCCTTGGCTCCCCCGGCGTGCCTAAAACAATATACAAACAAAAGCAGCAAAGGACAGTCATTAAAAACACGTGAAACAAAAGGAATAGGGGTTTAGCAGTGGAAGCCCCAGAAGGTCGGACCAGAACCAACGGGTTGAAATTAAATCAAAAGAGTTTCCGTCTAGACATTAGGAAGAGTTTTCTAACAGTTAGAGCGGTTCCTCAGTGGAACGGGCTTCCTCGGGAGGTAGTGAGCTCTCCTTCCCTGGAGGTTTTTAAGAAGAGGTTAGATGGCCATCTGTCAGCAATGCAGATTGTGTGACCTTAAGCAGATTATGAGAGGAAGGGCACCTTGGACATCTTCTGGGCATGGAGTAGGGGTCACTGGGGGGGTGTTGGGAAGATAGTTGTGAATTTACTGCATTGTGCAGGGGGTTGGACTAGATGACCCTGGTGGTCCCTTCCAACTCTGTGATTCTATGAAGCAGAGTCCTGATCATCAGGGACAGGACACAGTAGAGGGTCAAGTTGCTATTCATAGGGTTGAGAACATCCAGGTAGTAGCTGGAGATGTCCTGTATTGCAACTGATCTCCAGCCGATAGAGATCAGCCCCCTGGAGAAAATGGCTGCTTTGGCAATTGGACTCTATGGCATTGACGTCCCTCCCCTCCCCAAACCCCACCCTCCTCAGGCTCCGCCCCAAAAACATCCTGCCGGTAGCGATGAGGGACCTGGCAACCCTAGCTATTCATGGTACATCAGTAGGGTTGCAAGGTCTGGGCGGGGAAATACCTGGAGATTTGGGGGGGTGGAACCCGGAGAGGGCGCGGTTTGGGGAGGGGAGGGGTTTCAGCAGGGCACAGTGCCCTAGAGTCCCCCATCCAGGCAGCTGTTTTCTCCGGGGGGGGGGGGCTGATCTCTATCGCCTGGAGATCAGTTGTAATAACGGGAGGTCTCCAGGCCTTACCAGGAGGTTGGCCACCCTATGAGTGCAGTTGGCACCCAAAACAGGGAATGCAAACATAACAATTGTGAAGGACACGGTTTAGGGAGCCCGGCGTCAATGCAGCCTGACCGAAATGCAGAAAGCGCTGGTTTCTTGTTAGGTGCTTAATCTAAAGATTTGAGCTCTCTTGGGTTTTTTTTAACTGCTCTTAGCAGTGGCAAAGGAGGGGGTACCGAGGCCAGACTGACGATATCCCTTCGGTGAGGTTTCCAGCGGAGCGGCAGGAGTCTGGCGGACTTTGCTGCTCCGTTGCTAAGCAGCTCCACCAACACAGCAGGTCACCGTGTACATTATTTCTGCCTTAGGCGGAGTTAAACCTTCTTCCAAATCTGCTGCAGAGGTCCCTGGCTCGCTTGGGTTTCCTGCAGGGGTGCATTGAGCTCGCCTGCTAGGCACAGCACAGTACTGTACAAATCCCCCACAACTAAGGTTGCCAACTTCCAGGGACTAGCTGGAGACCTCCTGCTATTGCAGCTGGTCTCCAGCCGATAGAGATCAGCTCACCTGGAGAGAATGGCCGCTTTGGCCATTGGACTCTATGGCATTGAGGTCCCTCCCCTCCCCAAACCTTGCCCTCCTCAGGCTCCTCCCCCAAAACCTCCCGCTGGTGGCAAAGAGGGACCTGGCAACCCTACTTGTTCTCCTCTCTTCTATTTTATCCTCACAACAACCCTGTGAGGTGGGTTGGGCTGGGAGTGCGAGACTGGCCCGAGGTCACCTAGCAAGCTTTGATGGCCGTGTGGGGATTCGAACCTGAGCTTTTCAAACCTGGGCTTTCTAGATCCTAGTTTGACCTAGGGTTGCCAGCCTCCAGCTAGTGCCTGGAGATCTCCTGCTGTTACAACTGATCTCCAGCCGATAGAGATCAGTTCCCCTGGAGAAAATGGGCCGCTTTGGCCATTGGACTCAATGTCATTGAAGTCTCTCCCCTCTCCAAACACCGCCCTCCTCCGGCTCCACCCCAAAAACCTCCCGCCGGTGGCAAAGAAGGACCTGGCAACCCTATCTGGACCTGTTCCAGTTTATCCAGCTTATCGCCATAAATTGACAGCAACTTGGTGGCCCATTCCACCACCAGAAATCTTTCCGGTAAAAGAAACTCTGTAATAAAGCAATGAATCTGCGCTGTGTGCTCAGCAATGTACTTTCTACCTGGAGCAGAAAAGGGATCATACCAGCTTTTAAATGTTTGAAACTGATTAACCTTTAAAACAAACTCCCAGGGTTTGCCAACTTTTGAACTGATCTGGATTTTTTCCAGCTTAAGTCACAGCCGGCTAAGGCAGCGGTTTACGACTGGAAAATTTTGCACACCACTCTCCCCCGTCCAAATCGTCTTTGCTTAGCAAATTGTTATCACAGCCGCCACTTCTGGGGTTAGGATTTGGTTGTTTTTTTTTAAGCGTTGTGCCGGTTTGTATAAAACACTGGTTCCCAACCGGGGGTCCGTGGGCCCCCAGGGGTCCGCAAGAACTAAATTAAGGTCCGTGAAACAAAGTTATAAACCCATAATAAATTAATATTTTCAATTAAAAGTTCTCTATTATAATATATATATATATATATAAAAATATTATTCTAAGTTTAATGTTTAACTAACAGTTATGCTTAAAGTTTATTTTCAAATTCTCGGAATTTTTATTTTGAACCTTGGGGTCCCTGCACCGAACAAAAAAGTCCTAGTGGTCCCTGGTCAAAAAAAGGTTGGGAACCACTGGTATAAAAGATACTGTTCGTCCTAAGTGTACGGTGTCTTAGTGTATATTTTTGCGGGCCAAACCTCTCAAGGAAGTTAGATATGGACACACTGCCTTATCCAAACAACACAGCCCTGCATATTGGCCCAGACTCGGAGTCAAATGAGTTCACGTCTGGCTTGGCTTCTAGATGAGAAGGAACCCCGCCACGCGGGTCTTCGTCCGTCTCGAGTTCAAAAAAGGCAGAAACGTGGTGAAAAACAGGACAGTGTTTTAATAAACGGTCGAAGATGACATTCCGATCCGCCCCGTGCGTTGGTGTGACGCGTATGCGCGGGCAAAGAGAGATGAACCACCGGTCGGTTGTAACCGATTCGTTTGGTTTGGTGCTTTGTGTGTTTTCGTGGCTGCTATGGAAGGTGGTGGGACTGAGTTAATTTTTTTAAGCTCTTGGGGGCTGGTTTGCTTATATCCATTTGGACATCCGTTTCGTACGGTTCGAGTGGTTTGTAGATTGCGCCCTCGGCGGAGAGGTGGTATATAAATATTTTAAATAAATAAACCATGTGAAACCGAGATCAGGATTTGAGAGGTTGGCTCTTCGTTCTTCAGTAAAGCCGACAATTATTTCCTTCTCTTCATAAATAGCTGTATATCTCCCACCCCCCATTAGGGTGGCCCAAGAGTAGGGTTGCCAGGTCCCTCTTTGCCACCGGAGGGAGGTTTTTTGGGGTGGAGCCTGAGGAGGGCAGGGTTTGGGGAGGGACTTCAATGCCATAGAGTCCAATTGCCAAAGCGGCCATTTTCTCCAGGTGAACTGGGCTCTATCGGCTGGAGATCAGTTGTCCTAGCAGGAGATCTCCAGCTAGTACCTGGAGGTGAATCAAAAACAAAGGGCACCTCCGTGCCTTTACCGACAAGGTTTGGAAATTAGCACGGGAATTTGGTACAAAAATGCACATAAGCAGGTTGCAAAATAGCAAGTGTATAATAAGTGATAAAGCTAGAAAAGACAAGACAAGCGTACAACATGAAAACTTAACAACTAAGTTGCTAAATATATACAAATTTACAGGTAAGTATGGAAAAGTCTTGTGGTATACCTGGAGGTGGGCAACCCTAGACTGCAGCCCCCACAAAAGAAGACAAAATGTCCCCTAAATTAACATATAATAATTTACATGCAAACATACACTTAATTATTATAATTCAACTAGCTCCCCATTCTGCCATCTCTGTTTGCTATCCAGGTGTTACCTGTTTGTGGGGAATGTTTTTCGGCTCTCCTTTCTTTTATTCACCATCTTTAATTCTCCCCCAAGTAGGATTGCTTCTCTACAATACAATACAATAAAATACAATGCCTTTATTGGCATCTTGAAATAATAAAACACGCCGAACAGCCGGCAAAAATAGGTTAAAATCATTCGTATTGCTTCTCTCCAGCTCCTTTCTCCTGCCACGGCTCTGTTATAATGCCCATCGGGTCAACAGAGTAACATAGGGCAGCCAACCTCCAGGTACTAGCTGGAGATCTCCTGCTGTTACAACCGATCTCCGGCCGATAGAGGTCAGTTCCCCTGGAGGAAAATGGCCTCTTTGGCAATTGGACTCTCTGGCATCGAAGTCCCTCCCCTCCCCAAATCTCGCCCTCCCCAGGCTCCGCCCCAAAAACCTCCTGCTAGTGGCGAAGAGGGACCTGGCAACCCTAGTGTGATTCTGGAAGGTTTGGATTTTAAGGAGTGGAAGGTAGAAAGATCTCAAAATATGGGCATGATGGGGAAAGTATGGAAAAATCAGCACAGGGTTACCTGCCCAGAATGCCATCTTGGGTTATTTGACAAAAGGCTGGATGTTTCTCCAGGGCTCTTGATTAAATTACCTGATTAAATTTCCCTGAGTGGCAAGCTTGTTTGGCGAAGGCTAGGAGATGGTTGATGGTCATGTAATTATGGACGCTGTTGAGACTGGCTATGAAGTAGGGAAGAACCATTTCAACCCGACACCCAAAGTAGGATTTACATTTTCATTCATGATGTCGAGAAGTACAGAAAGGGGAGGGGCCGTGGCTCAGTGGTAGAGTGTCTGCTTGGCATGCAGAAGGTCCCATGTTCAATCCCCGGCATCTCTAGCTAAAGGGACTAGGCAAGTACGTGATGTGAAAGACCTCTGCCAGAGACCCTGGAGAGCCATGAGGAGGGGTTGTGGCTCAGTGGTAGAGCATCTGCTCGGCATGCACAAGGTCCCAGGTTCAATCCCCGGCATCTCCAGCTAAAGGGACTAGGCAAGTAGGTGATGTGAAAGACCTCTGCCTGAGACCCTGGAGAGCCATGATTAGGGGTTGTGGCTCAGTGGTAGAGCATCTGCTCGGCATGCAAAAGGTCCCATGTTCGATCCCCGGCATCTCCAGCTAAAGGGACTAGGCAAGTAGGTGATGTGAAAGACCCGTGCCTGAGACACTTGAGAGGGAGGGGCTGTGGCTCAGTGGTAGAGCATCTGCTTGGCACGCAGAAAGTCCCAGGTTCAATCCCCAGCATCTCCAGTTTATGGGACGAGGCAAGTAGGTGATGTGAAAGACCTCTGCCTGGGACCCTGGAAGGCTGCTGCCCGTCTGAGCAGACAATACTGACTTTGATGGACCGAGGGTCTGATTCAGTATAAGGCAGCTTCGTGGGTTCAAGTGTTCAAGCCCAACCTTTGAGAATGTCCTTGGCGTTGGCGGAGAGTGTGCCTCACCAAGCGCTCTTGTTCTGGACACGAAATCCTTTTCCGGTCGAAACCTTACCCTGTGAATCCTTAGTCGGAAAACTAAAACTGTCGTACGCTAGTAATAGTGAAGTCGAGCTTAGTCACCGTTGACTGAGCCCCTTTGCCTGCTTGCTTGCATAACACCCGAACTGACTCAGAATCAAGAAAGACGCGTGACGAACCTTTATAGCTGAAGAGAAGGCTGCAGTGGGCTGATTTCTCTGCGGTTTGCTGACAAGAATATAGGCACAGGAGTTTTATTATTTGAGGGGGGGCAGTGCAGAGTTTGGCATCTCGATGCACCAAATAAAAAGTCTGGCTGCGCTACTGAAAACCACGCAGCAAGCACATGGGGGCCTGGCTCCCTCGGTAGGGTTGCTAACCTCCAGGTACTAAGCAAAAATAATCAACACTAAGCTCAGTTCTACACATATATTCTAAGCACATGGCCAGCAGATTATAGAGTCTGATTCCATATACGGACCTCATCAAAAATCTACAGGAATCCTCTCTACCATTTGGACCAGCTCTTACAAAGTCCGATATTATAACTGGAAAGTCTTTAGACTCAGAGAGAAACATAAGACATAGATTTTTTGTAAATATGTTCCTTGACCTTGTTGATTGATATTTGTTGTACTATGTTCTCTTGTTTGACTATCGCTCACTTGTAGATATTGCTTGCACTACTTTTTGTATATATATAGTTTGTACATATATTCTAAGTGAGTTAGAATATATGTGTAGAACTGAGCCTAGTGTTGATTATTTTTGCTTAGCCAACTTGTATCGCTCTGTGAACTGTTTTGCTATAACCTCCAGGTACTAGCTGGAGATCTCCTGCGATTACAACTCATAGGAAACACTACTGTCTGAGCCTGCTAAAGCAGATTTGTCCCTGCCCTTTTTTCTCCCATCTGCTACCACAAACCTCCTGACCAATCTTTTCCCCCCCACCGGGCAAGGGTTATTGTGTCCCAGGACCGCATATGCTGGTCATGTCTGGCTTAGCTTTCAGACCGGACTTACTCATCACTTTCCCTTCGACCTCTTTGACTGGTGTCAGTCATATGAACACACACGCTTACTCACACACCCCGAGTCTCTGGGCTAGCTGGCTGCTTAAAGAGCGCCGTCATCACACGCAGCAGGGGGAAGGAAGACTCAGACGGCAGCCAGAGAAATTCTAGCTGCAGGAAAAGAAGATCGACAAAGATGGGGAGGAACAACACAGCAGGCATTATAATTTCCCACGTGATGCGCTTCGAGTGTTAGCCTGAGATCTGGGAGATCCAGGTTCCAATCTCCACTTTTCCGTGGAAGCTTGGGCTAGTCACACACTTCCAGCCCAAACCTACCAGCGTGGTGTAGTGGTGACGAGCGGTGGTTTGGAGCGGTGGACTCTGATCCTGGAGACCTGGGTTGGATTCCCCACTCCTCCACATGAGCGGCGGAGGCTAATCTGGTGAACCAGGTTTGATTCCCCACTCCTCCACATGAGCGGCGGAGGCTGATCTGGTGAACCGGATTTGTTTCCCCACTCCTACACACAAAGCCAGCTGGATGACCTTGGGCTAGTCACAGCTCTTCGAGCTCTCTCATCTCCATCCACCTCACAGGGTGTCTGTTGTGGGGAAGGGAAGCTGGTTGTAAGCCGGTTTGATTCCCCTTTAAGTGGCAGAGAAAGTCGGCATGTAAAAACCAACTCTTCTTCTTCTTCTTCTTCTTCTTCCTCTTCTTCCTCCTCCTCCACCACCAGCACCTCCTCCTCCTCCTCCTCACTGGGTTGTTTTGAGGTTAACTGGAGAAAGGTATGAACTGCTTTGGGTTCCCAAGCGGGGGGGGGGGAGGGAGAAAGGCAACCAGTCAAAGAAGTCAATAAACAATTTCATTGCCAACATTACGTGCAAGTGTCTTCACCCATTATTAACTCGTGTGGCACGCCAGCAGGCGCCACAGACTCTGGTTCGGACCGTGCTCTGGGCACCGGGGCATTAGCAACCGGCATGGGACACTGCTATAGTGCGGCGGGCAGAAAGCAGCTGATTCGGCATACCTGCTGTTGGCACACACGCACCCTCCCGTGCCTTTGGGGAAATGAGCAGCTGCTCTTGCGTGGCATTGGTTGGGGCAGTTGTTCGAAAGAGATAAGAAGGAGCACGCTGTTTAATTTATTTTGCTTCGCTTGTACCCAGGCCTTTCATGCGTGGCTGTTTCCCTCGCGGTTCACCCCTCCGACGGCTTTGGGTCTTTGTCTTCCTTTCCTTTTTCCTTCTTTGCTCCTATGACCCATCGGTCCTGAGCTGTTATTTCTTAGAGGAGAATATGATGGAGAGATGTTTGGCCACCTCCAGTGTTATATTTGGGTCTCTCTGTGTGTGTTAAGTGCTGTCAAGTCGCTGCCGACTCATGGCGACCCTATGAACCAATGTCCTCCAAAATGTCCTATCTTTGACAGCCTTTCTCAGATCTTGCAAACTGAGGGTCGCGGCTTCCTTTATTGAGTCCATCCATCTCTTGTTGGGTCTTCCTCTTTTCCTGCTGCCCTCAACTTTTCCTAGGATTATTGTCTTTTCCAATGACTCTTGTCATCTCATGACGTGACCAAAATACGATAGCCTCAGTTTAGTCATTTTAGCTTCTAGGGTCCGTTCAGGCTTGATTTGATTCATAACCCACTGATTTGTTTTGTTGGCAGTCCCCGGTATCCGTAACACTCCTCCAACACCTCATTTCAAAGGAATCTATTCTCTTCCTATCAGCTTTCTTCAATGTCCAGCTTTCACACCCATACGTAGTAATAGGGAATATGATGGCACGAATTAATCTAATCTTAGTGGATCTATCCATCTGATTTGGGTCTCTATCCATCTAATTTGGGTCTCTATCCATCAGCAAAAAGGGGACTGTTTTGTGTCTTGTTATGGGGGCAGGAATTCTCGCCAATATGGGGGGTGATCCATTCATCTCGGTGGTGTTTAAAGAGGGGGCATTCCATCATCTTATGAGATAATGTGTCAATTTTCTTTGAATTGCATGAGCAAAGTCTGTCAGAGTATGGTAGAGTTCCGTGTCTTCCACTTAAGCAAGGTGTAGTGGTTAAGAGCGGTGGTTTGGAGCGGTGGAGTCTGATCTGGAGAACCAGGTTTGATTCCCCTCTCCTCCACATGAGCGGCGGAGGCTAATCTGGGGAACTGGATTTGTTTCCCCCCTTCTACACACGAAGCCAACTGGGTGACCTTGGGCTAGTCACTCTCTCTCAGCTTCACCTACCTCACAGGGTGTCTGTTGTGGGGAGAGGAAGGGAAGGTGATTGTAAGCCGGTCTGATTCTCCCTTAAGTGGCAGAGAAAGTTGGCATATAAAAACCAACTCTTCTTCTTCTTAATACTGCTGAGGGTGCAGCAGGGTCTTTGTTTCGATTATGCATGCTGTTTCCGACTGTCACGTCGCTTCGCTCTCCACCTGCATTTCCCCGCATTTTCAGAGGCCTTTTTAAAATCTCGGTACAAAGCTCTGCTCACGACCTGAGTTCAATCCCGACGGAAGTTGGTTTCGGGTAGCCGGCTCGAGGTTGACTCGGCCTTCCGTCCTTCCAAGGTCGGTGAAATGAATCCCCAGCTTGCTGGGGGTAAAGGGAAGATGACTGGGGAAGGCACTGGCAAACCACCTCGTAAACCATGTCTGCCTAGGAAACGTCGGGATGTGACGTCACCCCATGGGTCAGGAATGACCCGGTGCTTGCACAGGGGACCTTTACTTTACCTTTACAAAGCTCTAGAGGAGAAGGAAACGGCTTGTTTCCACTGTGGGGGGAAATTCCAGCAGTAATTCAGATCAGCCTCTAGTGAACACATGATAGGGGTGCAATCTGAACTCCATGACCTGAAAAAGCCTCTGCCGCCCTGATTTGACCACCTGCTCTGATTTTCCTGGGGGGTGTTTTGTGTGTTTTTTTGTTACATAACCTTTCTTGGGATAATGTTCATTTGGCCATTTAAGGCTAACGCTTGGCAGGCGACCACCTGAGACATGTTCCAGATACAGATTTCTTTGTCTGCACTTATTTTGGCTGTTCCGCCAGAGACAAGCAGCACTTGTTCGCGGTCCACCCGTGGCAGAATCCCAAGTACAGTCCAGGGGACAGCCTCTGACTCTGTGTGCCTTTGGCTACGTATCAAGATGCAAATTTTGGACGGTCCTCCCTTTTTAATCAATATTTGCAGGATGGCTCATCCTAAGAGAGAAATATTTGTTCTAGGCCATTCTGCCTTTCGTCTGTCCTGGAAAAAGCATTCTGGCAGATCCATTTTCAGAGCGGGATGGAAATCCACTGGGCATAGGGTTGCCAGCCTCCAGGTGGTGGCTGGAGATCTCCTGCTATTACAGCTGATTTCCAGCTGATCTCCAGGTGATAGAGATCAGTTCACCTGGAGAAAATGGCTGCTTTGAAAGGTGGACTCTATAGCATTATACTGCATTGATAGGGTTGCCAGGTCCCACTTTGCTATTTTGGGGGCGGAGCCTGAGGAGGGCGGGGTTTGGGGAGGGGAGGGACTTCAATGCTATAGAGTCCAATGGCCAAAGCGGCCATTTTCTCCAGGTGAACTGATCTCTATCGGCTGGAGATCAGGTATAATAGCAGGAGATCTTCTGCTATTACCTGGAGGTTAGTAATAAACAAGAATACCTATGCTGAAATAGTAAAGGCTATAGAGAACACACGGAAAACAATATCATCAAAAATTACTAAGCACTTTTCAGTCATCCTAGATCCTTTGCAAAACAATGGGGAAAATGGGAGCAGGTTTCCTTCTCAGTGGACAGTTGGGAAGAAGAGCTGCCTTCATACCTTCACTTATATCTCCACCACAAACAGGAGAGCTAGAAACTTACTTATTTGGGGGTGGAGGTGGGGGCTAAACATTCAGGGAATGAGTGAGGAACATCGGTAAGGGTAGCAACAGGCCCTGTGGTTACAGCCCTGCCTCGGACTCAATTGGAGAGTTTGAGATTGTACCTTTTCCCTAGCTGAACCCGGTCAACTATGACTAAGCGAAGATCCTTGTTCGATTCTGGATGGCACAGCCAACAAAACCCTTCCCCGCCCGCCCTAGCCAATTAATTTTGACATTGACTTCATGGCTGGCTGCTGAAAGCATTCCATAGATGAAAGTACAAACGTTCCACTATAAATGGTCCAATTCGGGCATCATTTATTGTTTAGTGTATGGCATTCTTTGTCAATATATGTGGGGCTCCTTATGTCATTGACCTGTTGGTTATTATAACTCTTTCACTAGTTCATTTGTGTGTGTGTTCAATTTAACAAGACAGGCAGAGGAAGGAAGGAAGGAAGGAAGAGGAAGGAAGGAAGGAAGGAAGGAAGGAAGGAAGGAAGGAAGGAAGGAAGGAAGGAAGGAAGACAGGAAGACAGGAAGATAGAAAGAAAGGAAGGAAGGAAGGAAGGAAGGAAGGAAGGAAGGAAAATAAAAGAAGAGTTGGTTTTTATATGCCGACTTTGTCTACAACTTAAGGGAGACTCAAACCCGCTTACAATTACCTTCCCTTCCCCTCCCCACAACAGACACCCTGTGAGGTAGGTGGGGCTGAGAGAGCTCTAAGAGAGCTGTGACTAGCCCAAGGTCACCCAGCTGGCTTCGTGTGGAGGAGCGGGGGAAACAAATCCAGTTCACCAGATTAGCCTCCGCCGCTCATGTGGAGGAGTGGGGAATCAAACCTGGTTCTCCAGATCAGAGTCCATCGCTCCAAACCACCGCCCTTAACCACTACACCACGCTGCCAAAGGTAGTCCCTTGTACAAGCACCGGGTCATTCCTGACCCATGGGGGAGTGTCACATCACAGCGTCTACTAGGCAGACTTTGATTACGGGTGGTTTGCCAGTGCCTTCCCCAGTCGTCTGCACTTCCCCCAAGCAAGCCGGGTGCTCATTTTACCGATCTCGGAAGGAAGGAAGGCTGAGCCAACCTTGAGCCACCTACCTGAAACCGACTTCCGTTGGGATTGAACTCAGGTAGTGAGCAGAAAGAAAGAATCGGCAACCAACAAAAATGTTGTTTTTAAGTGTGAAAATACTCTCCAGATTTGCTTCACTGTAAAAAACTTTGGGTGCATTTGGATCTTGCAGGCAAACTATGAATAGTCTTAACAAAGTTCTGGTTAAGGTGTGTATGTGTGTTAAGTGCCGTCAAATCACTTCCGACTCATGGGGACCCTATGAATCAGTGTCCTCCAAAATCCTTAACAGCCTTGCCCAGGTCTTGCAAATGGAGGGCTGTGGCTTCCTTTATAGAGTCAGTCCATCTCTTGTTGGGTCTTCCTCTTTTCCTGCTGCCTTCAACTTTTCCTAGCGTTATTGTCTTTTCTAGTGACTCTTGTCTTCTCATAATGTGACCAAAGTACGATAGGGTAGCTCTGCCTTTTTGGCCTCCATGTGTCAGGCAGAAATTCTACAGGTTAAACATTTTCTCTGTCATCATACTTACATTCCCGGAAAAGGATTTACCTATTGGATTTCTGCCTTTAGACAGCTATATCGGGGGATGGGGTTGGAGAAGGCCCTCAGAGGTGACCTCCAGGCAAGGACCGAACATCAGAGATCATTATTCCTTCAATGTCCTGGCACACCACACCTACTATACCGTTCCGGTTGTGGTAGTGAAATATTTCAACTGAAACTTCAGTGCTAGAACTGCAAAATATTTCCTCCATTACCAAAACAGGCTTTGTTTGTAAAGATTCACTTTGCTCTTCTGGACATTTTAGGGCGACCAGAAGCGGAAATATGCAGGGCTCCTGAATCTTTAATAACTGTGCATTAGAAGGGGTTTCAGATGGTGTCACTTTTTTTATCTATATGTGCCAAACTTATATGTGCCTTAGACATAGGGTTGCCAACCTCTAGGTACTAGCTGGAGATCTCCTGCTGTTACAACTGATCTCCAGCCGGTAGAGATCGATTCACCTGGAAAAAATGGCCACGTTGGCCATTGGACTCTATGGCATTGAAGTCCCTCCCCTCCCCAAACCCCGCCCTCCTCAGGCTCCACCCCAAAAACCTCCCGTTGATAGCAAAGAGGGACCTCGCAAGCCTACTTAGACACCTTCTGTAACTATTACCTGCAGGAACTAAAAATATGGCAACCATCACTTGAAATCAGGTGAATTCTTTGTTACTGTTGGCTGAAGTCCATCGGACTCTATCCCAGGCCTGAATTACATCAGTAACATCATTATTTACGGAAAAGGCAGGAGGAAGTGGAAGTGACTAAGATGTATTTACGTCTATGTCATAGTGCAAAAAATATGTGCTGTCGCTTCCTGGGGAAGAAGAAGAAATCCAAACCACTTTTATGTTTTCCTCCTTTTGTTCTTAGATTGGGGGTCCTAAAAATGGTGTCGGCTGTATATTTTGATGAAGTTGTGTCGGTGCTCTGCTTTACAGTAATTTTCTCGCTCTTGGACTAATAGGGTCATTTATTCACACAACTGGTGGCGGACACCATTAGTTCTGCTTAAAACTCGGCTCAGCTGCTACTGATGCTAGAGCATTTGTTTAACCAAAAACAACAACGAAAAAAAGAACAAGATCATTCCAATTCTGCATGGATGACTAAAACAGGAATAATGGTAGGGTGTAGGGACGTGCATGTGGGAACTAATGAAAATCCAATTCCTGCCAGTCTTCGCTTGAGGGCCTTTTTGATGGTATAACATACAATCAGATGATGTTTGCTTACTGTTCCCTTCTCCGCTGTGTTTTTGTGCCCTCTTCCCTGTTGGGGGCAAACATTTTGCTTGCACTCTCTGGAAGGCGGGCAGGCTGCTGCAGAGGAGACCATAGGGTGGGGCTGGAGAAAGGAGGTTGAAATAGATGCAAATGCTTCCCTTCCCTAATGAAAGCCAAACCAAATATGACCTCTAAAGACAAGACACAAAAGGTCTGTGATAAGGAAGAATTTAAGGTCTCTCTACTTGAGAGATCAATGAGGGTCACATGAACACAGGAAACTGCCTTCTACTGAATCAGAGGTCTTTCACATCACCTACTTGGCTAGTCCCTTAAACTGGAGATGGCGGGGGTTGAACCTGGGAGCCTCTGCATGCCAAGCAGATGCTCTACCACTGGGCCACAGCTTTGTGGAGATGCAGCAGCCATCTATCCTAAAGTACATTGTGGATATACTCATGAACACATGAAGCTGCCTGATACTTAATCAGACCCTCGGTCCACCAAAGTCAGTACTGTCTACTCAGACCGGCAGCGGCTCTCCAGGGTCTCAGGCAGGGGTCTCTCACATCACCTACTTGCCTGGTCCCTTTAACTGGAGATGCCGGGGATTGAACCTGCGACCTTCTGCATGCCAAGCAGATGCTCTACCACTGAGCCACGGCTCCCATTTTCTTTAATTTTATTTAAAATCCTTTAGTATGTTCTCATTTGGCTGCTTTTTAAAAAATGTATTTAAATGCAACAGCAATTCAGATGTGTGTGCATGAGGTGCTTTGAAAACATGTGTTGTACTTTTAGCTGTGCACTCTTTTGGTCTGAAGCCTGGTACTTAGTCTCCTTGGCATGCAGAAGGTCCCAGGTTCAATCCCCAGCATCTCCAGTTAAAGGGACTAGGCAGTTAGGTGATGTGAAAGACCTCTGCCTGAGACCCTGGAGAGCCGCTGCCGGTCTGAGTAGACAATACTGACTTCGATGGACCAAGGGTCTAATTCAGCAGAAGGCAGCTTCATGTGTTCATGTGTTCTTTCCTAAGTTCTTTGGTTTCTTGGCCCTGAAATGGCCCCTGGGGGGGTCCCTGTTTGTTCCACTGGAGGAAACTGACATTTAGCCATGTCAGTACATGCACAGCCCCCAGTGGGGGAAATAATGGCTACCCAGGGGCTGTTTCAGGTACAGCAAACAGCTCAAGAGGGAAAGTCTTAGCCTCTCCCATGCGCCATGTGCTCAATCTGAATTGGGAAACACATAAGCCTTTTTATGCTTGGTAATTAGCAGCGCGTTCCAGGCTGAACTGCCCCGCATTGTTTTTTTTTTAGTTCTTCACGCTGAATTGTCATTCCAGAAGTCACTGCGAAGCCGGCACATACCTGCTTCGCATTTCTTAAGAGCCCCTTTAACGCGACCTTTTTTATTTGCTCCGTCCCCGCCTCGAAGCATCCACTCAAGGAAGCATGAAGAATCACAGCCGCGGGTTAGCTATGCAAACGACAATTGCTATTGGCTATGCAAACAAACAAAGGAGCAGGCGAGGGGTGGGTGGGATTTGTTTGACTTTCTCCTCTTACATGAGGATAATGACTAGGCATTTTAAAGGTCGGATTTAAACAAGGAGCTTTGAGCGAGCATCAGAATCGACCCTGCATAAATGGCCATGGAGCTACTAGATCATGACTGTGGCCCGATCTGAGGATGTACCTGGGAAAACGTAATATATCATTAAGCCTGAGAGAGTGAGCAAAACCTTTTTGCTGCCGAGTCTTCCAGTAGTCCAAGGTTGCAGAAGCGAGCCATGCTTGCAGTTCACAACTTGGACGGCTGATTCGCGATGACCTCCAGCTGAAAACCAAACCAGCTGGCCCCACGCACAGTGGTCGTGTGAACTGGCTGGAAGCCGATCGGATGTAGGAAATGAGGTATTCCCATTGAGAGCAGGAAGAAAGCTTTCCTGCCTCTACTCCCACACATAAGGAAACTGCACTGCCCTTGGTTTCCTTGGGAAGAGATTCATTTTCTTCCGCTTGATCTCATTCACGCAGGTGACCTTTGATTATTATAATAATAATAATTATTATTATTATTATTAAAGGCAAAGTAACTCCAAGGATAAATCGTACTTTGAGCATAGTCTCCTGTGCAACACCCTTTTCAATGAGCAGGAGCAGCACCAGAATACATGCAGAAAGAGAGATGCACGCAGAGATCCACAAACCCCGCCCTCCTCAGGCTCTGCCCCCCAAATCTCCTGCCGGTGGCAAAGAGGGACCTGGCAACCCTAACTACAGGGTCCACTCCACCCAGACCCATGCCCCGGCAACGATGGCGAGACCACAGTGGGTAAAATGGAGGAGAGGAGAATGCCATATGCCAATCGGGGTGTTCATTCGGGTGCTCATTGGGGAGAAAGCAGGGTGTCAATAAATAGATAAAAAGAGCCCCGTGGCGCAGAGTGGTAAGCTGCAGTACTGCAGTCAAAAGCTCTGCTCACGACCTGAGTTCGATCCCAGCGGAAGTCGGTTTCAGGTAGCCGGCTCAAGGTCAACTCAGCCTTCTGTCCTTCTGAGGTCGGTAAAATGAGGACCCAGCCTGCTGGGGTAAAGTGTAGACGACTGGGGAAGGTAATGGCAAACCACCCCATAAACACAGGCCATTTATGCTTGGTAGTTAGCAGTTCGTTCCAGGCTGAAGTGCCCTGCATATTTTTTTAGTTTTTCACGCTGAACCGTAATTTGGGAAGTGACCGCTAAGCTGGCACATACCTGCTTTGCATTTCTTAAGAGCCCCTTTCATGCAACCTTTTGTGTTTGCTCCGCCCCGCCTCGAAGGATCCCCTGAAGGAAGCATGCAAAATCACACAGCCGTGGCTTAGCTATGCAAACGACATATGCTAATGGAAGGAACAAAGGGGCAGGAGAGTGGAGGGGTGTGTGGAACTTCTCCTTTTGCGTTGGGACCGTGAATAGGCATTTTAAAGGTCGCGTTTTAAAGAGCTTTGAGCGAGCATCAAAATTGACCCTGCATAAATGGCCGCAGTCTGCCTAGTAAATGTTGTGATGTGGTGTCACCCCAGGGGGACTACCTTTACACCCCTGCTTGCACGGGGGACTACCTTTTCCTCTACCTTTTACGATAATTAGATGCAGCAGGAGGGAAGAATTCATGGAAACCACCAACCCTTCTTAAGGAAGGTGAAACGCCCATAAGCCTTTGGAATGTGGTTAGATGTGTTGGCAGGGAAATTAACATAGAATTGCACAACCTGATTAAAGCTTAGGTAAAGCTTTGTTCAAGAATTAACATACTTGATAGTGAAGAGGAGAGACAGAGATAGCATCCTAACTATATCACTAGCTGGGAGAGAGAGACCAAAACGCATGGTCGCTTTATCCTCCTTTAATCCCTGTTTCAGCCAGGATTCAGCCAGGATCGAACACATGCGTTTCGCCTAATGTACGTTCGATCCTGGCTAAAACAGGGATTAAAGGAGGATAAAGCGACCATGCGTTTTCGCCCCAAGTGTGGAACTTCCAAGAAGAAACAGGGATATTATCCTAAGAGATCCGGAGATAGACAAAGAATGACACTTAGATTATCCTATCTAACGGCCCTCTTGATGCTCCCTACAGGGTCTTCTTCTCTGTACACCAGACATAAATATGCTGCCTGTAGCATAAGTACAAAATCGTATATGATTTCTTGCTTGACCCAGTGGTAGTGCAATCAATCGACCTTTATTGGCATAAACTCAGAAATATGACATAAGCAGTACACAAAATTCACCGTCCATACGTTTTCGATGTAAATATGGTTTAGACTTTGGTCCTTATAGTGACAACATCCATCAAAAATTCCGCCACCTTTAAAGTGACTTCAGGAATAGTATCATTCAACAAAAAACGGCATACAGAGAATTCTTGCTAGATTTCATGTTATCAATCAAGGGTAGAATTGTGTGGGTTTTTTTTACAAGGACCGTTGTGCAGGTGACATTTTATGATTATATGCCGTAGCATATTGTGTTGAACCCAGTGGTATTTCTTCAGAATTAATGAATGCAGGAGTTGTGGGGTGGTGGGGACGAAGAATTGTTATCCAATAGCTGCCAAACTAGGGGAAAATACAGTTCTAGAAATCCTAAATACCCCATTGATTGGTTTAGCCGAATTGGGGGAAACAATCCGGTCAGTGAAGCTCACAATTAGTCAACAATATCATGAAATAAATCTTGCTTGTAAGACTTATATGTATATGTTGAGTATTGGAACAGTCGTTTTGGAGGAAAACATATCAATTTTCTTTGTGGCTTTGATGTATGGAGCTATAGCTAAGAATCTGTGTGTGTGTGTGTGTGTGTATGTGTGTGTGTGAGAGAGAGAGAGAGAGAGAGAACAGCCAGCCATGCACATGTGTGACTCAGCCTCATTTCTCTCATTCCAGACTTGGTAAAGATAACAAAGGATCTTATGGGATTCTTCCAGTATTCCAGTTTGGTCAAAATGTCAACTGGGTACCAGGTCCCTCTTCGCCACCGGCGGGAGGTTTTTGGGGTGGAGCCCGAGAAAGGTGAGGTTTGGGGAGGGACTTCAGTGCCATAGAGTCCAATGGCCAAAGCAGCCATTTTCTCCAGGTGATCAGCAGGAGAACTCCAGCTATCACCTGGAGGTAAGCCAAAATAGACACCTCTGTGTATAAATGTAGTTACTCCAAATCCTGAGAAGGAACCCGTTGGAAGACTGTTAAGAAATAAAATTGTTGGTATCCTGGGAAGGAACCTTATGAAGGAGTCTTGGATATGGATTCTTTAATAAGAAATAAGAGACGGGATATATAAGGTTGGCGAAGTGGAACTGATGAAGAACTGAAACGGCCGTCTTCCTCTTCACTTTTGATCCCCTGCTTTGGGACTGAGTGATACTTATTTGGAATCCACACCTGAAAGAAGAAGAAAAACCTTGAATTGGTACCTGTTGGACCTTTAGGATAGTGAGCTTTGGAAATGGTGGAATATTGTGACTTTGTGTCTTTATGCTTAAGAAATAGGACTTTTTGTATGTGCTTGTCAATGTTATTGTAGAATATAGTCTGTTGTTTAGCTAGACTTCGTATGGTTGATCTGTGTTGGATTTGGAGTAATGACCTGGAGATTGGCAACCCTAGCACCAGGATTGTTTGGCATAATCTTTCTCCCGCATTCCAAGCATGACCACTGGCACAGGTTGGTGATGTTCCAACTGTGAAGAGATCATGAATACCAGCTCTCGCATCGTAAATTTAAAATACCCGTGTGATCCTTTTAAACAAAACGGTAGACAACTCTAGGCTGAATTCCCCCCACCCCCGAGGCCATGTGTCCCTTGACCCTTATTTCAAAGGTGTAGAAGAGCAGTAGGGACCAAAAGGCCCTGTGGTGTCTCCCATCCCCGAATTGTTGAAGAGTCACCAGCCGAACCTGAGATCTATCCCTTGCAACTGAAACTCAAGCCGGGGAACACAGCGTAATTCAGCCTTTGCGAGAGCGTTGGAATTAGAATTGTCCTCTCGCCAATTTTTTTAAAACTAGCTTCGGCATTAGGCGGCGGACTCTTTTATAGAAACCCTCAACTGGGTCTTTTCTCATGCCTAAGTGCCCCCACCCAAACCAAGGTTGAGTGGCAGGATAGGGTTAGGATCCACCCCGGTATCTGTATCTGCTGTAATGAATAACAAATGACTCATTTATGCATGGGAGGTTTCGCCTTGGATTTGCCCCCAGGCTAGCCTGATCTCATCAGATCTCAGAAGCTAAGCAGGGTCAGCCCTGGTTACTATTTGGATGGGAGACCACCAAGGAAGACCAGGGTTGCTGTGCAGAGGAAGGCACTGGCAAACCGCCTCTGTTAGTCTCTTGAAGTCGGCTGCGACTTGACGGCACTTTACACACACACACATGCACCTTTTCCCCATCCGAATTCTCAAAACTCTGCATGGGGCCTTATTTTTGAGTTCTGAGAATTCAGATGGGGAAAATGTGTGTCTGTTGAGTGGCAAATCCAAGGCAAAACCTCCCTTGCTTAACACCTGGTTGTTGGGATGAGAGTCTTTGATAGCACATTTGCCTTAGTGGTTCCTATACAGTCTCCTTTTCCCAGAAAACAAAAGAAAGGGAAATAAAAGAAAGGGCCTATGACTCAGTGGAGGATTGTCTGCATTGCTTATGCAAGGTTAAAGGTTCATTTCTTCTTCAGCTGAAAAGCTGCAGGTGGTAGAACTGGAAAAGGCACCTTTTCACTCAAGATTTTGTAGTTCTGACTCCACAGTTGATAGTTCTAGGCTTGCTGGGTTGTTGGTCGGACAAGAGCTCCTAGCCCACTTTTGTGACCGTACCTTATAAATAGGGTTGCCAGCCTCCAGGTACTAGCTGGAGATCTCCCGCTATGACAACTGATCTCCAGCCGATAGAGATCAGAGTCCCCTGCTTTGGCCATTGGACTCTATGGCATTGAAGGGACCTGGCAACCCTACTTCTAAAGAGTCAAACCACTGGTCTCTTCTGCTCTGGACTGTTGGCAGCTTTGCAAAACTATTTGGTTGTATTCCTCAGATTCAGCTATTCATCTTTTGCCAACAAGGATTACTTCAGTTGCTTCCCCCCCCCCCCAGTTGCTATTTACTATATTGGGGAAAATATGCGGGCAACTGCATATTTCCCCCATAGGGTTGCCAGGTCCCTCTTCACCACCGGCGGGAGGTTTTTAGGGCGGAGCCTGAGGAGGGCGGGGTTTGGGGAGGGAAGGGACTTCAACACCATAGAGTCCAATGGCCAAAGCGGCCATTTTCTCCTGGTGAACTGAACTATATTGGCTGGAGATCAGTTGTAATCGCAGGAGATCGCCAGCTAGTACCTGGAGGTTGGCAACCCTATTGGGTGACCATGAGGCACTCGCATGCTCTCAGCCTAACCTACCACACAGGGTTGTTGTGAGGGTAAAATGGAGCAGAGGAGACCAATGTAAGCCATTTTGGGTTACCATCAAGGAGAAAGGCAGGGTATAAATGAAATAAATGAATAAATGAATTGGGGGCCTCTCGCCGTCGTTGCTACTTAATTGGGGAGGGGCCGGGCTCAGTGGTAGAGCATCTGCTTGGCATGCATAAGGTCCCTGGTTCAACTCCTGGCATCTCCAGTTAAAGGGACCAGGGCAAGTCCCTTTAATGTGACATGAAAGACCCCTGCCTGAGACCCTGGAGAACCCCTGCGGTCCTGAGTCGACAGTTCTGACTTTGATGGACCCAGGGTCTGATTCGGTAGAAGGCAGCTTCATGTGTTCAAAATATATGTTGGCCATCCATTCACAGATTTCCCAGCCATCCCGTCTGGTTTGATCCTGAACTGAGAGAGAACAAAGAAGAAAGTGGGAGGAGCTACCAAGGAGACCTTCACTGCAATGCCAGTTTTCTCGGTAAATTTAGCAAAGGAAGAGGCACAATTCCTCCATCTAATTTACCCTGCTGTGTAACCTAATCACCAGCATCTGGTTGCAGTGATGAAAGTGGAGATCTATTTTTAAAAGCGGGTCATTTGTGGGTCACAGAAGCAACAAGCAAGGAACCCGCCAGTTATGAGATCCCTATTAACACAGAAGCATAACATGTAGTTAGATAACAGCGAGTGGTTCCGCCTGCAAAAATCCCGTCGATGTGGCTGAAGGGCTAGCGATCCTTGTTTCGGGATGGTTGTTTTATTGAAAAAGGGGTATTAAATTAGCTCTGTGTTAGGAAGCACTGTATCTTGGCAGCTTGAGAACATAGAATCATAGAGTTGGAAGGGGTTACCAGGGTCATCCAGGGTCATCTAGTCCAACCCCCTGCACAATGGGAACACACCCAGTGACCCCTACTCCATGCCCAGAAGATGGCCAAGGTGCCCTCCCTCTCATGATCTGCCTAAGGTCATGGAATCAGCATTGCTGACAGATGGCCATCTAGCCTCTTCTTAAAAACCTCCAGGGAAGGAGCACTCACCACCTCCCGGGGAAGCCTGTTCCACTGAGGAACCCCTCTAACTGTTAGAAAATGCTTCCTAATGTCTAGACGGAAACTCTTTTGATTTAATTTCAACCCGTTGGTTCTGGTCCGACCTTCTGGGGCAACAGAAAACAACTCAGCACCCTCCTCTATAGGACAAGTACTTGAAGCCCTTCAAGTACTTGAAGATGGCTATCATATCCCCTCTCAGTCTTCTCCTCTTCAGGCTAAACCTACCCAGCTCCTTCAGCCTTTCCTCATTGGACTTGGTCTCCAGACCCCTCACCATCTTCGTTGCTCTCCTCTGGACACGTTCCTCTGGACACGTTCCAGAGGAAGCTGGCACCCCATAGAGGACTTATTTCTGAGTTGACCTAGGCAGAACTGGACTGCACAGTTAGTAAGTTCGTAACTGACCCAAAAGTATAGGTACAGTGGTGTAATTTCGTTCAAGCAAGAAAAAAACGTCTTGGCCACAGGGATTCACTGTGCCTATGACGCTTGTAGGTCTAGCTTCAGTTTGTACACAGTCTCTCCCATTCACTTCCGGGATTGGTGAGCTTGCTCTGGCTAAGAGCTGGGTGGGGTCTTAAGAAGCCATGCCTGCTCTTAATGCCCACCTCCTCCTTTAAATATTATGATTGACGCTAGAATAGCAGCTGTAGGCAGTGTTCATGTCGCACGGCTAATGTAACCTCCTTCCCTTCTTCATATTGTTTCTATTTTTTGACCAGTAAACCTCTGGTCGGGTTGACCTTTCCATTTGTTTAGGGGGTGGTTATTTCTAAAATTCTGTTAGTGGCGTAGGACTGAAAATCGAGAAAATGCAAGACGGCTGCAGCGGTGGTAAGTTTAAAATGCTTGCTCTTTCCCTTCTCGGAGCCAGTTGGGGGGGAATTATTATCAATATGGTTTGGAAAGCTAGAGTTTGAATCTAGACGATTCTGGTTTCAAGCCCTCTGTCTTGTTGTGTGTTTAAATAAGAGTTAACTCGCCATCTCTTTAAGGGTAATATTAACGGGAAAGGTCACGATATGAAGCCAGAACTTAAGCAATTTAGCGTGTTTGGGAAACAAAGTGGGGAGTAGAGATATGGAAACATTAGGTGGTAATATAGTTTTAAATTGTTGTTTTATATTGTGTTGTGAGCCGCCCTGAGCCCGGCTTGCCGGGAATGAGGGCAGGATATAATACATACATACATACATACATACATAAATACATACATATTTCATAGCTGGCACCTGACAATTTGTGAACAAAGTCTTGTGTTTTAAGTGTAATTTAGATAACTTTGGATCATTAGACTAGATAAATTAGTGTCGTTTAGATAAGTTTGGATCATTAGACTAGATACATTTGGATCATTAGATACCTATAAAATCAGAATCATTCAGTTAGAAGGGACCACCAGGGTCATCTAGTCCAACCCCCCCTGCACAATGCAGGAAATTCCAAACGACCTTATAAAAATCAATGCATTTTTTAAACAAAACTTATAAAAATCAATATATTTTAAACATACCAAAAAAAGATTAGCGACCTGAACTCTTGTTCTGTTAACCAGGTTGTCCCTACCTGCATGCTTTCCTTAACTTTTGTTAAGTTTATTACATTCTGCACCCCCCTAAAACCCCACTTTCCCATTTAAAACTGCTTTCACTAACAATGCAAGAGAGGATTTAACACGCGAGCGCGGTCTAATGGGAAGGTCTTCCAAAGAATTCTAGGGCATGCTCTTCAGTTCCAACTAGACATGACATGGGAGATCAATTGCTAGGCTTGTCTGTGTGAGATCTGTTTATTTACAGAAGTCCATGCAACTGGTGTTTGGGGGAAAGAGGGCAACCCCCTTTCTCCCCATGCTGTCTCCCTGATCTAAATGACCCCCCTCCAATCTACAGTCAGCTTCATGGGGTACAGTAGAGCCAACTGCAGATACAATAGAATGAATTGCAGATTGGGGGGTGGGACGGTTGGGATTGATCTTCAAAGCGGCTGTGTCCGGTGTCACCTCTAATTTAACTCTCCATTGCTCAGGGCCGGGGCCGGGGCCAGTCATTTTTGTGTCCTAGGCAAGGCTATCTTCTTGTGCCCCCCCAACCATTGCTAACCAATTTTCAAAAACAGATGTCTTATAGAAAAGATAAAAGCACAAAACCTGTTATAAGAAGAAGAAGAAGAGTTGGTTTTTATATGCCAACTTTCTCTACCACTTAAGGGAGACTCAAGCTGGCTTATAATCACCTTCTCCTCCCCACAACAGACACCCTGTGAGGTAGGTGGGACTGAGAGAGCTCTCAGAGAACTGTGACTAGCCCAAGGTCACCCAGCTGGCTTCTTGTGCAGGAGTGGGGAAACAAATCCAGTTCACCAGATTAGCCTCCGCAGCTCATGTGGAAGAGCGGGGAATCAAACCTGGTTCTCCAGATCAGAGTCCACCGCTCCAAACCACTACACCACGCTATTTTCTGAAATTCGCTGTTCCTCTCTCCCGTTGAAGGGTGTAGTTTAGTTACTGCAATGCAGCGGCTGTAAACCAGGGTACCTTTTTTTTTCTTCTCCTCCTCCTCCTCCTCCTCCAAGATAGGTAGACCAGTGGTCTGAGCCAGCTTTGTATGATCATTTGTAGAGAGCCAGTGTGGTGTAGTGGTTAAGAGTGGTGGACTCTAATGTGGAGAACCGGGTTTGATTCCCCACTCCTCCACATTTGCAGCAGACTCTGATCTGGTGAACCAGGTTTGTTTTCCCCACTCCTCCACATGAAGCCTGCTGGGTGACCTTGGGCTAGTCACAGTTCTCTCAGAACTCTCTCAGCCCCACCTACCTCACAAGGTGTCTGTTGTGGGGAAGGGAAGGTGATGGTAAGCCGCTTTGAGACTCTTTAAAGGTAGAGAAGAGCAGGGTATAAAAACCAACTCTTCTTCTTCTTCCTCAACTGCTGTCTGTACTCATCTTAGGTCAGTTGTCCTTCTTTGTCATAAGGGAAGTAGGCTGGGCATGTAAATTGTTGTGCACCCATAACCCCCATTGCTGCAAGTG
Source organism: Euleptes europaea (assembly GCF_029931775.1). Lineage (NCBI taxonomy): Eukaryota > Metazoa > Chordata > Lepidosauria > Squamata > Sphaerodactylidae > Euleptes > Euleptes europaea. The sequence continues at coordinate 8,736,751 of NC_079331.1, read as the reverse complement.
AAAAGCACAAGTTACCTGTGTACTGCTAGCATCCGGTGCCACAATTGCAGGGAATACGGGCAGGCATTGACAGCGCTTTGGCCCCAAGAAAAGGACCTTTGGACTATTTTCTGAAATTCGCTGTTCCTCTCTCCCGTCGAAAGGTGTAGTTTAGTTACTGCAATGAAGCGGCTGTAAACCAGGGTAACTTAAAAAAAAAAATCCACTTTAAAATGGACTTCGGTGCTTAGCGTCTGTATCCTTAAGGACTAGGCTTCCAAATCAGGTCAGGCGATTATCCGCAGGACGTGCAAATGAAGTTTTTCGCAACTGTCTGTCCTTGCGAGAGAAAGAGAAGTTTGCTCTCGGAACTACAAATAAATTTTACGTAACCCCCCCCCCTTTAAAGCTCTCACAAAATGTTCCACCGCTAAGAGGATTGATCTACTTAATGTGTGAGATGAAAATGCTTATTTTTGAAGGTCAGGAACACTTCACAGAGAAAAATTAGACGAAAAAATAGCTTTTAAGAGCTGGGTTCTCCTCCCGCCGTTTGTTCTGCACCTTCGTTTCAACTTGGCATTCCTTACGAGCTGACATAAGCAAAACTTTCTCCCCACCTCAGCTGTTTTTGCTCCATAGAGCAAAGGGAGACTGAGTTGCACAGGGAAGGATGACAAAAATCCAGTCGTGCAAACGAGTCTTCATTTTGCTATCGCTTTGATATCAGAATGAACCGCAACCAGGCCACGCTGCCGAAAACATTGTGGGATTTTGTCAGCCTGCATTCTGGGAAGCATCAGTTTACAATGGAAGATTACAGATGCATCTCAGGTAGGGTTGCACTTGCCAGGTCCTTCTTCACCACTGCCGGGAGGTTTCTGGAGGGGAGGGACTTCAATGCCAAATCCTTACTCCCCCGTGAAGCATGCAAAATTATCTGGAGCCAATCCCTCTTTCTCAGCCTCATCTCCTTCACAGAATTTGTTGCGAGGATAAGATTTGGGAAGGGGGGGCATATACATCACTTTGATCCTCCTGGAAGAAGGGCGGGATAAAAAGATAAATGAATCCTGCTTGGATACGACAATCCTTCTGACCATCGAGCGAGCCAGTTTTAACAGTACAGTGAGTTCAGTTCAGTTGAAGAATGTCCCTCCGCCCCCCCACCCCTCTGGCAAACGTCGTAACTTAAATATTTTCGTTTGCTTTCTAAGCAGAACGCCATGTTACATTCTGTAATTTTAAAAAAAGGGATGGGTTTTGTTTTCACAAAACACAGCCTCCGGGACTGCAGTCGTTTTTCTGCCCAAAACTATCCCTTTATGCCTGCTTGGGGGGGGGGGGGACAATCGGTAGTTTCCCCCTGCAAAGGTATAAATGATTTGGGGTGGCACTTTTGGATAAGAAAATCGTTAAGGGGGAACGTTTAAGGAACAACTCTTCCTCCCACCGCCACCTATCAAATTTGCAGTTTTAGTAGCTGCATTTTACATAAACAAAAAAGTTGCATTGAAGAACCACAGAACTATATGTTCAGACTTCTGTTAGTGGGAGGTTTGTGTTAATGGGTGGAGTTTAATTACAGATATTTCACCTGGCTTATGCTTAGGATTGCCATCTTCCAGGTAGTAGCTGGAGAATTGAGTTCAGGGGAATTGATTTCTAGTGCCTGGAGATCAGTGGAAGGAATTTTCTCATCTCTGTTTTGTAGGGTTGCCAGGTCCCTCTTTGCCACCGGCGGGAGGTTTTTGGGGCAGAGCCTGAGGAGGGCGGGGTCTGGGGAGGGGAAGGACTCCGATGGCCCAAGAGGCCATTTTCTCCAGGTGAACTGATCTCTATCAGCTGGAGATCAGTTGTAATCACAGGAGATCTCTCCAGCTGGTACCTTGGAGGTTGGCAACCCTACTGTTTTGGGTGTTACTGCATGTTTTTATTAGTGTGCTTTACAGCAGTTTTACACCACTGTGAATCAGCAGGATGCACACTGCTTTCAGATTTAGCTCGCTGCTGCTTTTTCACATAAAGGATACAGGAAGAGCTAGGCCTAAAAGCCAAGTAGGAATATGACGGGTTTGCTGCTTCTGTTGTTTGATGGGATAGGTTAGGGTTGCCAGGTCCCTCTTCACCACCAATGGGAAGTTTTTGGGGCAGAGCCTGAGGAGGGCAGGGTGTGGGGAGGGGAGGGACTTCAGTGCCATAGAGACCAATTGCCAAAGCGGCCATTTATTGGGTTTATATATTTGGTTCATATAGCAGAGTTTGCCCAGTCATGGAAGCGAGATACTGAGTGCAGTAAAAAATAATAATCAATCCTTCCAAGAAGTAAATTGCAAAAAGTAAAACTTACATTTTATTCAAGAAGATTCTGTTCACATTCTTGTTGCAGTTGATAAAAGAAATAGAAAGCCTAATCTAAAGAATACATTTTCCCTATACAAGTGGCCAGCTAATCCAGCGTCAGGTGCCTGCAAGTATGATATATTGTTTCTACAGGAGAGACCTGTAGAAACGTCTGCCTCCATGCAGGTCCTTGTGGAAAGAGGGTGAGAGACAATGGCTACTGAGAGAGGAGGAGGAGGGGTCAGAGGGCAGTCCCCAGATCCAGACAAAGAGGAGCATCCCATTCAAGAGATAACACCAACACACGAAAACGCATGGTCGCTTTATCCTCCTTTAATCTCTGTTTCAGCCAGGATTCAGCCAGGATCGAACGCATTCATTTCGCCTAATGTGCGTTCGATCCTGGCTATAACAGGGATTAAAGGAGGATAAAGCGACCGTGTGTTTTCACCCTAGAGTAAATTAGCGTGCGCGCCCCAATGTCCAGGCATGCTGAGTCACTCCCACTCCCACACCATTTTTTCCAGGGGAACTGATCTCTATCGGCTGGAGATCAGTGTTGGCAACCCTAGGAGAGGTCTATGTTTTGCCATAGATCTTCCAGATATTTTTGGTGAATTAGTAGTCCTTTGTTACGCAAAGAGGAGGCCTCATGTCGTGCCCGGTGTCTCCACAGCACAACAGTCTTGCTGTGAGAAATCATATCACGTTGATATTTCCTTTTCGACACAACCATTAAAGACTGTTTAAATAATATCGTTAAATTATGAGAGAAGTCCTGCCTGCATCTGCTCATTCTCCATCGTCTTTAGAACGGCTGCTTAGCAATTTTGATTCTTAATGCTCCCTGGATGTCAAGGGAACTGACACAGCGTGGCTGTTTTCCGCATTATTCTGCTATTATTCGCAGGGTTTGCGCCAACCGAGCCAGCCGCTTCCCAAAGGAGCCTGGTAGGCTGATGAATCGTTGCCTACCACTGCAACTCTGTGTCAGGGAAGGGGGGGGAACTTGGTTTGTTGAATTTCTCTATCACAAAATTGCTAAAAGCACAGGTACCCTTCGCATTATTGGTTTGAAAAATAGATGAAACCGACATCCAGATCACCCTTTTGCTTCGCAGAGAAAGCTTTGCTCAGCGTGCAGCTGAAAAGGATGGGGGGGGGGTAGCTTCATATGAAACATTTATTTATGCCAGGCAGCTGTTAGAGGCACCGGCAAGCCTGCCAGAAAACCGCTCGGCGTCCAAAAGCGAGAACCATCCGTGAAGGGAGTCCAGCAGGAGTTTAGCCCGACGTCCCTTGCCAAATTTGTGGCGGCTGACAGCCCGATCATGTGATGGGCAACGACAGTAACGGTTGTTACGGTGAAAAATATAGCATCCTTTCATCACTGTTGAACTCCATCATTCTCTTATCATAAGCTGGGGGGGGGGGCTGCGAGGAATCATTGGGGGGGGACGGACAATCTGGAAATACCCACCAACCAGTGTCTTCCCCTCTGGGATCAGATAAACTCTCAGGGGCTCTAGCCAACTAATTCCCCTCCCCATTTTTTCTCCTTTAGATCAGCTGCTGACAAATTCCCACCCTTTCTGGAGCCTTTGCTATCCTTTCCAGGCCAAGATTTGAGTGGTGTGTGTGTTAAGCCAGCGTGGTGTAGTGGCTAAGACCGGTGGTTTGGAGCAGTGGACTCCAATCTGGAGAACCGGGTTTGATTCCCCACTCCTCCACGCGAGTGGCGGACTCTCATCTGGTGAACAGGGTTTGATTCCCTACTCCTCCTCATTAAGCCAGCTGGATGACCTTGGGCTAGTCAGACTCTCTCAGCCCCACCTACCTCACAGGGTGTCTGTTGTGGGGAGGGGAAGGTGATTGTAAGCCGTTTTGATTCTTCCTTAGGTGGGAGAGAAAGTTTGGCATATAAAAACCAACTCCTCCTCCTCCTCTTCCTCTTCCTTTTTTTCTTCTTCTTCTTCTTTTTCTTCTTCTTCTGCTTCTTCTCCTCCTCCTCTTGTTCTTGTTCTCCTCCTCCTCCTCCTCCTCTTGTTCTTGTTCTCCTCCTCCTCCTCTTCTTCCTCTTCCTCTTCTTCTTCTTCTTCTATTTTTCTGCTTATGCAAGGTGTCCACCCCAGGGCCGTTTTAACAGCATTATAGGCCCCCAGGCAAAATAATGCACTGGGGCCTCTACCTACACAACCACTCACAGGAATATTTAAACATTCTGCTTTCATAATGAACAAGTCCTTTCTTACATTATACTTCAGTATTTATTCTTCATCCAAGCCCAAATTAACGTTAACGTTGTTCATTATCTTTAGTAAAACACATGCTAAATATGCATTTTCCAATAACAAATATTTATAGTTTATTATATTTATTTATAGTATAGTATTTATAGCCAGTATAGAGAGCCAGTGTGGTATAGTGATTAAGAGCGGTAGTTTGGAGCGGTGGACTCTAATCTGGAGAACTGGGTTTGATTCCCCACTCCTCCACATGAGCGGCGGACGCTGATCTGGTGAACCAGGTTGGTTTCCCCACTCCTCCACATGAAACCAGCTGGGTGACCTTGGGCTAGTCACAGCTCTCTCAGCCCCATCTACCTCACAGGGTGTCTGTTGTGGGGAGGGGAAGGGAAGGTGATTGTATGCCGGTTTGATTCTTCCTTAAGGGGTAGAGAAATTTGACATATATAAACCAACTCTTCTTCTCCTTCTCCTTCTCCCTCCTTCTCCTTCTCCTTCTCCTCTTCCTCTTCTTCTTCTTTTTCTTCTTCTTCTTTCATTGACAGCAAGTCACAACATGCATAGATTAGCACAGGGCCCCTATGCTTGTGGGCCCCCCAGGCAACTGCCCAGCGTTCCCATGCTTTAAGACAGACCCAATCCATCCCAAGGAGACAGACAGTGTTGTCCCATGCAGAGTTACACCTTTGTAAACCCATTGACTTCAATGGACTTTGAAGAGACTCATACCGTGCCTGTGCTCTACGTCATCCCCATGGGGCCGGCCAGTTTACTATTAGATCGAGTGATACCAGAAGTCAGCACGGACTGGGTGTCCTCTTTCTGCACTATTGCAGGGCCTGGGAAATCAGGGGAAAGGTGAGCAAATGCAACCAAAAGATCAAACCTATTGGACCGCTTATCTGGTTAACTCAGAAGACCTTTCCTAGGACGCAAAATAAATACGCCTTAAAAGAGAAAGTGCCAAAGCAGGACTACAGCTGAACATCAAGAAAACAAAAGTAATGACTACAGGAGAATTACACAACCTTAAGGTTGACAATGAGGAAATTAAAATTGTTCAAGACTTTCTATTCCTTGGCTCCACCATCAACCAAAAGGGAGACTGCAGCCAAGAAATCAAAAGGAGGCTGAGACTGGAGAAGGGCAGCCACGAAGGAGCTAGAAAAGATTCTGAAGTGTAAGGATGTGTTGCTGGCCACCAAGATTAGGTTAATCCGTGCCACCGTATTCCCTATTACTATGTATGAGTGTGAAAGCTGGACAATGAAGAAAGCTGATAGGAAGAAAGTCGATTCCTTTGAAATGTGGTGTTGGAGGAGAGGGTTACGGATACCCTGGCCCCCAAAAAAACAAATCAGTGGGTTATAGATCAAATCAGGCCTGAACTGACCCTAGAAGCTAAAATGACTAAACTGAGGCTATCGTATGTTGGTCACATCATGAGACGACAAGAGTCACTGGAGAAGACAGTCATGCTAGGAAAAGTTGAGGGCAGCAGGAAAAGAGGAAGACCCAACAAGAGATGGACGGACTCAATAAAGGAAGCCACAGCCCTCAATTTGCAAGATCTGAGCAAGGCTGTCAAAGACAGGACATTTTGGAGGACTTTCATTCATAGGGTCGCCATGAGTCGGAAGCGACTTGACGGCACTTAACACACACACACACACCGCTCCATCACTGGACGGCATCATGCGCCTAGAAACATTTGACAGTTACCTGTAACTCCGAAGTAGCCTGACCCCAAAGAAACAAGAAATTTTTGAGCCTGGGTCATTGCCGTGCCATTCCATAACACCCCCAGCTTTCTTTTATACGGAGGGGGGGGCTTTTTCATTCCCTGCTGTTTGTCAGCTGGAAATCACGTGCACGTGCAGAGGTATTTTTCTGCCTAAAAGGAAAAAAAAAACGCAGGGATAATGGTTGGAAAGCAGCCGAGGAACAGTTTTTCAGAAATGGCTGGAAAAAAAGAAAATTGGGGGAGGGGGTCTATTAGGTTTTGTTGGAGGTCACGCTATAATGCTATTAGGTGGATTGCTAGGGTAGCCAACCTCCAGGTACTAGCTGGAGATCTGCTATTACATCTGATCTCCAGCCAATACAGATCAGTTCCCCTGGAGAAAATGGCCACCCTTGGCAATTGGACTCTATGGCGTTGAAGTCCCTCCCCTTCCCAAACCCCACCCTCCTCAGGCTCTGCCCCAGAAACTTCCCGCCGGTGGCGAAGAGGAACCTGGCAACCCTATGGATTGCACTGAAAAATATTCCTTCTCTAGGGATGCCAATTCAGGGTTGGGAAATTCGTGGAGATTCGGGAGTGGAGCCTGGGGAGAGCGGGGTTTGGGGAGGGGAGAGACTTAAGTGGGTATAATGCTGCAGAGTCCACCTTCCAAAGCAGATGTGTACTCCAGAGGAACTGATCTCTATAATCTGGAGATCAGTTGTAATCCTTGGAAATCTCCAGGCACCACCGGGACCCTGGCAACCTTCTCTGATTTGCTGAATTGGTTCATGAGTGGAGCATTGTCTGTGGAGTAGTCTATACATTTCAGTAGCAAAGCATGAAGATTCTCGGATGTGCATAAATAGGACTGCATTCTTTCTAGGTAAAAAAAATCAGGTTGCGTCTCTTGGAAGATCTTTGAAGAGCCGTTACTGTTGTTCGATGCTGTGTGTTCGGTTGACTGGCTTTGTTGGGGCTGTTGTTAAATTAGAAGCACTGGCATGGTCAAGGTTGTAATGCTGCGTAGGAACTTGAAAACAATCCCGGAGCGCAGTGGGACATACGTTTTAGTTAAAGATGCTGGCTGGAGCCACCCCTACACATTTGTTTGTATGCAGTTGTGAAAACAACTACAAGCTCAGCAGTGATAGGGTACAAAGACTCATTCAAAGGCCTCCTGGCATGAATTCATGAGCAGAGGTCAATTCACAGGTCTGAGTGATTGCATGTAGGTTTGGGGTGGGGGAAGCATGGTCAGCTGGTACAATACTGCTTCTCCCCCCCCCCCCGTGTTTGTCCTTTGTCTTTGATAACATGAACTATTAGGGTTGCCAACCTCCAGGTACTAGCTGGAGATCTTTTGCTATTACAACTGACCCCCAGCCGATAGAGATCAGCTCGCCTGGAGAAAATGGCTGCTTTGGCAATTGGACTCTATGGCATTGAAGTCCCTCCCCTCTCCAAACCCCAACCCTACGAACTATCCTAAAGGAATTAATCAGATCCTTGGAAGAGCCGCTGACCATCGAGAGGCACTCTGCGGGGAAAAATGGAAAATGTGAGTCACGTGGAAATACGGATTCGGAAGATGTCAGCTCGTTGTACAAGAAAAGTCTGCGCCAGAACCTGTCGGTTTCCATTCCGATGCCGTTTGATCGCTCGGGCCGCTGCCTGCTGTCGCAGAAACCTCGCTGAACCCTGGACCTAGCGTGAGGTTGTTCTGGAGTGTTGCATCTCTGAGCGGCTGTGGCCAAACATAGATTGACGAGCGACGGGGACCTTTGGCGCTAGGTCCTGCCAGTTTGCGTCAGATTTCTGCAGCTGAGTGGTCCATTATCTGTATCAGTTGAACAGGCCTTTACTGTGTTATTGGGGCATGTTGGGGGAAGGGGGGAAATGAGAACTGCTCGTATTTTTGCTCCTTGTCAACCTGAATTTGGAGAATCGATGTGTGGTTCATGTGTCTTCTTCCCAGGCCGTTTGCACTCATTGGAAACTAGCAGGCTTGATTCTGGCATCACTCCCCCCCTAGGGTTGCCAACCTCCAGGTGGTGGCTGGAAATCTCCCGCTATTACAACTGATCTCCAGCCGATGGAGATCTGTTCACCTGGAGGAAACGGAGGCTGTGTAATTATTGAGGCCAGTCAACACAACATGGAAGCTTTTGGGTTCTCCGGAAGTCTCCAAGTTGGATCCTAAACAAAAATAGATCTCTGAGGCCATGATTGTAAGGCCTTTTTGTTAATATCGTGGATAGAATGCATTGCTCACTTATGTGGGTACAGGGCGTAGCTAAGCAGCAGGAAATCTTAGCGTTGTGGTACGCACCACATGCCTCGTGGAGACCCAAATTTGCAATTACCATCAGCCCAAAGAATCACATTCACTTCCACCCGACTTAAGGCCCGCACCTCAGGGAACAGTTCTCAGAACAGCCCCAAGCGTCAGAGAGCCACGCATGTTTTTACCGAGTAACAGACAAAAACGTTGCTTCTTAGTAATATTTGTACGTGTACGTTCTGTTGGAGCTTTGAGGTATTTTGCTTGCTCAAATAGGAACAGCTAGAGGGCAGCCCCAGCGTAAGGTGCAGTTTCTCCAGCTGTCATTTGCGTGGGGGAATTGGTTTTGCAATGTTTGCCAACCAGGTTGAGGTTCGAGGTTGAGCAAGGCTTTAGGGGAAGGGAGTTCCCCAGAAAACCACATATCACATGATTTACTGTCTGGACATGGCCCAGTAATACTGAAGGCAAGAGAGCAATTGATCTTGTGCTGTTTCCACATGGCGAGGATTCTCTGCTTTGCTTTCATCATCAAGGCAAACACAGAGGCATGTGCGTAGTCCAAAGACCTTCTGTGCATGGGAGCTTTCTGCACATTTCCTCCATTCCCCCCCCCAAAAAAACCTTTCCCTTTCACAAATGCTCTGCAGCAACTCTGCATTGGTTCTCACGGGACTGCCGTAGCACCTCATCACCCATTTTGTGTCTTTATTTATTTACATCATTTATTTACATCCTTTATAGTCCGCCCTTTCTCACTGTGACTCAAGGCAGATTACGCAGCCAAAGACATACGTGTGCTATAGCGCTACAACAATGTTCTGCGGCAACTCTGCATTGGTTCTCGGGGGGCTGCTGTAGCACCTCATCACCCATTTTGTGAGTGTCTTTATTTATTTACATCATTTATTCACATCCTTTATAGTCCGCCCTTTCTCATTGCGACTCAAGGCAGAGTACGCAGCCAAAGACATACGTGTGCTATAGCTACAACAATTCTGTTAACATTTATAGATCACTATAGCACTATAGCAATTGCTAATTTGAAACCAAAACCAAAAAAGTCCTTGAAAAGCCCCCTCCCGCCAGTGGGCATGGCAGGAAACAAACACAGTGGAAATGGTACTGGTGGTAGCAAAATGGCATCAACTTGGGTCGGACTTTTGCAGGGCAAGAAACGGGCACGGATACTTCTAGATGGCATGCTAATGCACTTGAACTGCGTTCTTTTCCAAAAGATAGGAGTAAACTTTAGGCTCAGATTTAAGCTATGCTCAGAATTCAGCCATCATTGTATCACACAAGATGAAGTGGTAGGTGGCCCAGGCTAGCCTGATCTCATCAGATCTCGTAAGCTAAGCAGGGTCAGCCATGGTTAGTATTTGGATGGGAGACCACCAAGGAATACCAGGGTTGCTGTGCAGAGGAAGGCACTGGCAAACCACCTCTGTTAGTCTCTTGCCTTGAAAACCCCAAAAGGGGTCACCATAAGTCGGCTGCGACTTGACGGCACTTTACACACACACAATGTTTGGGTATGAAGCTGACACAGTTTTTCATATCGCACATTCTTCCCCATAAGTCTTTTGAAACTGAAGGAAATTTTATGCGTATGTTTTTGAAAGCCAACGTTTCATGCATGTGGCGGATTGAGTTCTGGCCCACAAAAGTTTATGTTGCAGTAAATGTGTACGTCTTTAAAACGCTGCTCGGGTGTTTTTGCCACAACAGATAGTCCAATACTATGCAGAGCCGCACAATTCTAAGCCCACTGATTTCAAGGGGCTTAGACTGGTATTATCCCAACCCCTCTGGAATGTGTATACTTTTGTGTCTGGAAGAGAGGTGACCCTGACTGAGCCCAGAATAAAGTCAGTGTTTTACATACTTTATTGGCTTAGACTGGAAGAGAACAGTTGTACACAGACGTGTACCTTCAGGTACACGGCAAATCTTTTTGCACCCGAGAGGAATTTCAGAAGTAGTTTGTGATACGGCATTGGGAGACAAAAGATGTAGGTATGCTTTGACTCATATGGCTAGAAACTTTTGTTGGTCTGTAAGATGCTACTGGACTCAAATTTTGTGCCACCGGAGGGTTGCCAACTCTGCGTTGGGAAATTCTTGGAGATTGGGGGGGTAAAGTCTGGGGAGGGCAGGATTTGGGGAGAGGAGGGACTTCGGTGGGGCCCACCCTCCAATGCATCCTTTGCTTCCAGGGGATCCGATCTCTGTAGTCTGGAGATGAGTTGTAATTCCAGGAGATTTCCAGGCTCCACCTGGAGGTTGGCAACCCTGGCTGGTGCTAGTGGGATCAGATTTTGTTCCACTGGAAGGCTTGCCATCTCTGAGTTGGGAAATCCCTGGAGATCTGGGGATGAAGTTTGGGGAGGCGAGGGACTCAGGCTTTGTCCCACCGGGACTTGGTCCTGGGTGTGCCGCTTAAAACACTGGGCGGATCTGACGACCCTCCACGCTTCCACACATACCGAGTAATGCACTTTCAATCCACTTTCACAATCATTTGCAAGTGGATTTTGCCGTTTTGCACAGTAAAATCCAGCTGCAAAGTGCATTATTGAAAGTACTTTATTCAGCATGTTAAAAGTGCACTAAAAGAAAAACCCTTTGGCCTGTATCTCCCCCCCACACACACACACACATACACACACAATTTTGTGTAGAAAGATCACGATGGGTAGCTGAATTAGTCTGTTGTAGCAGTGGAAAAGAGCAAGAGTCCAATATCACCTTAAAGACTAATAAAATTTCTGGCAAGGTATGAGCTTTCGCAGGTCACAGCCAGAAGTTCATATTCTGCCAGAAATTTAAGGGGCTACTGGGCTCTTGCTCTTTTCCTACTGCTATTGACAGACTAACACGGCTACCCATCGTGAGCCAGAAATTTTGTTAGCTTTTCAGGTGCCACTGGATTCTTTGCACATTTCTACTGTTACTGACAAACTAACACGGCTACCCGTCGTGATCTATACACACAAAATAATGTGCGTGTAGAAAAGAGCAAGAGTTCAGTAGCACCTTAAAGGCTAATTTCTGGCTGTGACTCACCAAAGCTCCTACCCTGCCAGAGATTTTGTTAAGTCTTTAGGGTGCCCCGTGGCGCAGTGGGTTAAACTGCAGTACTGCAGTCCAAGCTCTGCTCATGACCTGAGTTCGATCCCAACGGAAGTTGGTTTCAGGTAGCCGGCTCGAGGTTGACTCAGCCTTCCATCCTTCCGAGGTCGGTAAAATGAGGACCCAGCTTGCTGGGGGTAAAGGGAAGATGACTGGGGAAGGCACTGGCAAACCACCCCGCAAACAAAGTCTGCCTAGTAAATGTTGGGATGTGACGTCACCCCATGGGGCATGACCCGGTGCTTGCACAGGGGACCTTTACCTTTTTTAAGGTGCTACTGGATTCTGGCTTTTTTCTACAGACACATTACTTTGTGTAATTAGACTAACACGGCTACCCATCGTGATCTGTCTGTAGCAGTAGAAAAGAGCCAGAGTCCAGTAACACCTTAAAGGCTAACAAGATTTCTGGCTGTGACTCACCAAAGCTCCTACCCTGCCAGAAATTTTGTTAATCTTTAAGGTGCTGCTGGACTCTTGCTCTTTTCTACTGCTATTGACAGACTAACACGGCTACCCTTCGTGATCTATCTATACAAAGAGTGTGTGTGGCGGACAGATATAGGCCAAAGGGGTTTTCTTTTATTGAATTTTAACGTATGCTGAATAATGTACTTTGCAGCTGGATTTTACTGAGTGGCCATTTACGCATGGGAGGTTTTGCCTTGGATTTGCCACTCTATAGATGCACATTTCCCCCAACTGAATTCTCAAAACTCAACAATAAGCCCCCATGCAGAGTTTTGAGAATTCAGATGGGGGAAATGTGCATCTAGAGAGCGGCAAATCCAAGGCAAAACCTCCCATGCATAAGTGGCATGCAAAATGGCAAAATCCCACTTGCAAACGATTGTGAAAGTGGATGGGACATGCATTATTCAGTCTGCGTGGAAGCAAGGAGGGTTGTTAAGGTTTCCACAGATTATTTGTGTGTGTGTGTCGGGGGGGTGTTAAGTGCCGTCAAGTCGCTTCCGACTCATGGCGACCCTATGAATCAATGTCCTCCAGAATGTCCTATCTTTGCCAGCCTTGCTCAGATCTTGCAAACGGAGGGCCGTGGCTTCCTTTATTGAGTCCATCCATCCATCTCTTGTTGGGTCTTCCTCTTTTCCTGCTGCCCTCAACCTTTCCTACCATGTCCAGAGGAGGGCAACAAAGATTGTGGGACCGAAGGGGCGGTGGCCCGAGACGTTTGGGAACCCCTGGTCCAGACATCAGAAAGGTCGGGCCAGGGAGATGATATATAATGAAATAAGGTTGATTTTACAACAAAATATTCCTAAAACACCTGAAATGATGCTATTAAGTATGATACCGGATACCATTTTTACTTATCGAATTTTTTTGATTTATGCCACCACGCCTGCACGATTGATATGAGGATAAATGGAAGACAGTTGAGATACCAGACAAAAAAGATTGGATAAAAAAGATGCTGGAATTGACTGAGATGGCGAAGCTTACAGCTTTGATAAATCAAAATGATAATGTACAATTTTGGGGGGAATGGGAGGCTTGGAGAAGCTACTGTGAAAATTTTCAATGGGATCATTTAAAGGATATTCTTTGATCTAATCCCTTATCTATACTTTGTATTAATTTTATATTAGGAATTGATTTAAAAATGTTGGATAGGATAAGAACAGGTTAAAATAATATCGGGATTAGTTCCGTTAGCAAATGTTTATACAATTTATTTTTAGACGGAAGAGGGAGAGGGGGAAGTCAATTTACTGTGATATTATTTATTATTATTATTTTTATTATCATTATTTACTATTGGATACTGTTTTTATGTTGATATATTAAATGAAGAAAATAAAAAATTAAAGAAAGAAAGAAAGAAAGAAAGAAAGAAAGAAAGAAAGAAAGAAAGAAAGAAAGAAAGAAAGAACGGACCAGAACCAACAGGTTGAAATTAAATCAAAATTAAATTAAATCAAAAGTACGTTATGCAAACAAAGTATGTAGAAAAAGGAATCTATATTTGAAACGTGTATAAAAAGAAATAATAAAAAAGGACAAATATACTCTAAAAAAAGGGGGGGGAGAAATTAAATCAAAAGAGTTTCCGTCTAAACATTAGGAAGAATTTTCTATCAGAGTGGTTCCTCAGTGGAACGGGCTTCCTCGGAAGGTGGTTGTTAAGAAGAGGCGAGGTGGCCATCTGTCAGCCATGCTGATTCAATCGAACCGACAGAGATCAGGACTCCCCCGCCCCCGCCCCCCGAGAAAAAAACCGCCGTCCTTCGGCCGTTGGGCTCAACGGCGTCGAAGTCCCCGCCCCTTCCCCTCAGGCCCCGCCCCCCCGAACCTCCCGCCGGCCGAGAAGAGCGGGCACCCGCGGCAACCCTTCCCCCTTTCCCGCCACGTCCTCGGGGGGGCGGGGCCTGGCGCGGGGGGCGGGCCTCGGCCGCGCCTCCGCCCGCCCCCTTCCCCCTTGTCCTCGCCGGCGGGGTTCCATGGCAGTCGCCGCGGCGCCGCTGCTGCCGCTCCTGCCCCGCCGACCCGCCGCCCTCGCCCAGGCCGACGCCGCCGGGGCCCGGTAGCCGAGGCGCCGCCGCCGTCCCCCCTCAGGAGCCTGGGGCCGCCCCGTGAGTCTCGGCGGGGAGAGGGGGGGAGGGCCGCGGCCGCACAAAGGCGCTTTGTTCTGGGCCGGGGGCCCCGCCGGCCTCGGCCTGGCGCACTGCGGCCGGCGGGAGGGAGGCAGGGGCGAGGCGGCGGCGGCGGCGGCCGGTTCGTTTGGCTTCTCTTTCTCCGCCCCCGGCTGTATCCCGCCCCCCCCCAGTCGGACAATGGCGGCCTCGTGGAGGAGGGGTGGCGGGGGGTCGCCGGCACGCGCAGGCCGGAAGGAAGGGGGGCCGGTCGGTGGGGGAAATGGGGGGGGCGGCTTTGGGCATGGTCTCCAGGTAGCTCCTGGGGGGGCATTGTTTCTTTACCCCCCCTTGACACCTTGGGCGGCATTATTTTACCCCCCCCCTTGGTCAGCTTGTGGGGCATTATTTATTTAGCCTCCTTGGTCAGCTTGGGCGGTATTATTTCTTTACACCCCCCTTGGTCGGCTGGGGGGGCATTATTTCTTTGCCCGTCCTCTTGTCAGCTTGGGGGGCATTATTCCCCCCTTTTCACCTTAGGGGCATTAGTTCTCCCCCCCTTGGTCAGCTTGGGGGGCATTATTTATTTAGCCCCCTTGGTCAGCTTGGGGGGTATTATTTCTTTACACCCCCTTTGGTCAGCTTGGGGGGCATTATTTATTTAGCCCTCCCTTGCCAGCTTGGGGGGCATTATTTATTTAGCCCCCTTGGTCAGCTTGGGGGGGTAATATTTATTTACACTCCTTTGGTCAGCTTGGGGGGCACTATTTCTTTACCCCTCTTAGTCAACTTGGGGGGCATTATTTCTTTACCCCTCCCCTTGTCAGCTTGGGGGGACATTATTTCTTTACCCCTCCCCTTGTCAGCTTGGGGGGCATATTTTTCTTTAACCCCCCCCCTTGTCAGCTTGGGGGACATTATTTATTAACCCCCCCACCTCCTACCTTGGTCAGCTTTCCAGGTGTTGAAAATGAATACTTTGGTTTTAATAGAACAAACGTTGACGGTCTTGTAGAGATGAGCCAGAGTCGAAAGAGGTTTGGGAGAGCCAGTGGGTTTTTTTTGGGAAAGCGAGGTTAAAAAAAATTGAATTAAATTGCGGGGGGGGGGGATGTTTTGTTCATTGATCGCCCAGATGGCTGGCAGGGGATTTCAGGAGTCACTGAAAGGTGGGAGTCGAAAAATTACACACACAGGCAAATTGAGAAATCTGTGTACGAAGGGGAAATTTTTATTCATTTATTGCAAAGAGCCTGGCGGGAGGGGTTCAGGAAGCAGCGTCTTCCTGGCTGAGAAGTGAAGTTGTTATTATTGTTTGTTTTTTTAATGAATCTGCGTATGCGGGAGAAGGGAAAATATTTGTTCGGTTACCATAAAGAGTTCCAAGAGCCAGGAAAGTGCAGATCTTTCAAATGACGAGTTTTGAAAGAAACCAGATTCTTTAATCTGGAATAAAAGGACACTGTGTGGGGGGTTGGATGGCGAGCCTCTCGCGAAATGACGTCCCTGTCTCCCCAGCCCCCCCCCCATCTGAGTGGTCATCAGGCATTGCGGCATTGGCGGCTTCCCTCTTTCCTTGAGGACACTCTTCATTCATTTCCTGGCCTACATTCTCCAGCGCTGCACCCTTAAAGCCAGCTGCTGCAGTGTTTCGTGTCAAATTACAGAGGACTCGAGAAAGAGGCACAAACTTGTGATTCTTTTTTCTGCCTCCCTCTTTGGGTCCCCCCCTTCCTTCGCTCCTCCTTTTTTCTTATTTCCACTTAGTTCCAGTTCAGGAACTGCCTGGGGAAACTGCTGCTTGTGGTGTGGAAAGCAATGGCATTATAATGACTGAGGTTGTTCGGGAGGGGCTTTGGTTAGAAGACCACTGTGCCATTTAAGCTCCTTTCTTCCTGCCTTTTCTCTTCCTCCCCCTCTTCCTTTTTTAAGCATCCGAGAATGGCATCACAGTGTAAACAAACTAACCCTTGCCCTTCCCAAAGGGGGGGAAAAAGTTCCATCGAGGCAGAAAGATTGCTGGGAATTGTTTCGTCTTGAGATTGATCAGTGGTCTGTGTCTTGTTTCTCTTTTTGTTTGAATTTTTAAAAATGTTTTATGGCCCAAGGGGGCATTGAAATTACATCCTTCACACGGGGTTGTTCTGTAGGGTAAAAGCTGTGACTCACTTAGGGGATTGGCCAGTTCTTGTGCCTGTAGGGAGGAATGACTGAGAGAGAGGCACCGACATTTTATCATTGTAGTAGTCAAACATTGACTCTCTGGTGCCCCTAAAGGACTGTTGTGGGGGAAGGCACAGTGTGGTTCTTGTCCTAATCCATGCTTCTTATGGGAATCAGGATCCACTCTTAGCCAGCGCGGTTCAGCCTCAAAGAATCCTTGCTCTAGGGGGGGGGAAAACACGGTTGTGATTGTTTTTAGGGAGCAAATGAATCTTTCTGGTACCGGACTGTGTAAAAACTCATCTACAGAAGGATCTTGGGTATTTTTACTTAGACGGAAACAAGCATAGGATTGTAGACTTAGAGTGAGAAAATTAGTTTAAATTGGCTGTTCTTAGTAGTCTTTAATCCGCTTGGAAAAGATAGATGTAGCCTAGTGGAAATGCAGGCAGTTTGAGGCGCTTGAAAATCATTTATTCTTGCTCTCAGTCAAAGTTCAATACAGCAGAAAGCTGTAACCGGCGAAAACTCTTGGCACACACATAAGTAGTTTATAACGATGATGCAAGCAAAGTCAGAGAGTACTTTCCATTATATACTGCTTCTCCCTATCTTGCTTTGGGGAGGGTCTTGTCTTTCCTGCCAGCAACTCATTCTGGAAAGGAAGCGATAATCTTTGGAAAGTTAACTCTAGGCCAGCATGCCTTTCTTCCGAAAGCAGAGGAAAACGTTAATGATATTTAACAGAGAAAAAATCTAATCTTTTGTTTGTGGTGGGAAGAGTTAGTGTACCCAACACCGGGCCTCTTAATCATACTGAGCATGTGTGTTCACAGTACCTTGGCCTCCACAGTGTGTGGGGACTGGGTGGGAGGCTTGAGAAAAAGCTGAGTTTCAGTAGTTCTTCTGCGGATGACTCACTTGCCTCCTGCTTTGCAACGTGGATTTTGATTTCTTTCAAACAATCCACATAAGCACTGTTATAGTTATACAGATGGGGGCTTGGGTTTATCAAGTTGTATAACCAGCTTCTATATAGGCTTTCCTTATGCTATAAATAAGAGGTGCTGTTACCTAATTATCCAGAGATGTGAATATAAGAAGAAGAGTTGGTTTTTATACGCCGGCTTTCTCTACCACTTAAGGGAGACTCAAACCGGCTTACAATCACCTTCCCCTCCCCACAACAGACACCCTTGAGAGAGCTCTGAGAGAACTATGACTTGCCCAAGGTCACCTAGCTGGCTTGGTGTGTAGGAGCGGGGGAAACAAATCCAGTTCACCGGACTAGCCTCCGCCGCTCATGCGGAGGAGCTGGGAATTGAACCTGGTTCTCCAGATTTGAGTCCACCGCCTCCTAGCTTGACGAACAACCGGTATTACAAAATCTTGGGTCTTACTGGAAGCTCTTGATTCCGAAATTGCCAGAACAGTGTAATGCACTGTGATGACATTTTGTTTCCTGTAAAAAAAAATATAGTCTGGACTGTTTCATTTCAGAAAGCGTAGATGTTTGAAAGAGCTACGTTGAGACATTTTTATTGGGCCAGAAGGCTCTCTGCATTACCAGTAAGAGGAAGATAATTCTGTATTCAGAACCTAAGTCATTGTGCAGCTCTCTTCTATGTGACCAAAGTGGCAGTTCTTGTGTGAAATGGGAACAGCATTGTAGAGCTGATAGTTGGGGTATTTTCATAGAATCATCGAGTTGGAAGGGACCACCAGGATCATCTAGTCCAACCCCTACACAATGCAGGAAATTCACAAGTACCTCCCCCACACGCACCCCCAGTGACCCCTACTCCATGCCCAGAAGATGCCCAAGATGCCCTCCCTCTCATCGTCTGCCTACGGTCATAGAATCAGCATTGCTGACAGATGGCCATCTAACCTTAAAAACCTCCAGGGAAGGAGAGCTCACCACCTCCCGAGGAAGCCTGTTCCACTGAGGAACCACTCTAGCTGTTAGAAAATTAACCAGGAGACTAGTTTTCTAGGGAGTACTGTAGGTGCAGAGCACACTCATGCCCCAAACTGGACCTCCCCCCCCCACTGTACCATTTTGTGCCACGGGATGCTGTGTGTTCATAGAATCATAGAGTAGGAAGGGACCGCCAGGGTCATCTAGTCCAACCCCCTGCACAATGCAGGGAATTCACAACTACCTTCCCCCTCGCACACACATCCAGTGACCCCTACTCCATGCCCAAAAGATGGCCAAGACGCCCTCCCTCTCATCATCTGCTTAAGGTCATAGAATCAGCATTGCTGACAGATAGCCATCTAACCTCTGCTTCAAAACCTCCAGGGGAGGAGAGCTCACCACCTCCCGAGGAAGCCTGCTCCACTGAGGAACCGCTCTTACTGTTAAAAAATTCTTCCTGCTCTGTGTGTTGTTTGTGTAGAATTCATAGCCTGCATGAAAAATAAGGGATGCTAATAAGATACTGCCTGGTGTCTGTAATACGGATTTTCTTTTTAAGACCTGTTATTGTGCTGGGATATTTTACAGCATGTTAGGCTAGTAACCTGGAATGCTTGTTTCCATTTTAGTGCACCTCTCCGTAGATGGGTTATTAAGTGCTGATCTGGTGTGGTAAAAGAAAATGTTGGGGCTGGATGATTAAACATTCCAGAGTCTAGGATGACATGGAGATTTCTGATTGACTTTATGCCTTATTCTTGGCATAAGTGGAATTGGAATAATTGAGAAGTACAGAAAAGCTCTTAACTATTTGTAAATCGGCGGCTGTGACGGACTTTTAAACGTGGGGCTTGTACTGAAGAGTCATAGAGCCCTTTCACCCATGCCGAATAAATGAACACACATAATGGCTGTTACCGCACTAGGTATTCCCAGCGATGTACCAAGAGTTTGAAACTGTTATAAAAAATACTGTTCGCACTTTGTTTGGCCCCTTTAGCTGTGAAGACGTCTTCCAGCCATTTTTTAGCCGTGGCATCCAAAAACCCTTTTAAAGCGATGTTTTTAATAACATTTTCAAACTCTTGATACATCGCTGGGAATACCTAGTGCGGTAACAGCCTTCGTCTACCTAATCAGACTCTTGGTCCATCAAAGTCAGTATTATCTACTCAGACTGGCAGCGGCTCTCCGGAGTCTCAGGCAGGGGTCTTTCCCATCACCTATTTGCCTAGTCCCTTTAACTGGAGATGCCGAGGGATGAACCTGGGGCCTTCTGCATGCCAAGTAGATGTTCTGCCACTGAGCCACGGCCCCTCTACCACTTTCAATGCACTTTGCAGCTGGATTTTACTGTGTGAAATGCAAAATCCCCTTGCAAACAATCATTAAAGTGCATCGAAAGTGGATTGGAAGTGGATTCAGCATGCAAAGCACCCATAATCTCTTGGCAAAATCTAAGTATCTACTTGTGTGGCTGTGCTAGAAGTCATTTTTTAAGTCATTTTTTATTAGGCTTTTTGGAGGCTGGGGAGTAATATGCCTGATCAGGAAAGTGCTTAACGAACAGATTTCGAATAGGGCCTTTTTCTGATGGAAGCATGCTACCGTAACTGAGGTTTTAATGCTGTGCCCGTAGTCCTCCTGGCTGAACACCATCCTGCTTTTTAATGGTTCATAATTAAAGTAGGAAGGACAACTGGTTTTGCGACTGCAGGGTTAATTGCTTAGCCAACACTAAAGGGAAAGGCGGGTAGGAAGGGCTTGGAATGAAGATCTCACTTGTTGCCAGTCTAAGCCGAATGAAAGAATAGGGTGGAAAGGGGAGCGTTTTTAGCACAGCTATTCAATGAACACATGAAGCTGCCTTGTACTGAATCAGACCCTTGGTCCATCAGACCAGTATTGTCTACTCAGACCGCCAGCGGCTCTCCAGGCTCTCAGGTAGAGGTCTTCCACATCACTACTTGCCTGGTCCCTTTAACTGGAGATGCCAGGGATTGAACTTGGGACCTTCTGCATGCCAAGCAGATGCTCTTAGCACTGAGCCACGCCCCCTCCCATAACAAAGTCAGTATTGTCTATTCAGACCAGCAGCAGCTCTCCAGGGTCTCAGGCAAAGGTTTTTCACATCACCTACTTGCCTGATCCCTTTAACTGGAGATGCCGGGGATTGAACCTGGGACCTTCTGCATTCCAAGCAGATGCTCTACCACTGAGCCACAGACTTGTTGGCTAGCTTATTCCCCCCTCTTTCCCCGATATCCACATAGCAATAAGAACGGTAATAAAGGCAGGTACTTCTAATCAGTTATCTGTGAGCTTTCTTTCACTGGGAAACATATTAAATGTGGCATTTCCTTCCAGCAATGAATAATGGCTTTATTTTGGATGAAATAATTCTCTAGCTCCAGTCTGTTTGAAACTGCTTGGGGAAAATGTTATTCTGCTGCTGCCGGCTAAATTCACTCTCAGTCTTGGAACAACTGAATAACGAAATCGAGATAACAGTTCTCTCCCCCCCCCCCCCCCGCACACACACACTTCTTGTTTTTAAAACTGCTGCAAATGTGTTTACTCATAAGTGCTTAATGCAGTGATCCTGCAAACCTCAAGTTGGAGGCTGTTATCTTCGGGTGCGAACAGGAAATTCTTGACGGAGCAGCTGCTAGCCTGGTGATCGATAGTCCTGTGATGAAACTCAGGACTGTCCAAAATAAAGTCATCTCTATAGGAAGTGACTTCATCATCTGAAGTCACAATCTGTAGCAAGCTGCAGATGGAGATGGTGGAGGAGAGGGAAGCACCTGAAAACTTTGCGCTGTGTTTTCAGTCGGTACGTGGAGGGCCCTCAAAGTGTTAAAATAGTCACAGCGAGTAGAGTGTTTACTATCACTCACCACTAAACAGTTTGGCCTAGGATGCTGAGAGATAAATTAATTGGGTCAGTGTATCTGCAAGGTAATTCTCTCTCCCCTCCTGTCACAAAATGGGTTAAAATTAAATCCAAAGAGTTTCCATCTAGACATTTTCTAACAGCTAGAGTGGTTCCTCGTGGGAACAGGCTTCCTCGGGAGGTGGTGAGCTCTCCTTCCCTGGGGTTTTTTAAGCAGAGGCTAGATGGCCATCTGTCAGCAATGCTGATTCTATGACCTTAGGCAGATCATGAGAGGAAGGGCATCTTGGCCATCTTCTGGGCATGGAGTGGGGGTCACTGGGGAGGTAGTTGTGAGTTTCCTGCATTGTGCAGGGGGTTGGACTAGATGACCCTGGTGGTCCCTTCCAAATCCATGATTCTATGAAAACAGCTATAAATTTATTGTGCTTCTCTGAGTGTTTGATAAAACACAACTTGTTTAACCTGTAATTAGCTACTTGGAGATTTATACCTTAATGTAGAATCTGTAGGCTGAGAATATATGGATTCATGGTTTCATTGAGAGCTGGCAGTTTGGACGATTGGTGGATTTCTCATATCTTCCATCACTCTTCGTTTTATGCTTACTGTAGGAATGACTATGAATTTCTTACTTCAGCTGTTTCAAGTTGAAAATTGCTGTTTTGACTTCTTCATACAAATCAAATTCCGTTTTCTGTACCTTTTCTGTTCCTTTCATGCCTGGTTTTCCCTGTTAAATCTTGTGCAATTTAAAAAATTTTGGCATATAAATTTCATATAAACTGTAAAAAGAAACAAAATCCCAGCAACAAAATGAGGTGAAAGGGAAGGTTTCCATGGTATCACACAAAAATGATAGGGGAGGGGGCCGTGGCTCAGTGGCAGAGCATCTGCTTGGCATGCAGAAGGTCCCAGGTTCAATCCCCGGCATCTCCAGTTAAAGGGACTAGGCAAGCAGTTGGTGTGAAAGACCTCTGCCTGAGACCCTGGAGAGCCGCTGCCAGTCTGAGTAGACAATACTGACCTTGATGGACCGAGGGTCTGATTCAGTATAAGGCAGCTTCATGTGTTCATGTGATAGCCTATAGTCAGATAACCCTAGTTGACAGCCAGGGTCTTCAAAATTCTTACGCATCACTCCTCAGTAAGCAAGCACTACTCTGTTAAACGAACTGAATATAGTTTCTTTAAAATCACTCTAATCAAGTCAATGGTCCTAAGCTCTCACCCTGCCTTTGATCAGGCACCCAGGGCGTCAGATTTGAATTGTCTGCAGAGATAAAAACATAAGAATTTTTCCAGACTTGCAGCCTTTCTCGAGTAGGAGCGGCATCTCTTTGCTGTGTAGGGGATGGGAATGCGAAGAAACAGGGTCGACCGGGATTTCCCTTTTCTGAAGGCAGCCAGTGTCGTATTTGAGTCTCCAGGCCAGGGCTAAATTTCTTGCTGGGTTGGTTTCTGGCCTAAACACTTGTCCTAGTGCTGAGAAATTAGTATTTTTTGTTAAAAGACTCTGATGGGCTTGTTTCTTAAAGGACCTCCATGTATGCTCTGCCAGCAAAGAAAATAAGGTCCAATAAGGTTGCTATGAGAATTGATCCTTCGAGTTGATTTTAATGGTTGCTAGGTCTCATTTGCCGATTGGGAGACCGCCGCAATAGTTATTATTGCTCTGTATGCATCAATTTAGCATAGTTTTGTTATGTATATTTATTATCGATCTAGCTTTTTATTAACCTAGTATTTTCCTTTTATTATGTGTTTTTTGGTGGCCCAAGGCTATAGGCAAATAAAACCATTCATTCTCCAGCAGATCAAAACAAAATTCTAATGTCTAGTTTTCTAACCCCTTTATTTGAACACATGAAGCTGCCTTCTATTGAATCAGACCCTTGGTCTATCAAAGTCAGTATTGTCTACTCAGACTGGCAGCGGCTCTCCAGGGTCTCAGGTAGAGGCCTTTCACATCACCCACTTTGTGATCCTATTAACGGGAGATGCCGGGGATTGAACCTGGGCCCTTCTGCATGCCAAGCAGATGCTCTACCACTGAGCCATGGGCTATTCCTATGAAGCTGCCTTCTACTGAATCAGACCCTTGGACCATCAAAGTCAGTATTGTCTACTCAGACTGGCAGCGGCTCTCCAGGGTCTCAGGGCAGGGGTCTTTCACATCATCTACTTGCCTTTAACTGGAGATGCCGGGGACTGAACTTGGGACCTTCTGCATGCCAAGCAGATGCTCTACCACTGAGCCATGGCCTATCCCCATGAAGCTGCCTTCTACTGAATCAGACCCTTGGTCCATCAAAGTCAGTATTGTCTACTCAGACTGGCAGCGGGTCTCAGGCAGGGGTCTTTCACATCACCCACTTGCCTAGTCCCTTTAACTGGAGATGCCGGGGGATTGAACCTGGGACCTTCTGCATGCCAAGCAGATGCTCTATCACTGAGCCACCACCCCTCCCCATGTGAGCAATACTGAGAACACCCAGTTAAAAAAGCTGAGCTGGTTTGGGGCAGCGTCTGTGTGGCCCGAGTATTAAGACGTGGTTGTTTTTGTCTCCCCTCCCCCTTGCAGGTTTCCACGGAATAAGATGGATGGCAGCTTTGATTGTGATTGTGGTGAGCTGGAGCCACCTGATAATTAACCGGCAACATCTTTTGTGAATCAAGAGCTGCCACTTCCTCAAACTATACTGTAAACAAAAAGAAGACCGTCGTCGGAAAAGCGCTTGCCACACCATAGAATGCAGCTGCTCGGGGCCAGTCCAACACTGAATGTATCTGCACTGTGAGGAGAGGATGTCGACAGAAGCCTATTACCTGCGTATTTATTCACATTTTTGTTAAATGATAGCCAGTTTAGCACAGTAGAGCTTGATCGCATAATAAGTTATGTCATTTCATTCCGTTTGATTTCCTCGCGTTTTCCTTCGCCGTCTGCGGATGTGCGGCACCTTCCTTGAACTATGAGTACGACACCCTTGCGATCTTGGCTCAGTTTGATTTGCAGGGTCTTGTAGGCACCGAGGGGGCACAACGGGCCTGGTTGGCGGAGCGATGCGATGCGAGTGTCAAGAAGTTGTCCTACAGTCGACCTGAAGCTTTTCTTCTCCTTTTCCGTAAGATCCTTTGCGTCCCAGCGGAAGCGTCTTCACCCGTTCGCAAGAAGCCCAATAGCTTAAAAGAGGGGGAAACAAGAACGCAGAGAATTTTTCTCAAAATGGCAGAGAAGTTTGAAAGCCTTATGGACATTCACGGTTTTGATCTGGGTTCTCGGTATATGGACTTAAAACCTCTGGGCTGCGGTGGCAACGGCTTAGTTTTTTCTGCTGTCGATAATGACTGTGATAAGAGGGTGGCGGTCAAGAAAATTGTCCTCACGGATCCTCAGAGCGTGAAGCACGCTCTGCGGGAGATCAAAATTATCAGGAGGCTTGACCACGACAACATCGTCAAAGTGTTCGAAATCCTCGGCCCCAACGGGAGTCAGCTGACGGACGACGTGGGCTCTCTGACAGAACTGAACTGTGTTTACATTGTCCAAGAGTACATGGAGACCGATCTGGCCAACCTGCTGGAGCAAGGGCCCTTACTGGAAGAACACGCCAGACTCTTCATGTACCAGCTGCTACGTGGCCTCAAGTACATCCACTCTGCAAACGTTCTGCACAGAGATCTCAAACCTGCTAACCTGTTCATTAATACCGAAGACCTGGTGCTGAAAATTGGTGACTTTGGTCTCGCTCGGATAATGGACCCTCACTACTCCCATAAGGTATGTGAAGAGGTGCCTGGCTGCCTTATCCAGTGTGGTGTAATGGTTTAAGAGCGGGGGTTTGGAGCGGTGGACTCTGGAGAGCTGGGTTCGATTCCCCCACTCCTCCACGTGAGCTGAGTTCTTACGTGAGCGGCGGAGGCTAATCTGGTGAACCGGATTGGTTTCCCTACTCCTACACATGAAGCCAGCTGGGTAACCTTGGGCAAGTCAGTTTCAGTTGCAGTTACCTTTATTGGCATGATAATAATAATGACAGGAGTGCATTCGTGTGCTCCCTCTCGCTAAGAAGGGTCTCACATACCACAATATAACTAAAACATGGCTATCAAATTAGAACTCTTCAGTTTAAACACTGTAATGATGCATTCTTCCGGACAACAGATAAGAACCACAGCAAACACCAAGTAACACCAGTGCCCTTTTATTTATTGGTACCCAATATCTATACATTGACTCAGTTGGTTTTGTTTATTTATTTCCTTACCCTCTTGGTTTATTTTTATTTTTTATTTTTAATAACCATTGTCAGAAATTCTGCCACATGTTTGGAAACAA
The DNA here is from genome assembly GCF_029931775.1 of Euleptes europaea. Taxonomy (NCBI): domain Eukaryota; kingdom Metazoa; phylum Chordata; class Lepidosauria; order Squamata; family Sphaerodactylidae; genus Euleptes; species Euleptes europaea. Next base: position 8,711,122 of record NC_079331.1, on the reverse strand, counting down.
CAGGTGTCGTGTCCGCTAATAAAGATGTGATGCCATCATATGCTGGATTGACCTTGGGCAAGTCACAGCTCTCTTCGAGACCCTCTCAGCCCCATTTACCTCACAGGATGTCTGTTGTGGGGAGGGGAAGGTGATTGTGAGCTGGTTTGAGTCTCAAGTGGGAGAGAAAGTCGGCATATAAAAACCAACTCTTCTTTAAAAAAATAATGTGTGGTGAGCAAACTCAGGTTTGCTGCTGAGGATCGGCTCTGCAGGGAGCTAGTGCCAGTGCAAGTCCTTGACAAAAGTGTGCTTTGTACGACATTTGTCACGGTCACACTTGACATGGTTTTTAGATTACACAAGAATATGTGAAATGATCCCAATGTTCCCATTTCTTGATTAACCAAGGCCACTTCTTTTGTATGGAAAGCTTCTGACTTTGCAGAGGAGTGTGGGAGGATACAAGCCAGTTTGTTAAAACTGCACGCCAGTAAACTTAAAGATGGCATCACCAGCTTTTTAAATAAACAGTGGCATGTTCTGAACATGTCTGTTTTTATTGTTTGGTGTCTCTGGCTGGTGGTTATTTTTCGTTAAATTAAGGCTGGGGGAAAGGCGGCATGGTACAGCCCAATCTCGGAAGCTGAGCAGGGTCAGTACTTGGAAAGGAGACCACCCAGGAAGACTCTGCAGAGGAAGGCAATGGCAAACCGCCTCTGCTTCTCACTTGCCTTGAAAGCCCCTCGCTGGGGTTGCCTTAAGTCGGCTGCGACTTGATGGCACTTTACACACACAAATAAAGGCTGAGTGGGAAATCCAGTGTCATAAGAGAGAGCCGGCGTGGGTACCGTGAAGGGAGTGTCGGACTGAGAGGTTCACGTTCCCTCTCACCCCTCCACTGGATGACTTTGGGGCAGGTCGCTCTCTCCGCCTAGCCCACCCCACAGAAGTGCTGGTGGTGACCAAGTAGAGTAACCCCACCACCACCACCCCTACGCACAACCCTGAGCTGCTTGGAGCTTTAAGGCAAGGAACCGTTGTTATAAATCAAATGTGAGTAAAAATTTCTTTCTCTGTAGGGCCATCTTTCTGAAGGATTGGTCACTAAATGGTACAGATCTCCTCGCCTCTTGCTGTCTCCCAACAACTATACTAAAGCCATTGATATGTGGGCTGCAGGTTGCATCTTTGCTGAAATGCTGACAGGGAAAACTCTCTTTGCAGGTTGGTGAAGACTGATTGGCCCAGGACTGCCAGTTTGAGTGTAAAACCTTTGTGCTGTGTGTTAGCATTTGCCAGGGAAAGCCTCGGTGTGCCCGTTTCTCCCCCCCCCCCCCCCAAGCCGCTTGTTGACAGCTTATCGAAATGGGCAAACAGCAGAGAATCTTAATCTGAAGAGCCCCATGGCGTAGAGTGGTAAGCAGCAGTACTGCAGCCAAAAGCTCTGCTCACGGCCTGAGTTCGATCCTGAGGGAAGTCGGTTTCAGGTAGCTGGCTCAAGGTCGACTCAACCTTCCATCCTTCCGAGGTCGGTAAAATGAGTGCCCAGCTTGCTGGGGGTAAAGGGAAGATGACTGGGGAAGGCACTGGCAAACCACCCCGTAAACATAGTCTGCCTCGTAAATGTCGGGATGTGACATCACCCCATGGGTCAGTAATGACCCGGTGCTTGCACAGGGGACTACCTTTACCTTTAGAGAATCTTACTCTGTTTACGAGCAAGAAATTTCACATCAATGACTCCTTTTTTTGTAAATTAGGTTATGTGTGCTAAATAATAGTATCTGATGTCACATAGTGTTCAGATCTGTGGCCTTGTTACCTCTTGAGCATTGAAGCATGAACTGTTTTGTATCCAGATGTGCAGGTAGGTTAGTTGGTATGAGATTTGTACCAGTTGAGAAAGTAGCTGTTCATGTGCAGATTCTGTCACACGTCTGTGTGCTCACTGAACCAACAAGTGAGGCAGCAGCCAGCGGGGTCACACCAAGAAGGGACAGGGTCCTACATAGTTTTCTTTCCGTGTGGTGTTCCCTGATAACTGTTTACTTTCAGCACCTTCCAGTCTGGATATGAAAACTTGCTACTAAGCTGTATACTGCGGGGTCTACCTTAAGGCAAAGGTTAATATTGTGTCGCCCCCATGAACCCTGGGATGTGTTACTAACTCATGGCTACAAGCCTCTGCCTACCTCGGGCCAATCATATACTCTCAGCTTGCCAGATGCCAGGCCCTACCGTTGGCTGTTTTAGAAGGGAAATATAAGAAGATCCCTAGATCAGAGAGGTTATGTCCATGTGGAACGGGGGACATTGAAACCATCGAACATGCACTGATATGTTGCCCATTCTACCATGAAGTTAGATCAAAACTTATTTCCCCCCTACTTGGTAAATTCCCTGAAGAGTCAGCTGAGCTTTTGGCAAAGAAGCTCCTATTAGAAGACCCTCAGCTTACGCTCCAAACTGCCAAGTCCTGCACTGTTGCTATTAAAATACACAGAAGTTTGTTAGAGAATGATTGTTAGAATATTTTATAATTTTATCAATTTTAAGATGATAATTTTAACCAGGGGTTGCTTTTATTGACCTTACACCTTTATATGTATGGGCAGTCTGTGATTCTGCGGTACAAAACTATTGAGTCTGGACATTTTGATGTATTGGCACGTGATTGGTCAGTCGACCGTATTAATAAATTTGAATACTCTCAGCTGAACCTATCTTGGGGAGAAAGGTGTTGTATAAATGAAGTAATGAAAAAAAGGATTTTGCATACAAAAACTCAGCTCATTCTAAGGACAGGAAATAGAATTATTTGATATCTCCAGAGTAGTGTTTTTTTTTAAATCAGCGGGTTTTTAGAACCTAAAATGACTTTGTGCGCTTTGTCTTTCTATTTTAGGTGCCCACGAGCTTGAACAGATGCAGCTGATTTTAGAATCGATTCCTGTTGTTCACGAGGAAGACCGTCAGGAACTCCTGAATGTCATCCCGGTTTACATTAAAAGCGACATGACTGAGCCACACAAACCTTTAACTCAGCTCCTCCCGGGCATTAGCCCTGAAGGTAAACTGGCTCTTCCTCCTCCTGGTTTTTATTACCTCTCTGTTGGCTGTGGGGGAGGCTGCGGGCAGGAGTTTTCTTTTTAAAACTTGTGTGCAGTGCTTAAGTTTTTCACTTAGAAGCTTAGGCCAACTCCGTGGAGAACTGAACGTAACAAAGATCAGGAGTAAGCAGTAGTTAGTACAAACTGTATGTGGGCACCTTTGAGATTTGTATGTGCAGGAATGGCTGTCCACTACTACGTTTATATCTAACATTTATATTCATTTATATTTATATGCGTTTATTTTCAAGTAGCTCAAGGTGGGGATTTCCCTACATTCATTGTTCTGAGGTGGGTTAAGATAAGCCCTAGGTTAGAGGGTGACTGACTCATTGTCACCCAGTGAGCATCATGGGAGCCAGATTTGAACCCAGGTCTCCCCTATCCAGACACCATAATTAAAAAATAGATATATTTAAAAAAGTTCAGTGAATCCATTTCATGTACAAATACAAATACCTTTATTGGCATAATATGTCTAAAATAATATACAAAAGTTGAAATTAAAAATTTGAATGTTAAAAGCTAGTTTGGACACAGTTTATTCTTTCATGTTGAGATCCTCTTTCTGTCTAAGTTCCCATTGGTTGATTGCTGTCATCAAGAATTTCGCCACACTTTCTGTAATTTCTGGGTCCCATTTCATGTACAACAACCTCATATACAAAACTATACAAAAATAATGAGAGTAGGCTCATGCAGTCAACTAATGCGTAACAAAATGTATAGGATGTGAAAAATCCCCGTTTATACTACCATGGCCATTCCTAAGCTTACTTTCATGGCAAATCTTCCCTTTCACAACCTTATATATTTTAATGAAAGGAAAGGAAAAGCTTGGGAACCACTGATCTAAAATAAATAAATAAATATTTTCCGCCATTAAATATTTCAAGTACTTGAAGGGTTGTCATATAGAAGAGGATACCGAGTTGTTTTCTATTGCCCCAGAAGGTCGAACCAGAACCAACGGGTTGAAATTAAATCCAAAGAGTTTCCATCTAGACATTAGGAAGAATTTTCTAACTGTTAGAGCGGTTCCTCAGTGGAACAGGCTTCCTCGAGAGGTGGTGAGCTCTCCTTTCCTGGAGGTTTTTAAGCAGAGGCTAGATGGCCATCTGTCAGCAATGCTGATTCTGTGACCTTGGGCAGATGATGAGAGGGAGGGCACCTTGGCCATCTTCTGGGCATGGAGTGGGGATCACTGGGGAGGTAGTTGTGAATTTCCTGCATTGTGTAGGGGGTTGGACTAGATGACCCTGGTGGTACCTCCAATTCTATGATTCAGAACTTGAAACACTTTTCAAGCCCAGTCAAGGAAGGAGTGAGCGACACCGTTAAAACATAACATGTTTTGAAAGTCACTAAAACTGCTGTGCCCGGTTTTGTTCTTTTTAGCACTGGACTTCCTGGAACAGATACTGACCTTCAGTCCCATGGATCGATTGACAGCAGAAGAAGCTTTGTCCCACCCCTATATGAGCATTTACGCCTTCCCGACCGACGAGCCCATTTCAAGCCATCCTTTCCATATCGAGGACGAGGTGGACGACATTCTGCTCATGGACGACAGCCACAGTCAGATCTATAATTGGGAAAGGTAAGCTGATTTGAAATCCCTTTCTCTGCATGTCAGTCATAAGAACAGAAGAAAGGCCCTGCTGGATCAGACCAAGGTCCATCAAGTCCAGCAGTCTGTTCACGCAGTGGCCAACCAGGTGCCTCTAGGAAGCCCACAAGCAAGGCGACTGCAGCAGCATTTGACTGCCAGACGAAGAGGGTTACGCTTGAGATGCGGATGTGCATTTAAGCAGGGAGAAATGACACAAGATGGGGAGAAGAGGAGTTGGTTTATATATGCCAACTTTTTCTACCCCTTAAGGTAGTCTCAAACTAGCTTACATTCACCTTCCCCTCCTCACAACAGACACCCTGTAAGGTCGGTGGGGCTGAGAGAGCTGTGACTAGCCCAAGGTCACCCAGCTGGCTTAGTGTGTAGGAGTGGGGAAACAAATCCAGTTCACCAGATTAGCCTCTGCTGCTCATGTGGAGGAGTGGGGAATCAAACCCGGTTCTCCAGATCAGAGTCCACCGCTCCAAACCACCTCTCTTAACCACGACACCACACTGGCTCTCAAGAGAGAGATTCCCATGAGGAGAACAGAATCTCTGTATTTTGACGTTCGTGATATCCCTAATATAAACTCGGCCGGGTTAGAATTTTAAATATTCTGTAATTACCTTTGTGCAATGCAGTCACTTTCTGGCGTTACTACTTAATCAGTCACTGGCACAGATGCATATTCTGTCCCAAACTCAAAATGGTTTTTGTTTAGCTTCAGTGAGATGGCTCTGGTTAAAGGGGAAAAATACAGTCAGATGTTCTGTAGTTAAGTGCTCAGTGGGACGATTAGCATTATTATGTACTTCCCTGGTACCTGGTGTTCATTGGAAAGCATCTGCGTTTTGCCAGAGTAGAGGGTGTCTGTTAAAATCTGACTCACTGAGAGAGTGGTTTGTAGTAAACAAGGAAATGTTCCACTAGGGAATGCTTGCAGTGAATGCTTAATGAAATTGATAGGGTAGCCAATAAACCTACCAGAACCAACGGGTTGAAATTAAATCAAAAGAGTTTCCATCTAGACATTAGGAAGAATTTTCTAACAGTTAGAGCAGTGGAACAGGCTTCCTCAGGAGGTGGTAAGCTCTCCTTCCCTGGAGGTTTTTAAGCAGAAGCTAGATGGCCATCTGTCAGCAATGCTGATTCTATGACCTTAGGCAGATGATGAGAGGGAGGGCACCTTGGCCATCTTCTGGGCATGGAGTGGGGGTCACTGGGGAGGTAGTTGTGAGTTTCCTGCATTGTGCAGGGGGTTGGACTAGATGACCCGACTCTATGAATATTCTATGAAACAAACGTGCACAGAATATGGATTGTAGAAACTTGCAGTTTATAACTCTGAAGTATGATTTCAGCAGATGTTTGGGAAAAGGAAGAGGGTGAGTGCTAACTTGAAACCATAGTGCTGTAGGTTACCACTCAGTTCAGCAGTTTAAAAAACATACATGCATACATAGTTGTGGGCATAGTTGCACATCTGTGGAGCTGAAATTTCTCGTCTCTTGTTGACTGTGTAGCATGTCAGCAAGTGGATGACGGCCATTCATTTAATCAAGACCATTTTGGAGCCCCCTACCTGGCAGACATCATAACATACAGCCTCAGAGCTGCCCTTACATGGCTGCGTTTCCAAACCATTCCCACAGAACTACTTGCAGGCCGTTTTTTAAAAAAACTCTGGCTCAACGCATTTGTATATGTCCAGTAGAAGATCTCCCCCATGATGTACTGGCCTTTATAGACTGAGCCCCCCGGGACACGTTTCTGGCAAACATTCTTTCATCGTCACAATTATCATCCAATGCTGACAGATTAATCTATTTGTTATCAGATAGGGACACTTTATATTTCCCAAAAAATAGCCCTTTTTGGCCTGGTGGCCAAGAAAATCAGGGCAAAGCGAATCACGAAAGGTGGTAAAGCTGGATAGTGCCGAATGGGCGTGTTTAATTTCTTAATTTCCGTATTCTTTTAACAATTCTGGTTTTGTATATTTTAACTTCTTGTTCTACTGTTTTTGTTTGTAACGGCCTTATACAATAAACTTGATCTGACCTGATCTATTCATTTAATTAACTACTTGTTGCAGATACCACGAAAGTCAGTTTTCAGATCACGACTGGCCTGTCCACAACAACTTTGAAGCTGACGAAGTCCAGCGTGACCCGAGAGCTCTTTCCGATGGGACCGATGAGGAAGAAGTTCAAGTAGATCCTCGCAAGTATTTGGACGGCGACCGTGAAAAGTACCTGGAGGATCCGGCTTTTGATACCCACTTCTCTACTGAGCTTTGCTGGCCGTATCCGGACCACCACGAAAACAAGTATTGTGATCTGGAGTGTAGCCACACTTGTAACTACAAAATGAGGTCTACTTCCTACCTAGATAATTTAGTTTGGAGGGAGAGCGAAGTGAACCATTATTACGAGCCCAAACTTATAATAGATCTTTCCAACTGGAAGGAGCAAAGTAAAGAGAAGTCAGACAAGAAGGGCAAGACCAAGTGTGAGCGGAACGGCTTGGTGAAAGCTCAGATAGCCCTCGAGGAAGCGTCGCAGCAGCTTGCGGAAAAGGAGAGGGAGAAGAATCAGGGCTTCGACTTTGACTCGTTCATAGCGGGAACCATCCAGCTTAGCCTGCAGCACGAGTCGGCCGAAGTGGACAAATTAAACGACTTGAATAGTTCGGTGTCCCACCTAGAGTCAAAAGGCATGTCCAAGTCAGTGAGCAGGGAGAAGCGCGCGAAAGGGAAGGCCAACCTGGCCCAGTTGGAGGCGCTGTACCAAACCTCATGGGATAGTCAACTCGTGGGCGGGGGGGAGGAGTGCTTTCTCATAGGCCAGTTTTGTTGCGAGGTGAGGAAGGACGAGCAGATGGAGAAGGAGAACACCTACACCAGTTACCTGGACAGGTTTTTTAGCAAGAAGGAGGATGCTGAGGCGCCGGAAGCGGAGCCGGCTGAAGATGGGAAGCTTGGGGAGAAAGACAGAGAAGGAGGCTTTATTAGTAATAGTGGGGAATTTCTTTTTAACAAGCACCTCGAAGCGATAGGTATTCCTCAGTTTCACAGCCCCGTCGGCTCCCCGCTTAAATCAATACCGGCCACGTTAACGCCTTCTGCTGTGAAATCATCTCCTCAGATTCCCCATAAAACATACAGCAGCATTCTGAAACACCTAAACTAAAAACAAAAAACAGCAGACGTTTTCTTTCTTTTTTTTTAATTCATGAAATGCGTGTTTTTTTTAAATTGTAAGTAATTTTTTTTTTACTTGAAATCAGATGATGTAACTTTGGTATGGATTTCCTTAGTTTTCTGTTTACCATTGTTTTTACGAACCAGACTCGCTTTCTTTTACATGACAATTTCTTTTTAAAACTGGCATGTCGTTTGCACACAAAAAGTAAAGAACAGAAGCAAATCAATGCAAACTGCAGGAAGAAGAAGAAGAAGAAAAAACATGGACATGCACTAAAAACGAAGTAGAAACACTCAGTTTAAAACAGTTGTCCATGTTTTGCAGAGTAAGAATAAGAATCTTGCCTTGAAAATTATACAGTGAGACTATACATATTTGCGTGAAAATATCTATTTTTTTCCCTGAAACATTTTTCATTCATATGTATTTTAGAATTTTTTCATACTGTACACATTTTTTAGACACATGATACCAGCAGCAACTGAAAAAAACAAATGCAGAATTTGGTACGCATGTGTTATCTACCTCAAGGTAACAAAGCAGTATGTGGCAAACCATTAACCACCTGTAGTGCTTTTCATAACGCACTTCTATTTAGCCAGCATTATTGTAGTAAGGTGGTATTATGGAGACAGAAAAAAAATATCATTCAATATTTATAAACTGGTATGCATTCTTTATAGTGGAAATGTTAATATGCAGCATTTTTAATTTATTTTAGCAAATTATATTTTCTGTAATGATAGAAAGTCAACTTTAATTTTTTTTTTTGGAACTTGCTTTACAGATTTTTAAAAAAGTTCTTGTTAGCACTATGGTTTATTGCCTACATAGCTGAGAGAGAGATGAAATAACACACCCCTTATTCTGAGGTGATCCATGTGAGGGTTTTTCTTTAAAAAAAAAAAGATTTCACTTCAAGCAAGGCACTCACTGTGTATAGGAAATTTGCATTATGGAGGTGCTTGATCTCTACAAGGAAATTAGGAATCGTTTTACTATAAAATGCTCCTAGAAGTCTTAATTGTGTTTAATTTCTTTTTTTTAAAACCCAATTTTTGTAATGTTAGCTGTGTGCATGGAAACAAAAATTAAGGTACAACATTACTGTAGGTTAAAAAGTTCCGTACGGTCAGGCATTTTGTTTTTACTGTATGTTTTTAAATGAATGATGCCCAATGTCCCATTTCCAAAGCACGCATGAGTATGATTAGTTTAAATGTAGCATGTAGCATCGCGGTCTTCTGACATGTTTTTTTTTTTTTTTAATCTTCTGGTTTTTGTTTTGGTTTTGTTTTTTGTTTTCAATTTGGGAAACTCTTTATGTATCATTGGCTCCCCCTGTTTAAAGAAAGAAACTAATAAAACATGGCCAGCAACAGTGACACTTGGCATAAGTGTGTGCCTTGAATAGCCTTCAGAACTTCTCAGCGTATGCTTCCTGCCGGTTACTGGGTTTCCCCAAGAGCCGTAGAGTTTTTGCTCCATTTACTCCCGAAATACTTTGCCCATGCAGGGACTGTGCCCATGACGTTTCCCTGACTTTGGTTGTGTGTCGTTAAAACAGTTTTGTTGCGGTCCACCTTTTCTTTTCTTTTTTACACAGCTAGGGACACTTAATAAAACATAAAAATGAAGATTGCCAAGCTCTTATTCCTGCAAAGCCATCTAAGTCAACATGCAAAGGATTTTACTGTTAAAAAATTCAGTATCGATCAAGATAGCCAGCCTGATTAGATTAGATCTTTATTATAGTCCATCACCAGCACGGGAAGCTAGCCTGATCTCATCAGATCCCAGAAGCGAAGCAGAGTTGCTTAGTGCTTGGATGGGAAACCTCGAAAGAGGTCCAGGGTTGCTACGCAGGAGGCAGGCAATGGCAAACCACCTCCAAACGTCTCTTGTCTTGAAAACATTATTGGTTCTCTATAAGTCGGCTGCAACTTGATGGCACCTGCCACCACCGCCATAGATAACAATGACCCATTATAACAGCCGCCATTTTAAAAGGCAGCCTTCCATCTTTCCATGAAAGCAATTTCTTTCACCTCTTGGACGAAACTCATTGTAGGAAATCGTTGCCGTGCTCTCAGCAGTACCGAGAGCAAGACGCAGTACTTCAACTGTGTTTTCCCTTGCACTTCCAGTAATTATCAATTTGGTGTGACCAAAATTGTTTGAAAAGACTAACAGATTTATTATGACTCATGTGCCGATTTGGGCAAAGATTTATGCAGGGTGTGTTTCGCAGTGGCTTTGCAAACTGGCACGGGAGCGTTTCTCAGCAGTGATTCAGAAGCAGATGGATTTTGTTTGCTTAAGTCAATGCTGTCAATCTGTCACTCTTGCTTAGGAACAAATGCACAGTTTGAGTGGATTCTCCTTTTTCCTCACCACTAGAGTTCTGTTAACAAACCTTAGTCATGCTAATGCATCACACTGTCATGCCCTGCTTTCATAGATGTCATTTTGTCAGGAGCCCCAAATAAGGTAGACAGGGACATAGGGAGGAGAAGAGGCTACCTGAACACACGTGAACACACATGAAGCTGCCTTATGCTGAACCAGACCCTTGGTCCACCTAAGTCAGTACTGTCTACTCCACTGGTTCCCAACCGGGGGTCCGTGGACCCCCAGGGGTCCGCGAGAACTAAATTAAGGTCCGCGAGAACAAAGTTATAAACCCATAATAAATTAATATTTTCAATTAAAAGTTCTCTATTATAAAAATATATATTCAAATATTATCCTAAGTTTAATGTTTAACTAACAGTTATGATTCAAGTTTATTTTCAAATTCTCGGAATTTTTATTTTGAACCTTGGGGTCCCTGCACCGAACAAAAAAGTCCTAGTGGTCCCTGGTCAAAAAAAGGTTGGGAACCACTGGTCTACTCAGACTGGCAGCAGCTCTCCAGGGTCTCAGGCAGGGGTCTTTCACATCACCTGTTGCCTAGTCCCTTGAACTGGAGAGGCTGGGGATTGAACCTGGGACCTTTTGCATGCCAAGCAGATGCTCTGCCACTGAGCTCTGTGTCAGCTCCCCACAAATACGCCCAGTTACCCTTCCCTTGCTGGGACACAACAAAAGGGTTTTTTTTGGGGGGGGATCATAAGCCAACTCCAAGCTGAACCCCAATAGTTTGGGAGTCAGCTTCTGATCTCCCAAAGTTTGCAAAACCCCACAGTGAAATCTGAGCCCATTCCAAGTTGATCCACCACCACCGCCCCAGGAAAAATAACTGAGTCCAGAAAGGTTGAGAGAGACCCAGCAAAGCGGGAGATTACAAACTTGTTCCTGGGCTTCCTGATCCTCACGCTGAAGTAGTTGCTGCTGTTTCCCCCCCCCCCCCTTAATTCACAAAGCCGGGTACTGACTGTGGAGGTATAGCTTTAGACTCTAAAGTTTAGAGCCAATTCCACGCCAGTTGCGATGAGAGCAACCCTGAAAGAGAAGGGGGAATGGGTTAGAAATCACAGGTGTGATTGTCGCAGGCTGTCCATACGAAAATCAATTCTGGAAGCAAAAGACAACTTCCTCACACAGAAATGCACCTGATTTTGCCTATTTGCTATCTAAGCTTAATGATTAGAAAGTCTGCTGCTATTGTGCCAACTCTTTGGGGAACTTGGAGAATTTCTGCTTTGGCTGACAGTGGCCAATTTAATTCAGATGTATTTATGTCACTGGATTATAACCAGAATAGTAAAAAGGAAGATTTCTTCCATCTCGCTGATTCATCTTTATAAATGAAGTGCTCTTCTGTTCCTTACTGGTAACTGAGTGCAAAACCAGGGGAAAAGCTGCCATGGGGTCATTTAACATGAAGAAGGAGAAGACTTGGTTTTTAAATACTGATTTTCTCTACCTTTTAAGAAGAGTCAAACCGGCTTACAATCTCCTTCCCTTCCTCTCCCCACAACAGACACCTTGTGAGGTAGGTGGGGCTGAGAGCTCTTAAGAGAACTGTGACTAGCCCAAGGTCACCCAGTTGGCTTCGTGTGCAGGAGTGGGGAAACCAACCTGGTTCACCAGTTTAGAGTCCGCCGCTCATGTGAAGAAGGGACTCAAACTCGGTTCTCCAGATTAGAGTCCACCGCTCTTAACCGCCGCTTTTTACCACTGCACCATGCTGGCTCTACACTACACTGGGACCTGTACATGAACTCTTGAGTCATGCTCTGCATCGTACCATTCTACTTGCTACCAAGAGCATGGATGGTTGGGTAGGAACTAAACAGCAGGTGCGTTCTCATTTTGAATGCCTCTTCTTGCAAAGTAAAAAAAATTCACTTTTCACCGTGCACGACTGAAATGTGTCAATGCCTCCTGCTAGAGGCCGACCTTTCCAAGAAGTCCCTGGTGAGACTGCAGATGTCATGACCGAAGGCTGACTCATCTCTATCGGTTACTAAATATATTTTCTTCGTCAGAATAAGCTCTGCGAAGCAGCTTGTTGAATAGGTTCCTTGGTAGCAGGTGTGTGGGGACGGGGGTTGGATATTACGCCTGAAAAGCTAAATTAGCTTAACTTGGGGGTAGAATAGCTGGGTTTTTAAAAAAATATGTTCAAGTATCGCTCGGGCAGTCAAAAATACAAGCTGAAAATTCTGAAAGACCAGGATAAAAACATGGGCATAATGCATCTTGGTATAAATCCACCGATACAACTTAAGGCTATATAAGAACAGCCATCAAGTCCAGCAGTCGGTTCACACCGTGGCCAACCAGGTGGCTCTAGGAAGCCCACAAACAAGACGGCTGCAGCAGCACCGTCCTGCCTGTGTTCCACAGCACCTCGGATAATAGGCATAAGAACATAAGGAAAGCCATGTTGGGTCAGACCAAGGTCCATCAAGTCCAGCAGCCTTTTCACACAGTGGCCAACCAGGGAACTCTAGGAAGCCCACAAGCAAAACAAGTGCAGCAGAACACAATTCGAGTCCAGTTAAAAGTCCAGCAAATTTTTCCCCAGAGTATTTACGCTACTGGTCTCGAATTTTGCTTTTCTACTGCAGAAGAGCACGTCTGCCCTCTAAAACTCTATCTGAAGTCACCCAGCAAGTTATATAGTAGAGAATACCCCGCCATTGACTCCTGCCTAAGTATTTGGGGGCCGGGGGAGGGAACGGGTTGTTTTTGTTTTCTGTTGTCGTCCAGGGTATCCGTAACCCTCTCCTCCAACACCACAAAGCAGCACGCAAGCTCAAAATTGATACGATTTTTCTTAAATTGCTAATGGAGGAATACTTGTACTGCCCATCAAGTCCAGCAGTCTGTTCACACAGGGGCCTCTAGGAAGCCCACAAGCAAGACGGCTGCAGCCGCATTGCCCTGCCTGTGCTCCACAGCACCTAACATAATAGGCATGCTCCTCTGATCCTGGAGAGATGCATCACCAGATGCTTTTCACCAGATGCATCACCAGATGCTTTTCACTGCCCCTGAAATCCCCTTGCTGGTGTCGCGATAAGTCGGCTGCGACTTGATGGCACTTGGCGCGGACATTTCTTAAAGAGCAGGAGTGTGGAACACAAGAAAGGGGTTCCGGGTTGACTGAACATAGGGAGTTGGGATATGACACTATAGACGTCCCAGCAATCCACCCCTCTTCCCTGCCAGCACTGCCTTGTAGACAGGGTTGCCAGGTCCCTCTTTGCCACCTGCAGGAGGTTTTTGGGGGCAGAGCCTGAGGAGGGCAGGGTTTGGGGAGGGGAGGGACTTCAGTGCCATAGAGTCCAATTGCCAAAGCGGCCATTTTCCTCCAGGGGAACTGATCTCTATCGGCTGGAGATCAGTTGTAATAGCAGGAGATCTCCAGCTAGTACAGGGAGGTTGGCAACCCTACTTGTACACCGGTTGTCTTATGCTGCCTGGCTGCCTTGTTCTATAGATCGTAATCCACCTTTGAATCTCACTGAGAAGAGTAAGTAAATAAAATAAAATGAACATTGAAGAGAGGCGCCGGTGTGTCTCAGCTGCCATTTAAGACTTCCGTACTCCACAAGATGACAGTTTGACAGAGATGACAAGCAGAACAGCGCAGAACATCAAAATGAGATAAAGCAATAACGTTCATTAGTGAACCAGCTTGTCACATTTGTTAGGAAATCACGGCGCTCGCTGATTAAACATTTTATTCACCGAAGATCTACAAGGAGGAACCTTTGTTCTAATCCAATGTGCTCCCTGGTCACTTAGAATCACAGAATCATAGAGTTGGAAGGGACCACCAGGGTCATCTAGTCCAACCCCCTGCACAATGCAGGAAATTCACAACTACCCCCTCACACACACACCCAGTGACCCCTACTCCATGCCCAGAAGATGGCCAAGATGCCCTCCCTCTCATGATCTGCCTAAGGTCATAGAATCAGCATTGCTGACGGATGGCTCTCTAACCTCTTCTTAAAAACCTCCAGGGAAGGAGAGCTCACCACCTCCCGAGGAAGCCCGTTCCACCGAGGAACCGCTCTAACGGTTAAGAAATTATTCCAAATGTCTTGATTTAATTTCAACCTGTTGGTTCTGGCCCAACCTTCTGGGGCAACAGAAAACAACTCGCACCCTCCTCTCTAGGACAGCCCTTCAAGTACTTGAAGATGGTTATCGTATCCCCTCTCAGTCTTCTCCTCTCCAGGTTAAACACCCCAGCAACCTTCTTTTATAGCTTTGAGCAAAAGCTATTGACTTCCTTGATATTCTGACAAACAAAACCTCCTGCCGGTGGCGAAGAGGGACCTGGCAACCCTATTCATGCAAAATATGGGCAGAGTGTCCGACTACGATCCTGGGGAAACCCAAGTATGAATCCCTGCTCTGTCATAAAAGCTTGCCGTGTTGTGCGAAAATGCTCATTCTCCTGCATAAGGCTGGCAGGGTTGCCAGCTCCAGGTTGGGAAATACCTGGAGACTTTGGGGGCGGAGCCTGAGGAGGGCGGAATTTGGAGAGGAGAGGGACTTCAGTGCCATAGAGTCCCATTGCCAAAGCGCCCATTTTCTCCAGGGGAACTGATCTCTATCGGCTGGAGATCAGTCATAATAGCAGGAGATCTCCAGCTACTACCTGGAAGTTGGCAACCCTATCTCCAGGTGAACTGATCTCTTATCGGCTGGAGAGCAGTCATAATAGTGGGAGATCTCCAGCCACCACCTGGAGGATGGCAACTCCAAAGGCAGGCCACTTAGTATATCCTAGAGCCCGGTCCTTACAGAGGCCTACCAATTAATTGCTGCCTAAATTTACCCACTGCTGGCGCTAGCCTCATGCGTCTTTGTGCACGTGTAAACTGCACCAATGTTGGGCTCTCTTAGCATCTCTCAAGACTGCTTGTTGACAATGGGCAGAATTGTAATATAACTCTAGGATGACTACATTGAAGTTCCTTTACAAACGTTCTTCATTTCCAAACTTCTCAAAAGGCAGGAAAGTATTCCACGTAGGGTTGCCAGGTCCCTCTTCGCCACCATGGCGAGAGGTTTTGGGGGTGTGGAGCCTGAAAAGGATGGAGTTTGGGGAGGGGAGGGACTTCAATGCCATAGAGTCCTATTGCCCATTCAGCCATTTTCTCCAGGGGAACTGATCTCTATTGGCTGGAGATCATTTGTAATAGCAGGAGATCTCCAGCTAGTACCCGGAGGCTGGCAACCCTAATTCCACACCCGCTAGAAAAGAGAGGGGGAAATGTTCTCTAAAATAATGTCAGCCCTGACTGGTTTTATTTACACCAATTATACGTTGTTACAATATATCATAGATGTTATCTTGAGGTTTCAACGCCAATTTAAACCAAAGATGGAATCGACGTTCCTCCGTTTTGTTTCCTGACATTTTCGCGTCATCTACAGGGCACAGTGACCACCCTCTTCAGAGATAACCCGATTTTGGCTAACAATAATCCATTATGAATCAAGAATCAGGTTTCCAATTAACCATGCGGCTCACACCACAAAATCCATTGTCTACGGCCAAGCCCTATGTTACAATTGTTTTTACTCTAGTTCTTTAGATAGGGACAATTCAAAGCAGGCCCTATTACAATTTCCTCACCTAACAAACAGACTAGCAAGACCAAACCGGTACCCAGCAAAAGCCTATTACCAAAAACGAAAACTTCAGAACCTCACATTAGGAAAAGGGGGGGGACGTGCAACGTTAATATTTAATGTCATCTACTGGATCGCCTCGAGCTATATGATGAACGCAATATCATTTGAGCTTTCTCGCTTGGAACAGAAGGGTTTATTAAGCACCTGTTTTCTATGCCCTTAATTTTCCCCAGGCCCCAACGGTCCTACGTTAAACATTAATAGCTGTTAAAGGAAATGCAGCAGGCAGCCAGAGGAGGAATGAATCAGCATTTAGCACATGCAACCCAAAGAGGACAAAGTCCCCTAGCAGGAGGTTTTGGAAAAGGAAGATTGGCGTAGCTTGCCAAAAGAGTTAATGGACCAACTGTCAGCATTCAAGAAGAGGCTTAAACAGATGTTGGTCTGGGCCATATAGGAGCCGTATGATTCTAGATCACAAAACATCTGGAGCAGTGCGCTGGTTCCATACAGCGCAAGGTAGAATTGTAAATAAGAATAAATTCTCTGGTGGAAGTTTCTCCAGCAGTTTGGTAATCAAGCTCACATGAACACATGAAGCTGCCTTCTACTGAACCAAACCCTTGGTCCATCAAAGTCAGTATTGTCCACTCAGACCGGCCGCGGCTCTCCAGGGTCTCGGGCAGAGGTCTTTCACATCACCTGCTTGCCTGGTCCCTTTAATTGGAGATGCCGGGGATTGAACCTGGGACCTTCTGCATGTCATACAGATGCTCTACCACTGAGCCATGGCCCCTCCCCATGAAGCTGCCTTAATCTGAGTCAGACCCTTGGTCCATCAAAGTCAGTCTTGTCTACTCAGACCGGCCACGGCTCTCCAGGGTCTCAGGCAGGGGTCTTTCACATCACCTACTTGCCTAATCCCTTTAACTGGAGATGCCGGGGATTGAACCTGGGCCCTTCTGCATGCCAAGCAGATGCTCTACCACTGAGCCATGCCCCCTCCCCATGGCTCTCCGGGGTCTCAGGCAGAGTCTTTCACATCACCTACTTGCCTAATCCCTTTAACTGGATATGCCGGGGATTGAACCTGGGCCCTTCTGCTTGCCAAGCAGATGCTCTACCACTGAGCCATGCCCCCTCCCCATGGCTCTCCGGGGTCTCAGGCAGAGTCTTTCACATCATCTACTGGCCTAGTCCCTTTAACTGGAGATGCCGGGGATTGAACCTGGGCCCTTCTGCATGCCAAGCAGATGCTCTACCACTAAGCCACGGCCCCTCCCCTAATCATTGCCCGATTGCCGGATTCAGTATAAACAGTTTCATGTGTTTTTGAGCATGGAACCCTCTACCTTTGAACTGGAGATGCCAGAGATTGCACATGGGACCTTTCCCCACTAAACCACAGTCTCTTCTCTCCCCTCTCACATGGGATGTGGGAATAAGAATCAACTTCTTATACAAAGCCGATGCACACAGCCTCTGAGTTGACATTTGTTGGGTGAACACAGGCAGAACTGTTACGAAACAGCAGCTAAACGTTTCATCTGTATTTATCACAAAGCTTCAAATGCCGGCGTAGCGGCAGAGGAATCCCTGGGGGTGGGGGGGAGAGAAGCTGCAAGCCATTTTCATTACGGGAACAATTCAGTACATTTCCGCACAGCAGGTAGAAATTTAGCAGGCGCGGCCATGCCCAGCAAAGAAATCGTGGGAGCTGCGCCGGTTGTATTTCTGCCTATTACACATCGTCCAAGGCACCGAGTCTCACAGAGAATAAAAAAGGAGAGGAATGCATCCCCGGTGGAACCGAAATGTTCCCTCGGCCCGTGAGTCTGAACCGGGGCCTTCTACGCACAGCGAAAGCAATTCAGAGTGCCACAGAAGACGCTCAGCACCGCAGTACACAGAAGACTGCAGATAACCTAGTTTGCGGGGTGGGGAGAAAAAAGCGTGCTTGCTTTTCCTTCAGCTAACCTACTTTTGTATAAAGGAGGAATGGAAACACGTACACAGGGAATGCTTCGGTGCGGGTCTTCTGCAGGATGAGCAATCAAAGCCGGAGACCTCTGAAGCTAGTTCAGAAGATGTCCACAAAAGCAAACTCACACACACATCATACATCACCTACTGAATCAGACAGTAGGTCCATCGAGGTCAGTACTGCCTAATCATAAGGGCAGCAGCTCTCCAGCGTCTCAGACAGAGGTCTTTCACATCATCTACTACCTGGTCCTTTCATCTGGAGATGTTGGGAATGGAACCTGGGACCTTCTGCATGCAAAGCAGAGGCTCTTCCACTGAGCCCGGGTCTCAGACAGAGGACTTTCACACCACCTACTACCTGGTCCTTTCATCTGGAGATGCTGGGGATTGAACCTGGGACCTTCTGCATGCAAAGCAGAGGCTCTTCCACTGAGCCCGGGTCTCAGACAGAGGACTTTCACACCACCTACTACCTGGTCCTTTCTTCTGGAGATGCTGGGGATTGAACCTGGGACCTTCTGCATGCCAAGCAGAGGCTCTTCCACTAAGCCATGACATTATGAATTGTATACCCCCTATTTTATCCTCAAACAACCCAAACAGGAAGGTTAGGGGAAGAAAAAAGCTGCCACGTGGATATTTCACCCCAACTTCTCTTAGGCAGCGAACTATCTCACTATGGCTGGCTCGGATGTGTAGCCATTTCGTGTCTCTACTCCACTCTCAGATGCCGTTGTGAACTGGCAAGCAGATTCCTTCTCTTCTGCCAAATTTTAAACCCCTGGGTCATGTTTTCCCATTTCCTTT
Organism: Euleptes europaea; assembly: GCF_029931775.1. Taxonomy (NCBI): domain Eukaryota; kingdom Metazoa; phylum Chordata; class Lepidosauria; order Squamata; family Sphaerodactylidae; genus Euleptes; species Euleptes europaea. The sequence goes on along the minus strand of NC_079331.1, from coordinate 8,692,367 downwards.
CCTGTTTGGTATGCTTGCGATTCGCATCCAGCTACTTCCTACATGTGCAAATTGCCTTAGCCAGCATTTCAAAAGCCTTTAAAAAAAAAAAAATTGATGTGCAAAATGAGCCCTTCCCGCAATCCACTTTGCCAAACCCCATTCCAAAGGCTTCCTGAGGACAGCATTAAGGGATGTGCATGTAAAAATGGAAACAATTTCACCGGAAAATCATTCACTGCACCAAGATCTGGACATCTGCTATGAATACAGAATGGGCATTGCCACGCCGTGCCGCTTTATCCTGGCATCGCAAAGAACCCTTTCCAAGTAGACTTTTTCACACCTTGCAGGGAAAAACAATCAAATAACTGCTGGACATTTTTTCGATTCTGCATCCACAAATGCACAGAACGGCAGCAGGGAGTCCAATTTATTCTAATGCCTGAAAACAACATATTTATGCAGAGAGGATGCAGGTGTGGCTGGTTGCAGAAAGAAAACACATCTGCTTATTTTGGCAACGTAAAATTGCAGTCTAGGATTGAACTGCAGGTTGATTTAAGATGTTGGTGGCTGTTCTATGCAATAGATATTTTTGGAAGCCCCGGGAGAGGAAGAAATATGAAACAGGGTTGAGCTACCTGAAGTATTTTTTTAAGGATTTGAGTTTCAGGCTAGGCATAATATTGGCAGATCCAAAGGGTTGCCAGGTCCCTCTTCACCACTGGCGGGAGGTTTTTGGGGCAGAGCCTGAGGAGGGCGGGGTTTGGGGAGGGGAGGGACTTCGATGCCATAGAGTCTAATTGCCAAAGCGGCCATTTTCTCCACGTGAACTGCTCTCTATTGGCTGGAGATCAGTAGTAATAGCAGGAGATCTCCTGCCACCACCTGGAAGTTGTTGGGCCATGTGATGGACCTATACAGAGTTGGGGATAATGAAGTCTCAGTATGGCTTAATTTAGTGTACGGTAACATACTTCTTTCAGTACATAAGAACATAAGAAAGGCCCTGCTGGCTCAGACCCAGGTCCATCAAGTCCAGCGGTCTGTTCACACAGTGGCCAACCAGGTGCCTCTAGGAAGCCCACAAACAAGACCACTGCAGCAGCATTGTCCCACAGCACCTGATAGTATTCCTTTTGACTAGTAGCCATGGATAGCCCTATCCTCCATGAACATGTCCACTCCCCTCTGAAAGCCTTCCAAGTTGTGGGAGATCCAAAATCTTTGCGTGACATCCAGAATCTGCACTTAGAATCGGAGTCGCTGAGCAGATCTACAACAGACATATCCTACATTTGTGTTTTCTAGGGACCTTTTTAGAATCATGTAGTAACCAGTGCACTCCTAAGCAGAGTTACACCCAACTAAGCCTATTGACAGCAATAGATTTACGACTTCAGATTGGAAGTAAAATTCTACCCCACCAAAAACACAGAAAAGAACAACTCAGGTGACTCTTCCCTTCAACGTGTTCATTTTCAATGTGTGGGGAATTTAAAAAAAAAAATTGTGGAGGCATTCAAAATCAGGCTTTCCTGGAAAGAGATTCGGTCGAGGAAAACCTTTACCTTTTAGTTCTGGGGAATGCATAAATGCCAGCCCTTGAACAATTCTGGATGTTGAGTGGCATGAACTTCAAAACACACTGGATCTTTGCAACAGGAAACGGTAAGGCAAAAATACTATGCAAATTAACCACTCGGAAGTCTCTACTTAGCCAGTCTGGCAGGAAAGTTTGGGGGATGACCCGGCTTTCGCTAAACAGGCCAGGATATATGCCCCAGCGGCATTTCAAAAGTATCAGATGCGAAACTAGTGTCATGACCCCGCTCCAACCAGCCCAGCAACTTGGGACTCACAGTCCTCAGGAGAAACCAAGAGGAACCGAGGCCTACGGCTGATGACCGTCGGGATCAGGGAGAGCCTGATATGCCCAAGGCAACCCGTGGATGACGTGGCAGAGGGCACCCTGTCAGTACTGGGCTATTTGGTTAGCGATGTCACTTCTGGATATCCCCCGGAAGTAACATCACACCGCATCACACTTGGACGGCTTTAAGAGGGGAGTAGACATGTTGGTGGAGGAGAGGGGTATTCATGGCTACTAGTCAAGATGAATACTAGTCATGATGCATCCCTATTCTCTCCAGGATCAGAGGAGCATGCCTATTATATTAGGTGCTGTGGAACACAGGCAGGATGGTGCTGCTGCAGTCGTTTTGCTTGTGGGCTTCCTAGAGGCCCCTGGTTGGCCTCTGTGTGAACAGACTGCGGGACTTGATGGACCTGGGTCTGATCCAGCAGGGCCTTTCTTATGTTCTTATGCAATGCTGATGGTGTGCTTTCTTTAAAGAGCTCTCTCAGCCCCACCGACCTCACAGAGTGTCTGTTGTGGGGAGAGGAAGGTGATTGTAAGCTGGTTTGATTCTTCCTTAAGTGGTAGAGAAAGTCGGCATATAAAAACCAACTCTTCTTCTTCTCCTTTCATTGCATACAAAAAATTAAAAGGGAGTTGCGCACCTTAGCAACCGGTTTTAAAATGTGATGGGTGTTAATTGTCAATGGGGAGCAAACTTGGCTCGTCATAAATAAAAATAATAGAATTATTTGTCCATTCAGGTTGAAGGCAGGGCTTCATGCCCTCGGTCTGAATTGGCTTGGCGACATCATCTAGGTGGAAAGTAAGCAGAGAATATCCACAGGGCTTCCAAAGAGGTCATATTTTACATAGTACGAAAGTATGACTCATATTTGACTCTGATTTGAACTGACCGCACCTAACTTGAAAGGAGAACAGCAAACTTTGTGTTACTCCTGCACATTTTGAAAACGAAATGTCATCATTGCCGGTCCTGAGCACTATTAATAATATAATCGGCATAGTTAAACAATTGATGACGCCCTCAAAGATTAAATGTAGATCTCTAGTTAAATAAGAACATAAGAAAGGCCCTGCTGGATCAGACCCAGGCCCATCAAGTCCAGCAGTCTGTTCGCACAGGGGCCAAACAGGGGCCTCTAGGAAGCCCACAAACAAGACTTTGACTGCAGCAGCATTATCCTGCCTGGGTTCCACAGCACCTAATATATTAGGCATGCTCCTATGATCTTGGAGAAATAAGTATGCAGCATGACTAGTATCCATTCTAATAGCCATGAATACCCCTTTCCTCCATGAACATGTCCACTCCCCTCTTAAAGCCTTCCAAGTTGGCAGCCATCACCACATCCTGAGGCAGGGAGTCCCACAATTTAACTATGTGTTGTGTGAAAAAATACTTTATCTCTTTTGAATCTGTCAAACTCCAGCTTCAACAGATGACCTCGCGTTCTAGTATTATTGGAGAGGGAGAAAAACGTCTCCCTGTCCACTCTCTCCAAACCATGCATAATTTTATAGACCTCTATATAGAGCAGGGTATCTCAGCCCTGACCGACTGAATTTACTGCCCACATTCTCCACTTGCAACGCAAATAGGCTATCAGACAGGGTGTACTAGGGTTGCCAGGTCCCTCTTTACCACCAGCAGGAGGTTTTGGGGCGGAGCTTGAGGAGGGCAGGGTTTGGGAAGGGGAGGGACTTCAATGCCATAGAATCCAATGGCCAAAGAAGCCATTTTCTCCAGGTGAACTGATCTCTATTGGCTGGAGATCAGTTGTAATAGCAGGCAATCTCCTGCTAGTACCTGGAGGTTGGTAACCCAAAGCCTGCATCGGCAGAAACGGATCTGGGACACATATTTCACTGTGAACCTGAGGAATTTCATAAGATGCTGAGAAATGTCTACAGGAAGGCAGTGTTATCCTGTTCCCAGAAAGATTAAGTTTTACATTCCTTTTTCACATATTCTATTCCCTGAAGCCATAATCGAGGCCTGGAAACTTTTTCTGTAGTTCCATTCCTGAAGTTAAGCTGATCTAGGGCCTTGCCTGGTTGGGAGACAGGCTCGACCAAGTTCAGGGCTGTGAGCACTTTCGCAGAAGATAAATGCCATGAACAGATAATCTCCATTGGATGCCACCACCGTTATATCAGTTAATACCCCCAGCATTTATAAACTTAGGTTTTTAAAAACCTCTCCGTTTCTGAAGCCTAAAAATAGAGCAGAAGATGGACAAGATCTTATTGGAAAAATATCAGCACACTTCCATTCCTCTGAAATTAATGGCATTTAAGTGAAAAGCGAATTATAATTTTCTTCAAATTCTCACACATTCTTTTCGCCCAGGCGTTTAAATAAGGAGTCCCATTCTTTTTATCTGTTTTATGGTCCGTTCCTAGCCTGAGGACTATTTTATGAATACCATGTTAGACTGCTCTATTTTATGAGCTTTTATGTGTTGGCTTGCTTTTATTAGCTGTTTTTAAAATTGCACGTTTTTACTGACTTTGTCTGACTTGCTTATTTTGTTTTAACTTGGATCGATTCATTTTGGTTTTTACTGACGTGCTCTTTTGGTGTTGTTGAGGCCTCCTGTGTTTGGCTTGCATGGTTTTTGTTGCAAGCTGCCTTGAGAAGGTCTAGAGAGGCAGCACGTGCGCTTCCTAAATAAATACAATTCAGCGAACCCAGATTTCCCCATTTACTAAATTGATAGCACGTTTCCCACGCTACGGGAGAGGTGTCACGTGTACACCGAAGTCTGCCTGCGGTTGCGCACAACTCCGTGGCCCGCTTAGAAAATCTGTTTTTAACGTCTACACGATTGAAGTGAATCCAATATGACATCAGCTATAGTTAGAAGAGTTAAACCCCTCTTTCCCCACCACCATGACATTCACAGCTGCTTTTTAAGGCTAGACTATATGCTAGGGGAGCCAAACACACTTCCTTAATGTAACATAGGGTTGCCAGGTCCCTCTTCGCCACCGGTGGGAGGTTTTTGGGGTGGAGCCTGAGAAGGGCGGAGTTTGGGGAGGGGAGGGACTTCAATGCCATAGAGTCCAATTGCCAAAGCATTTTTCTCCAGGTGATCTGATCTCTCTCGGCTGGAGATAACTCAGAGCCAGGCGTGTTGCCACCTGCAAACCAGGTCTTTGACCCAAACAGCCGCAAAAAGTACAGTATTTTTTCACAATTTTGAAACCTTCCAACTTAAAAATATTGTCGAAGGCTTTCACGGTCAGAGTTCATTGGTTCTTGTAGGTTATCCGGGCTGTGTAACCGTGGTCTTGGAATTTTCTTTCCTGACGTTTCGCCAGCAACTGTGGCAGGCATCTTCAGAGTAGTAACACTGAAGGAGAGACACTGTCCTTCAGTGTTACTACTCTGAAGATGCCTGCCACAGTTGCTGGCGAAACGTCAGGAAAGAAAATTCCAAGACCACGGTTACACAGCCCGGATAACCTACAAGAACTTCCAACTTAAATTAATAAAATTCAGGTGGAAAGTCCTAAAAAAATTAAGAAACAAAATCCCCCACCCCCTGATTCAATTTCAGCTGGACGTCTGAGTCAGCTACATAACATTTCAGTACGCTGCAATTTCATTTGCAGACAATATCGAGCCGTTGGATGCTCTACCAGTTCGGGTTTTTCCCCCCTCCAAAGTAGCAATCTTAGAACTGAAGTTCTAAAACGGCATCCGGAAAACACAGGCAAAACACATGGAATAGGGTTGCCAACCTCCAGGTAATAGCAAAAGATCCCCATAATGTACTTTAATTGTCGTCCTCTCTGTAAAGTCATTTCTGTATATATAGGTAGAACCCAAAGGGGTTTTCAAAAATCATGCTGGGCAACAGTGCCACCTACTGGTGACCTGCTTAGCTCCGCAAGCAAACCTTCCCTCCTGCCCACCCATTTGAAATTGAAATATTTAATTGTTGACATATGAGCCTCTGGAAATAAGAAATGAGGTAAGGCAAATATCCCGAAGCATAATCCAGCCGAAGCCAGATACTTTACAGGGCAATCTTCACTGAGGGAGAGACCAGCTTGAAAATGCTGACTTTCGGCTGGACCATGTAGTCTTTGTAGTCTTTAGACTACAAAGTCTTTGGTTAGTGAAATGCTCCAAGTTAAACAGACACTGTCAGACAGACTGGAGAAGTCTGCAAAGTTGCATCCATGGTATAAAATTTTCCTTCCTCTGTTTCTCCATATTCTAATCGTGAGCATAAATACCAAATGCTCTACTAGGTAATACAACATTGTGCTGGGTGTGGGCGGGGGAATCCTGGTAACTAAGCAAGGCCAAGCCAAAATCTGTCACAGGCTATATGCAGAAAAATAGGTTGAGATGAAAAAGTCACCACTGTTTGCTTGCTGAAGACCTAGTTCATTTATCAAGGGTTATAAAATCAACTATTCAGCTATTTTAAGTGGCACTGGCTGCAATCCTAGGAACGCTTTCCTGGGTGTAAGGCCCACTGAATAAAATGGGACTCCGTTCTGTGCTGACTTACTTAGGATTGTTTCCACCAGCAAATACATATGAAGAAAGAAAGAGAGAGAGAGGGGGGGGGAGAGGAAGGAAGGAAGGAAGGAAGAGGGGGGGGAGAGAGAGAGAGAGAGAGAGAGAGAGAGAGAGAGAGAGAGAGAGAAAGAAAGAAAGAAAGAAAGAAAGAAAGAAAGAAAGAAAGAAAGAAAGAAAGAAAGAAAGAAAGAAAGAAAGAAAGAAAGAAAGAAAGAAAGAAAGAAAGAAAAGACAAACTAGACATGGATGCAATTAGGATTTCCAACTAGAAAAAAATTAAAAGCATTCATACAGATGAACACAGTTTGGATCATTTGGTAGGAGCCAAAAAAAGAAAAGAAAGAACTTCATTATTAAATCACATTTTGCAACCTAAGACTCGCATATTTGAAGGACCGTCTCGCTCTCCGCAATCTATGTGAACCTGTGGCTGGGTTTTTCAAAACAGCCGACTCCCCCTCCTGTTCGGTCTTCCTCAGGGATTTCTGCAGATGCCACCCTGCAAATGGGCAAGATTGACAACTGCCCATCAATGTGCTTTCTCTGTTGTGGCCCTGGACCCCACCTTGTGGAATGTCCTGCCCGAGGAGGTCAGGAAGGCTTCCACACGCCCGTCATTCTGCAAACTGAGCAAAACTGAATTATTCAGGAGGGCTTTTTTTTACAAATGTAATTGGGCTATATTATAACGAGATGGAAAGGGATGGTGTGCTGTGCTTTAGGACATATTATCTATTTGCTGCATGCGTTACCCTCTTGTTGCAGAATTATTTTCTGTTGATGTAATACCATTTTCTTGCATTTTGCTTGCATGCCTCTTTATATTGATTGTGTCAACTTAACACGGCGTAATCCGCTTTGAATCTAAAGGCAGACTATAAATGTAGTAAATATATAAATGGTGGCAAGCTCTAAAATCATCTTTTACAGCACGTGGCTCTTTCTGTGCCTTGCCACAAGAGGGCAAAAGCAGACAGTAAAAGATTACTTCCCTTTTCAAAAATAAATAAAATAAATGGTCACCTAGAAACTGCCGGGGCTTGAATGCAATGCCGGGCAAAGAGTCCCTCTAAAAGCTTCATTGCTACAAGAGGATTTTTAGAATAATTTACTTCCCAGCCGTAGAACAGAGAAGAGGAAGAAGAAAAACAACCAGCACCCTAAAGACCAAGCAAAAAGAGTAATACCCAGCATTGCATTTCCCCCCACACTGTTTTAATATGCTTACAAAGTTGATACAACACCGAAACCATGGTACTGACTACAAGAAACACATGGGAAATCCAGTTCCATTCATACACACAATCACCCAACCCTAGGAAGCTAAACACAAAAGAAGGACCAAAACAGGTGTAAGGATTTAGCTGAAACTGGTATTATACCGGCAACAAAACTTCATTTACAATCAGAGAAGCCCTTTTCGGTAGGGCTGCCAGCTTCCAGGTGGGACCTGGAGATCTCCCAGAACTACAGTTGATCTTCAGGAAACACAGATTAGTTCCCCTGGAGAAAATGGCTGCTTTGGAGGATGGACTTTATGGCATCATGGGCCCGATGCAAAAGGAGAAATTCCACCACCCCCCAACTCGCCTTCTCCTTCGTTTGCATAGCCATCGGCAATGGTCGTTTGCATAGCCACGGTCTTGCATCACTTCGACCGTGAGTATAAAATAATGGTTGGAGAGTGTTAAACATAACTAGTTTACGTCAGATCGCACGGCTCACGCATACAGTATCGTCCATCGCAAAGGCTCTAGGGGAAAAGCACAACGTTCGACCCCTTTAGGCATCTGCGAGAGCGATATGTGAATGCATGACCAATGAGCAGAGTCTGCATGGCAGCAAACGCGACTTGCATTAATCCCGCGCAAAGCCGGTCGCTGGGAAAGCAATCTCAAGCCACCCTTTGAAGTGAAGCCTACGGATCTTTTCATTGGCCTCCAACTTAAACAGATAAGTACCATGAAACACTCCAGCGATGGGAACACAGCGAGTCTTGTTTTAGTTCCATAATTACGGTTGATTCTGGAACGCTGGGAGTGTTTACATGGCGCGTAATGTATGTATCCGCACGTCTAGCCGAGAAGCTCAAACATTTGGCCTATCGGGGAAAAAACTTTCAGACACCACGGCGAACGGCAGCTTTAAGCAAGACCAGCATCAAAGGGAGCCTCCTACCCAACGGCGTCTGTTGGGAAAAATGAAATCACGCTGCACCGAGTGGCAAAATATGGAGCAGGTGACCCGCGTGGAGAATCCTATGGCAAAGACGCCGCCTCTTTGTAAACTGGGGCTACAGGCAAAATGCCCGTTTTTCTGGACCAACGGCTTAATTATTAGTGTCCCCAAAATGAAACGCCGACTCCGTTTCTCCATTAGCAAGCCCCATTCTGTACGACCAGACGGCTCGATCGTAGGGCCTAATTAAAATTACATGCAGTTGCATGGAATTAATCCCCAACGACCATTTGGGTAGAAATAAAACCGTTTCACGGGGGGACACATCAGAAGGAGGAAGGGACAGGTCTCCTCCTGAAGCTACTTGCCTTCCCAACACGTGTTCGGTGTTAGGGGGAAAGAAAGGAGTTGGTGACGAAACGGTGGGGATTGGTCCATCTGCTGATGTACGATGGGACGAAATGCCCGCCCTTTCTACATTACTCTTCCATTTCCCCTTTGCGTTGAGATTTACACTCGGAAAGGTCAGAACGTAATTCACACCAAGCTCTGACTCATCCACCCTCAACAGGGTTGCCAACCTCCAGCTACTAGCTGGAGATCTCCTGCTATTACAACTGATCTCCAGCCGACAGAGATCAGTTTGCCTGGAGAAAATGGACGCTTTGGCCATTGGACTCTATGGCATTGAAGTCCCTCCCCTTCCCACACCCCGCCCTCCTCAGGCTCCACCCAAAAAAACCTCCCGCCGATGGCGAAGAGGGGCCTGGCAACCCTACACCTTTAGCATCTTTACAGGCGATCAATCAGTTCCAAGAGCGGTCATTCCCAACCTGTGCTTGGGGACACATAAGAACATAAGAAAGGCCCTGCTGGATCAGACCAAGGCCCATCAAGTCCAGCGGTCTGTTCACAGGATGGCCAACCAGGTGCCTCTAGGAAGCCCACAAACAAGACGACTGCAGCAGCACCGTCCTGTCTGTGTCCCACAGCACCTAATATAACAGGCATGCTCCTCTGATACTAGAGGGAATAGGCATGCAGCATGACTAGTCTCCATTTTAACTAATAGCCATGAATACCGGTACCCCTTTCCCCCATGACACAAGATCAGTGCAGCCTCTGGCTACTGGCACGAGAGTGCATGATTCTACTGTTAACATTAACTCTCTGCTGGTGCAGTCTGTAGTGGGGTAATGAAGTGTTTTGGCACTTAAAGTGGATGCTGGCTATTTGTACTGCAATTATAGCTTATTCCTCTATCAGCATTATACACAGGCATTATAGTACTTATGAAATTTATTGAATGATTGTTATCATATAGAAAGTATTACACATAGGAATATTTATTGTACTTATGAAATTTATATAACTCACAAAGAAGTGATTGTTATCACGCTGAAACAGGTTTTGTGATTTCTTTCTTTATTTTGAGCTTCGTGCGGTATTTTTTGCCTGTTACCCGATCAAACTGCCAGCACGCTGAGATAGAGATCAGTTTGCCTGGAGGAAACGGCCGCTTTGGCCATTGGACTCTATGGCATTTAAGTCCCTCCCCTTCCCAAACCCCACCCTCCCCAGGCTCCGCCCCCAAAAATCTCCAGGTATTTCCCAACCCGGAGCTGCAACCCTTACCCTCAACCCACCCCATAAAATGTCCCCAGCCGCACAGATATGTGTTTTCCATACTGAAATAAATGCTGGGAAGCTTTTGTTTCACTTTGCTACAACAGACTAATATAGTTACCCTTTTGCACTTGTCATGGCTTGTGTGTGTGTGTGTGTGTGTTTGTGTGTGTGTGTGTGTGTTAAGTGCTGTCAAGCCACAAGTTGTTTGAGCTTTCATCAAGGGTAAAGTTGAGCTGGCTAACAGCGCAGATGAAGGTAAGCAGAACAAGAATCAAAGGAGCTTCCAAAAACTAGACTCTCTTTCCATTGGCCAACACCACAAACTACATATAGACATGAGGGTGTTGGTAGCCATCCATGTTTTACTAATTGGTATTGAGATGATTCTTGAGGAGATAGTATTAATGGCCAGGCCATCTTCTGCCAACCCATTGGAAATAGAAGAAAGAGGAGGAGGAGGAGGAGGAGGAGGAGGAAGAGGAGGAGGAGGAGAAGAAGAAGAAGAAGAGTTGGTTTTTATATGCTGACTTTCTCTACCACTTAAGGGAGTCTCAAACCAGCTTACAATCACCTTCTCCTCCCCACAACAGACACCCTGTGAGGTGGGTGGGGCTGAGAGAATGTGACTTGCCCAAGGTCGCCCAGCTGGCTTCATGTGTAGGAGTGGGGAAACAAATTCAGTTCACCAGATTAGCCTCTGCCGCTCATGGGGAGGAGCGGGGGATCCAACTCTCCTTTTCTGCTGGGAGGCAGCTCGCCAATCGCCACCCAGGTCCCAAAATATTGTGCATTAGCAATGAAGCTTCGTCGCCTTAATGTACTTCCTTAAACGGTGGAAATGTAAAATTGGGTGATTCCTAATTTTGTTGGCCTTGGTTGTAAACATCTACTCTGTATGGCCAGTTTCTGTTTTATCTGGCATACTCGCCGCAAATAAACATGCATTTATTTATTTATAATCCGGTCCTGCAGATCAGACTCCACCGCTCCAAACCACCGCTCTTAACCACTACTCCATGCTGGCATATAGAATCCCAAAAGCTAGGCAGATCAGAGGGGTGGGGGGAAGTGTGCTTCCCCAAGTCATTGCTTGAACTTGTCTTTTCTTTTTAACATGCGCACTAGAGATTTGATTGAAAGTATGCAATATTCACATGCAGTATTCCACATACAGTGGCAGGGGCTTCGAGAAGGTCAACATTTTTAGCGTGCTGGTGAGATCTGCGCTCCATTTCTAAAAAAGACAATATTGACTCGCCTGAGGCCACTCCGCTATTTCTACAAACAATCCCCGTGCGTGCAAATCTTCCCGCTTGGTGCCATCACTCACCGCCGCTGAAGTTCTTACGTTTCCCGAGGGAACAGTGAATTCTTCCCCTCTGAGACACCCAATTTTATGGGACCATTCAAGTCAAAGGTGTTGGCTTTCAGCTGCTCAAGGTTTATTTCTTGAATGCGTAAGCAAACAAGGTGTGTTTAATTTTGGATAACAGGTCTGGTAACGCTCTTAGCACTGTCTAGCTCAGTAGCCGGACTTGGTTCAAAATCAGTTTGAACTAAGTTTGTTCTTTTGAGCACATGCTTAGCGGTTGCTCAAAATGCTGAGACCTTATTGATCTAGGAAGATGGTTTATTTTAGTGACTATGGGCTTTTCCATGCCTGTGCCAAAAAGCCCTGTGAGTGATTCTGGAAGACCCTGATTCCAGTTTCATGACCTCTATGAATTCGCAGGTGGCACGGTATATCTAGGGTTGCCAACTGCCAGGTAGTTAAAGGGAAAAACAGCACCAGCTCCAATTAACAAAAATCAAACTGAATTTTATAATGATAACTCAAAAATAATTCAGTATTGGTGTACTATTCTGTACATTTGTCAGTGATATAATCAAAACAGTCACAACCAAGGTGTCACAGGTTACCCCACCAATGAAAAATAAAAGTATTATAAACATCAAAATGAAATAGAGTCCAAAATGTACAATTCGAGTTCAAATCAAAGTCCAATACTGAGTCCTCTTAAGAGAAAATGAACTCAGTATTGGACTTTGATTTGAACTCGAATTGTACATTTTGGACTCTATTTCATTTTGATGTTTATAATACTTTTATTTTTCATTGGTGGGGTAACCTGTGACACCTTGGTTGTGACTGTTTTGATTATATCACTGACAAATGTACAGAATAGTACACCAATACTGAATTATTTTTGAGTTATCATTATAAAATTCAGTTTGATTTTTGTTAATTGGAGCTGGTGCTGTTTTTCCCTTTAACCAGTGTTTTCTCAGCACACGTTGTGATTTATTGAGATTTAACTGCCAGGTAGTAGCAGGAGATCTCCTGCTAATTCAACTCATCTCCAGCCAAGAGAGATCAGATCACCTGGAGAAAAATGGCCACTTTGGCAATTGAACTCTACGGCATTGAAGTCCCTCCCCTCCCCAAACCCACCCTCCTCAGGCTTTGCCCCAAAAATCTCCCGCCGGTGGCGAAGAGGGACCTGGCGACCCTAGATTTTAGGGGTGGAGCCTGAGGAGGGCGGGGTTTGGGGAGGGGAGGGGCTTCAATGCCATGGAGTCCAATTGCCATTTTCTCCAGGTGAGCTGATCTGTATCAGCTGGAGACCAGTTGTAACAGCAGGAGATCTCCGGCTAGTACCTGGAGGTTGGCAACCCTAGAGACCACCAAGGAAGACTCTGCAGAGGAAGGCAACGGCAAACCACCTTTGCTTCTCACTTGCCTTGAAAGCCCCTTTCTGGGGTCACCATACGTTGGCTGCGACTTGAAAGCACTTTACACACACACACACATGCATTCACAAGACGATTTGGGCAAAGCACGCTTACCAGCCCATCCACAACACCGGAATAATGCTGACTTATCGTTTCCTGGGATAGAAAGGGCATTATTGCTCATGAACCCATGTTGCGCTACTCAGGGACTAACCAGAATGTGGGTGGGGTCACAGTAAAATTGTGCTCTGCTTTATGACAAGATACTTCTAAATGGCCCTCCACCCAGAAACACATTTCTCTTCAAAAGCAGCATAAATGACTCTTGGGTTGATTTCCTGACAGCGTAACTTCTAATATTAACAAATCCAACCTTTAAAACGACATACAAGCCTTTTTTTCTGAATCTGCTCCCCCCCCCCCCCGCACTCCCCGCGCATACCTAGACAAGATCTTTTAAATAAAGCAAGCATTTTGTGGCTGCTGGAAGGAATAAATAAATTCATCTGTCTATTTGTAGCATAATGTTTCTTCTCCTTTTTTTAAAAAAAAAAGAGGTAAACAGTGCTATTCTTAACCTATACCAAAAAAAAGTCCTCTCCTGTAGAAGAAGAGTTGGTTTTTATATGCCGACTTTCTCTACCACTTAAGGGAGACTCAAACCGGCTTACAATGGCCTTCCCTTCCCCTCCCCGCAACAGACACCCTGGGAGGTAGGTGGGGCTGAGAGAGAGTGACTGGCCCAAGGTCACCCAGCTGGCTTCACGTGTCGGAGCGGGGGAAACAAATCCAGTTCCCCAGATTAGCCTCCGCCGCTCACGTGGAGGAGTGGGGAATCAAACCCGGTTCTCCAGATCAGACTCCACCGCTCCAAACCACCGCTCTTAACCACTACACCACGCTGGCCAAATGACCAGAACCAACCCCCTTCTTCAGCAAAACACTGGCTGATATTTAGGCATCTGTAGCCACCCTTGACACGCCAAGCTGCCCAAGTGGTTTGCCGTTCTCAGACTGAATGATCCATTTCCCAAGCGTAGAACCCCTTTGGCTCTTGACTGGGCAGGCTCGGGGTCAAGCGTCGGGAGCCAGGAACCGCTTGCTCTGGGCTATAAGGAAGGTAAGGCAGAGGTCCTGACAACTCGCCGCTCACCACTTAACAATGCAGAAGGGGGTTACTGAGCGAGCAGGGTTTGCATTAATAATTCACAGTACCGTTTATAGACAAGACCAGGTTCTGGACACAGCCAAGTGCACACTATAGTGAGTGAATTATCCATCAAGCCGGTACATTTCTAGGAAGGAAACAATGCCACTCCGCAGGCTAGCCTTGTTTTTCAGGATTATAACAGGCAGCCAATACAGTTTGTACATATACAACACATAATAGGCTGTGCGGTTGTCACTTTGCAAGAAGAAGAAGAAGAAGAAGAAGAAGAAGAAGAAGAAGAAGGAGGAGGAGGAGGAGGAGGAGGAGGAGGAGGAGGAGGAGGAGGAGGAAGAGGAGGAGGAGGAGGAGGAGGAGGGGAGGAGGAGGAGCAGTTGGTTTTATATGCCAACTTCCTCCACCACTTAAGGGAGACTCAAACCGGCTTACAATCCCCTTCCCTTCCCCTTCCCACAACAGGCACCCTGTGAGGTAGGTGGGGCCGAGAGAGCTCAAAGAGAGCGGCGACTAGCCCAAGGTCACCCAGCTGGCTTCATGCGTAGGGGCGGGGAAACCAGCCCGCTTCACCAGACCAGCGTCCGCCGCTCATGTGGAGGAGCGGGGAATCGAACCCGGTTCTCCAGATCAGAGTCCACTGCTCCAAACCACCGCTCTTAACCGCTATACCTTGCTGGCTCCCCAGGTCTTTTCATTTCTCCATTGGGAGAAAACTCTCGAAGTTTTTATCGTCATGTCAATAGTTTTCTGTAAGAACATCTATAAGACTGTGTCTGCCTCATTTTCTATTTTCTTTTTTGGAAGACACCAGTTAGGCCGGCCAAATTAAAGCATGATTTCGAGACCCAGCCAAAGAGACCACCTTATTCCGTATAAGGGCAGCTTCCTGGGTTCGTGGGACCGCAAAACCCAGGTTTAAGTCCCCACTCAGAGATTAATCTTTTAGCCAGTCAATTTTCTCAGCCTAACATACCTTGCAGGGTTGATGTAAATAATAAATAAATAAATTTTCTTTGCGGCTAATATGCCAGATAAAACAGGTAAAACAGAAACTGACCATACAGAGAAGATATTTACAACCAAGGCCAACAAAATTAGGAATCACCCAATTTTACACTTCCACAGATTAAGGAACATTGAGGCGACGTAGCTTCATTGCTACTGTACAATATTTTGCAACCTGGGTGCTCATTGGTGAGCTGTCTCCCAGCAGATTTTTTTTGGTCCATTCACCCTCATCAACAGAGCCCATTTCCCTAATAAAAGGGTCAATAATATTGAAGCAGGCTGACTTGTAAATGGGACATCTAAAAAATACATGCTCAGTGGTTCCTAGGGTTGATGTGAAGATACAGCAAAGAAGAAGAAGAGTTGGTTTTCATATGCCCACTTTCTCTACCACTTAAGGCAGAATCAAACTGGCTTACTTTCCCTTCCCCTCCCCACAACAGACCCCTTGTGAGGTAGGTGAGGCTGAGAGAGTGTGACTAGCCCAAGGTCACCCAGCTGGCTTCGTGTGGAGGAGTGGGGAAACCAATCCAGTTCACCAGATTAGCCTCCGCCGCTCATGCGGAGGAGTGGGGGAATCGAGCCCGGTTCTCCAGATCAACCGCTCCAAACCACCGCTCTTAACCACTACGCCACGTTGGCTCCAAAGGAGGGAAGAACCGGCGTGGGTTACTCTGAGCATCTCTGGAGGGTGAAAACACGACACGCAGTTTCGCACTGTGTTGTGCAGGGGATGATTTTTGTCGAATAGCTCATCGACCCCGTCTCTTGTTCAAGACTACATCAGACCGGGGCGGAACATCTCACAAAGTTGACATCTGTTTGTTCGGTCCTGTCCGTGAGCCCTTATGACACGTTTAAAGAAATACTTGGCTGGCTGAAGTAGACGAGTTGAGACACATGTTGCTTAAGGCCTTGCGAAAAACAACCTCGCCGGCACTCGACCATTGACCCGACAGCCCAGCGGGTCTCTCTGTCCTTTAGGTCAGGGGTGACTCTTACATTCACACATGCCTAGTTTGGAGGAAGCACCGCAAGGCACTGGAGAGACACCCGATTCAACCGCTTGTGGGTTCCCAGACTGATTTCCATACCAATGTGACCCAGCCATGTCCTTGTGCGAGGGGGGGGAATGAAAAAAGAGACTTAAGTCCTTTATGCATGGCTGTTTCTCTCACCGCCACCCCTCCGATGACGTCAGGTCTTTGTGTCGATTATGCATGCCATTTCTGACTGTCAGAGGCCGCCTCGCCCCCCCCCCCTGCCTTTTCCCGCGCTTTGCCCGCGCTTGCAAATTCGAAATAAAACAGGTCCTGAAAAGGCGGGCAAAATGTGGGGAAAGGCAGGGGGAGAGCGAGGCAACCTCTGACGGTCGGAAATGGCATGCACAAGCAACACAAAGGCCGGAAGTCGTCAGAGGGGTGACGGCAAGGGAAACAGCCACGCATAAAAGACCTTATCGGGCATCTTAGTTCTGTGCCTGCCAGTAAGCTCCGTGGAATCAAAAAACGTCCCCGCGGACCAGATCGGAGAAGATGAACAAATGAAACCTTGGTTTGGAGAGAGCGGCCAGGGAGAGGTTTTTCTCCCTCTCCCATAATACTAGAACGCGAGGTCATCTGTTGAAGCTGGAGGGTGGGAGATTCAAAACGGATAAAAGGAAGTATTTTTTCACACAACGCATAGTTAAATTGTGGAACTCCCTGCCCCGGGATGTGGTGACGGCTGCCAACTTGGAAGGCTTGAAGAGGGGTGTGGACAAATTAATGGAGGAAAGGGGTATTCATGGCTACTAGTTAAAATGGATACTAGTCATGATGCATACCTATTCTCTCCAGGATCAGAGAAGCATTATATTATATTATATTAGGTGCTTTGGAGCACAGACAGGACAATGCTGCTGCAGTCGTCTTGTTTGGGGGCTTCCTAGAGGCATCTAGTTG
Organism: Euleptes europaea; assembly: GCF_029931775.1. Lineage (NCBI taxonomy): Eukaryota > Metazoa > Chordata > Lepidosauria > Squamata > Sphaerodactylidae > Euleptes > Euleptes europaea. The sequence continues at coordinate 8,675,307 of NC_079331.1, read as the reverse complement.
GCCCCTGTGTGAACAGACTGCTGGACTTGATGGGCCTCAGTCTGATCCAGCAGGGCCTTTCTTATGTTCTTATGTTCTTATGAGCTATAAAACCCACACAGATGAGGTCTGATGCGTTCTCTGCAAACTCACATAACCAAAGCACGCCCCAAAAGCTTGGAGAAAAATCTCCTGCTTCTCCCTAGCGAACCCTATGGTTCTTCCTCCATAGTGCTATTATGGGAGACACTATAATTCCCTCACCCCATCTTTTTTTAACGGAAAACAATACCAAACAAGCACCTTCGACAACCAGCCGTTCAGCCAGAGCCTCACACGTTAACCTCGGTCATGTATTTCTGCAATACTGGTGGGTGAGTTAATCGTCACATGCTTGGAAGCACATTACTAGGAGGGAATTTATTATTACTCTCTCTTTTTTTTTAACCTTCTCTGGCTTTGCTAAAAAAGCAACCAACACTCTGCACTGTGCAGGTTTTCCCCTCCAGCCCCATGCAGCAGAACTCATAGACTGAGTTTTGCACACTGGTGGATAACAGTTTGCATTTGGAGCGGTGGACTCTGATCTGGAGAACCGGGTTCGAGTCCCCACTCCTCCACATGAGCGGTGGACGCTAATCTGGCGAACTGGATTTGTTTCCCCGCTCCTACACATGAAGCTAGCTGGGTGACCTTGGGCAAGTCACAGCTCTGATAGAGCTCCCTCAGCCCCACCTACCTCACAGGGTGTCTGTGGTGGGGAGGGGAAGGGGAGGTGATTGTAAGCCGGTTTGGTTCTGCCTTAAGTGGGAGAGAAAGTTGGCATATAAAAACCAACTCCTCTTCATTCTCCAGGCTCCCTGGCCACCTATGCCCTATCCTGTCCAATCCTGATCTCAGGTACGCAGGTACAAATCTGTTCTGTGTTGCCGCAGGATCACACAGCCTTCTTGCGCTCCTTGGTTGTTTGCTGAATTGCCTTTTGATCAGCCTGGGAATGAAGTCAGCAAGACGGCGAGGCCCCGACGCAAGCAAGCGGCTAAAACCGCCGCTTGCCAACTGCACTGCTCCATCCGCGCTCCCAGGCTGTTCACCAAGCCAAGGGCTGCGTGCTCCCTTGTTTCCTTCCACAAATCTCTCTTGTCATCTTTGTCCGGTAGTAACCTTCCCACTTGAACTCTCGGGCCTAACTGCAGAACAAAGAAATCAGAGCTGGGGAAGAGCTAGCTGCTTCCCGCATTGCATTCTTGATGGTATCAGGAGGTTGCCCCTTGATCTCCATTCACGTGAAAACGGCTTGCAAGAATAGGCAAGTTTGCAAGAAATACTGTCAACACTCCCCCCATAAACACACACACACCAAAGGTAATGCAATGCCTTTTGCCATAATAAGCAAAACTTTTAAGTAACTAAATAATTGTTGGGCCAGCCTCAATGTTGGCAGATATGTGTAACATCAGCTGATATTTGCGCAATTTTTCGCAGATATAAGCGGTTAGTGATAGTCGTCTTCATTAAACCTGCGATTCTACGCTCACATGCTTAGGAAGAAGAAGTCAGCGGGATTTACCTCTGAGAAAGAAGGCATAGGATCAGTCTGTGCAATTTGCATCTCAGGAGAACTGCTCCACGTAGCATCCCTGCTCATCCGGATTGGCTCTCCAGGCCGTGGCTGAACACAAGATCATTTGTTGGCAGGCTAGTAAGGCCAATTCCCATCTTTTTAAAAGTATACAAGTTGGGGGTCCCTACCTCGTGTAACAGGCAGAAAGAGAAATGGTCCTAGAGGTTGTTATTTGGCCCCTTGGGGAAACCTACATGTATCTTTGAGAATGAGCAATCCAGCTGGGACCAGCTCAGATCCCAAAAACAGCACTAGGGGAAGGGCTGAAGTCCCTTCTGCGTAGGGTATACGATGGCATGAATTAACCTGATCTTGGTGGCCAGCGACACATCCTTACACTTCAAAATCTTCTCTAGCTCCTTTATGGCTGCCCTTCTCCAGTCTCAGCCTCCTTCTGATTTCTTGGCTGCAGTCTCCCTTTTGGCTGATGATGGAGCCAAGGAATAGATCGTCTATTAGGACCAGAAGTTTATTCACCACGATGGGTAGGGTTGCCAGGTCCCTCTTCGCCACTGGCGGGAGGTTTTCGGGGCAAACTCTGAGGAAGGTGGGGTTTAGGGAGGGGAGGGACTTCAATGCCATAGAGTCCAATTGCCAAAGCAGCCCTTTTCTCCAGGCGAACTGAGCTCTATCAGCTGGAGATGAGTTGTAATAGCAGATCTCCAGCTAGTACCTGGAGGTTGGTACCCCTAGCAATGGGGCAAGTGAACAGGATCCAGAGGAAGAAAAGTAAGCCATAGCATGGGGTGCGGGAGGAGGGGCGCTAAAATCCAAACAGACCTTCAGTCTTGTAAAACTACCCTTAAATAATTTATACTGCAGAACTGCTCTGGACACACCGTACCTGGAACAGAAAATTCACACCAGGGGAGAGATACCGAAAGTAGTTTTGGATTTTCCAGTAAGTCAGCTGCTGTCTGCCTGCACTGCCAAAGATGATGTAGTATCGTTTTTGTTTTTTATCTCAGGGAACTGGAGTGGGGGGGAGCCCTCTTCCTCCAAGGAAAGTCCCACATTTTTGTAATGGCCCTTTATAATAATATAATACGATAGGTAAGGTAAAGGTCCCCTGTGCAAGCACCGGGTCATTCCTGACCCATGGGGTGACGTCACATCCCGACGTTTCCTAGGCAGACTTTGTTTATGGAGTGGTTTGCCAGTGCCTTCCCCTGTCATCTTCCCTTTACCCCCAGCAAGCTGGGTCCTCATTTGACCGACCTCGGAAGGAGGGAAGGCTGAGTCGACCTTGAGCCGGCTACCCGAAACCGACTTCCGTTGGGATCGAACTCAGGTCGTGAGCAGAGCTTGGACTGCAGGACTGCAGCTTACCACTCTGCGCCACGGGGCTGTCTCCTGTCAAAAGTCTTGTGTCCCCCATGCACACTTGTATTATTTGTAGTGGAATGCAAACAGATAACATAGAAGAACCTTGGTAGGTTACAGCAGTGATTCCCAAAGAGGGAGTACCACCCCCGGGAGTACCACCCCTGGGGGGGGATTACCTAGGGGGGCACTAAGAGGCAAGAGGGCAGCAGGGGGGCGCTAGAGGTGGGCCTCTTCAACCGTGTTGTTCACTGATTTACAATAGATCTAGCTATGGCACCATGCTGGAAAATTGGGTGGAGACGATCAGAATTTCCCCCCCCCAGTCCTTGAAGAGCTGGTACCACTAGACCAAGCTGATCAGTTTGGTTGAACAAATTACAGCTAAAATGTTTTAATTTGATTTTGAATAGATGTGCAATGAATTGTTACTGTTTTATTGTTATTATCTTCTTTAGTGAGTCACGCAAACCCCTGTTTTGAATAATGCTTTTTATAGGATAGGGTAGGGGGTGCTGGGGTCGAGTTTGTGGGACCGAGGGGGAGGTGGCCTGAAAAGTTTGGAAACCACTGGGTTAGACCACAGGTCCATCTAATTCTGCAACCCATTTCTCACAGTGGCCGCCCAGATGCCTCTGTGAAGCCCCATGTCACTCTCCGCTGTTGTCAAGTCCATTTCAGGTCAAAAAACAGCACAGGAGAAAGACACATGGAAGGTATGAGGACTTTGTAGCATGTGATTACACCCTGTCCAGAAGTCGATCTTTCTGTGGGCAGACAGGAAAAGGGAGCAGGGTTGCATAGGGCAGGAAAGGATCTCTACAGATGTCTGGACACTGTTTCACATGAAGGAACAGGGGAGGGGCCGTGGCTCAGAGCTAGAGCATCTGCTTGGCATGCAGAAGGTCCCAGGGTCAATCCCTGGCATCTCCAGTTAAAGGGACTAGGCAAGTAGGTGATGTGAAAGACCTCTGCCTGAGACCCTGGAGAGCCATGGGGAGGGGCTGTGGCTCAGTGGTAGAGCATCTGCTCGGCATGCAGAAAGTCCCAGGTTCAATCCTCAGCATCTCCAGTTAAAGGGACCAGGCGTGTAGGTGATGTGAAACACCTCTGCCTGATACCCTGGAGAGCGGCTGCCGGTCAGAGTAAACAATACTGACTTTGATGGACCAAGGGTCTGATTCAGTATAAGGCAGCTTCATGGGGCTAGGCCATGACTCAGTGGTAGAGCATCTGCTTGGCATGCAGGAGGTCCCAGGTTCAGTCCCTGGCATCTCCAGTTAAAGGGACTAGGCAAGTAGGTGATGTGAAAGACCTCTGCCTGAGACCCTGGAGAGCCATGGAGAGGGGCTGTGGATCAGTGGTAGAGCATCTGCTTCGCTTGCAGAAGGTCCCAGGTTCAATCCCCGGCATCTCCAGTTAAAGGAACTAGGCAGGTAGGTGATGGGAAAGACCCCTGCCTGAGACCCCGGAGAGCCGCAGCTGGTCTGAGTAGACAATACTGACTGGGATGGACCAAGGGTCTGGTTCAGTAGAAGGCAGCTTCATGTGTGTTCATGTGAACCATGTTGCACGTATTAAGCAAAACTTCAGAAGATTTAAAGCAAGTGAAGCAACCCCCACCCCCACTTAATCTTGGGGTGGGGGAAGGGAGATACAACTGATGCCTACTGAGTGACATCTAAATCTTGACTCCTGCATCTAAGGAACCTAAGGAACGGCAAATGGTTCATGAGATATGTGCAAAATGCATTCTTCGGTAAGGTCTAATTAAAATACATGGCATTCTTCTTGTCGTTTGCCCTCTGCCAGGTCTCACATTTCCAAAAGCTGTATGAAGTCTAAGACGCATACAGTTCCAGCGTAAGCAGAGCCACACCCTCGTAAGACCATTGACTTTGATGGACCTAGAAGCGTATAACTGCTTAGGACTGCACTTAATAGGGCAAAAGGTACAAGGGCTGCTTGATTAATCTGTTGTTTGTAAGATGAACACGTGAAGCTGCCTTCTACTGAGTCAGACCCTCGGTCCATTAAAGTCAGTATTGTCTACTCAGACCGGCAGCCACTCTGCAGGGTCTCAGGCAGGGGTCTTTCACATCACCTGCCTGCCTAGTCCTTTAACTGGAGATGCCGGTTAAAGAGATACCTTGAGACTCATCTGATCAAAAGGTAGGGTGTATACCCTTCCCCGAAGGAAATAGAAAAATATCTGTACCATGGAATCAGGAGAGCCCTGAGGACAGATTTAGGCCCTGTGTTCCAAAAACGAGAAACAAATGTGTATTTATTGTGCAACGAACTAGACCCATGTAATAGAGGCCAAGTTTACAACATGACTGTGTGTGTTTGTGTGTTAAGTGCCGTCAAGTCACTTCCGACGACTCATGGCGACCCTATGAATCAATGTCCTCCAAAATGTCCTATCTAACAGCCTTGCAAATCGAGGGCCGGGACTTCCTTTATTGAGTCAGTCCATCTCTTGTTGGGTCTTCCTCTTTTCCTGCTGCCCTCAACTTTTCCTACCATGACTGTCTTTTCCAGGGACTCTTGTCTTCTCATAATGTGACCAAAACACGATAGCCTCAGTTTAGTCATTTTAGCTTCTAAATCAGGCCTGATTTGATCTAGAACCCACTGATTTGTTTTTTTGGCAGTCCGCAGTATCCGTAACCCTCTCCTCCAACACCACATTTCAAAGGAATCTACTTTCTTCCTATCAGCTTTCTTCCCATACATAGTAATAGGGAATACGATGGAATGAATTAACTTAATCTTGGTGGACGGTGACACATCCTTACACTTCAGAATTATTGTACCAAGTCAGAATATGGATACAGATTGGATCTTTCCGTGTGTTGGGGCTCCCAGATTTGAAAAAGCTGAAGACTAATGGCTTTGCAAAAATCCGCTGGCTTTTCCGGAATTAACCTGACGCACATATATTCTATTCTGATGGCTCCAGATAAGGCTCCAGATAACTGCAAGGATAAGAATGAATTCTCCAGCAATCTAAAACAAACAGAAATCCTTTCTTTACTGGCAATCCTTCAGTAGTCTTGTAAGATCCTGATCTTGCGAAGAACAGAAGGTGATAGAGGTTGTCCTTTGGAATGGGAACCATCTTATCTCTCTTGAGGGCCGGTCCCTGCTGACTACATTATTTTTTGCACGCAATTGCCCCTGTAATTCTGGAATTCAGAATTCAGAAGGAGATTGAGACTGGGAAGGGCAGCCATGAAGGAGCTAGAAAAGATTCTGAAGTGTAAGGATGTGTCACTGGCCAACAAGATCAGGTAAATTCATGCTATCGTATTCCCTATTACTATGTATGGGTGTGAAAGCTGGACAATGAAGAAAGCTGATAGGAAGAAAGTAGATTCCTTTGAAATGTGGTGTTGGAGGAGAGCGTTACGGATACCGTGGACTGCCCCAAAAAACGAATCAGTGGGTTATAGATCAAAACAGGCCTGAACTGACCCTAGAAACTAAAATGAGTAAACTGAGGCTATCGTAGTTTGGTCACATTATGAGAAGGGCAAGAGTCACTGGAAAAGACAGTCATGCTAGGAAAAGTTGAGGGCAGCAGGAAAAGAGGAAGACCCAACAAGAGATGGATTGACTCAATAAAGGAAGCCACAGCCCTCAATTTGCAAGATCTGAGCAAGGCTGTCAAAGAGAGGACATTTTGGAGGGCATTGATTCATAGGGTCGCCATGAGTTGGAAGCGACTTGACGGCACTTAACACACACACACACACACACACACACACACACACACAATTCTGGATGGATTCTTCAGTTTTACCTTGTTTCGCCATCCGCATCGCAATGATAAACTTGAGTCGACTGTCACAATTCCATAGTGTTTTTCCCAGCTGAGACTCTGTCTAGCAGTAAATTTTCAGCAGCATTAAAAAAAAAAATCTACAGTTCCCAAGATCACGTGTTTAAAATAGCCCTTATATGAATCCCTACCCATCACCTTACATCTCACAACGTAGCGCAGGCACCCCCAAACTTTATTAATCTGCGGGCTCCTTTGGAATGCTCCACGGCCTGGTGAGTAGGGTTGCCAACCTCCAGGTAATAGCTGGAGATCTCCTGCTATTACAACTGACCTCCAGCCAATAGAGATCAGTTCACCCGGAGGGAAATGGCCGCTTTGGCAATTGGACTCTATGGCATTGAAGTCCCTCCCCTCCCCAAACCATGCCCTCCTCAGGCTCCGCCCCCCAAATCTCCTGCCGGTGGTGAAGAGGGACCTGGCAACCCTACTGGTGAGTGCAACCTCAAAACGGTTTCCACAAAATGGCTGCCGCAGGAGGCGGAGTCAGGCCCAAAGTGGCGGTAGCGGCTTACCTGCAATCACACCGTGGAGATTCTTGTGCTGTGGCAGCTACCAAAGCAAAGTCTTTAAAAAACCAACCCAGACATTCAAATCTCCAATGGCCAGTCAGAAGTCTTGCTGGACAACAACAGTCCCACCTGGCCCCACACGCTTTAGAAAAACACCCGGTGGGCACCAGAAAAGGTGGTGGTGGGCAATTTGGCGCCCATAGGGACCATGTGGGAGACCCCTGACGTAGACACAGGTGGTAAGTGCTCCTTCCCTGGTAGTTTTTAAGAAGAGGCTAGATGGCCATCTGTCAGCAATGCTGATTCTATTACCGCTTAGGCAGATCATGAGAGGGAGGGCATCTTGGCCATCTTCTGGGCATGGAGTAGGGGTCACTGGAGGTGTGTGGGGGTGTGTGAATTTCCTGCATTGTGCAGGGGGTTGGACTAGATAACCCTGGTGGTCCCTTCCAACTCTATGATTCTATGATACATTCCCTTATAGAAACCCCCCCATTAACCATGCATCTCATCTACTTATCCACTGGTGAAAAAGAGAGGAGGGGGCCTGTTTTGAACAATGAAAAGACCATGGTGGGGAAATGTGGGTCCACATGGGGCAAAGGCTACTGTGAGGAGGGGAATCAGGAGAGACTACTAAATACAAAAACTGGTAGAATACATCCCATTGCAGATGGGCTTCGAATGTCTCTTCAGTGCTTAGGGCTTGATCGTCATCTTTGTATCACATACGTGTGGCTAGAGAACACAGCCCCAGCATTGGCGAACGTGACTGAATTGGAATAACTCAAAGGCCCATCATCTTCGAGTGCACTTAGGAGCTAAAAACAGCACATGGAGGTATCAGGTCAGCAAGTGCGTCCAAATTGGTGGAGTATTTTCTTACCTCTGTCGTCATACTAATGCCACTCAGGAATTGAGTATCATTTTTAAAGGCTAGAGGCAACAACATGACCCCATTTATCATGATGCTGGTGTTATGTATGTAAATAGTTAGGTGGATAAGCAGGGGGAAACCTAAGAGCTTGAGTCCCGGGCGAAGGCTCCTAAACCCTGCAAGGAAGTACACAGAATAGCCTACATACCAGCTAGCTTTCCATCGGGAACAAGTACACACATGAACACACATGAAGCTGCCTTATATGGAATTGGACCACTGGTCCATCAAGGTCAGTATTGTCCACTCTGACTGGCAGCGGCTCTCCAAGGTCTCAGGAAGAGGTCTTTCACATCACCTCCTACTTGATCCTTCTAACTGGAAATGTTGGGGATTGAACATGGGACCTTCTGCATGCCAAGCAGATGATCTACCACTCAGTCATAGCCCCTCCCCAAGAAAACATCAGGTGTTGGTGTGGGTACTCAAGACTAGATCTTCTTATATCCATCCAGTCAAACTACAATTAAGGTCGCTCACACATGAAGGTTTTACTCTGGTTTGTCCACCAAACTGTAGAAGGGATTTTTTTGGAGCATCAATATAAGGTTATCTTCTAGTAGTCAACTTTTGGAAGTTTCCATCTGCTTTTTGCAACCTTTCCCATACCCGGTTTCATATGATCTTTTTTCCAAAGTCCATACCCAAAGCACATTTGTACAACTTGTGTGGATGGGGACAGGCCCATTTTTAACAGCCCTGCCCACGCTGGCATCATTTTCCTTGCCTCGCCCTCCCTCGCCACCCCACACCACCAGAGGACATGTTTAATGCACTTTAGTTTCAGAACAGCCAACGCTGTTGCTGTGGCTGCCAGCGTTAGTCAACATCGGAGTGGCACACATTCTCCCTGACAATATTTGAAAGATGTAAGGCTAGGTGTGCTTCTATAGTCAACCTTGTTTAGTCCCCCAGATTTTTACATTTCCATCTAGACGTCTTTGTCATAATGATACTTGATTAAGAGAGGCATGGTCTAGTAATAACCCAACAAATAAGCAGGCCCTATGGTAGAGCATTGGCTAGGCATGCAGAAGGTCCCAGGTTCAATTCCTGGCATCTCCAGTTAAAGGGACTAGGCAAGGAGGTGATGTGAAAGACCCCTGCCTGAGACCCTGGAGAGCCGCTGCCCATCTGAGTAGACAATACTGACTTGGATGGGCCAAGGGTCTGATTCAGTATAAGGCAGCTTCGTGTGCTTATGTGTTAATGTGTCTACATTTCCATCTAGATGTCTTCATAATTATACTTGTTTAAGAGGGGCATGGTCCAGTAATAACCTAACAAATAAGCAGGCCCTAAAGCTCCTTTGACGACTACCTCCTATCAGCAATACCAGAGGGGCTGTGGCTCAGTGGTAGAGCATCTGCTAGGCATGCAGAAGGCCCCAGGTTCAATCCCTGGCATCTCCAGTTAAAGGGACCAAGCAAGTAGGTGATGTGAAAGACTCATTCCTTGGAGAGGCGCTGCCCATCTGAGTAGACAATATTGACTTTGATGGACCGAGGGTCTGATTCAGTATAAGGCAGCTTCATGTGTTCATGTGTCTTGAACTAGAGAGGTTAATGTCATTGTGCAACCAAGACTGGGGTACTAGATCGGTTTCATCTACAGTTATGTAGAGTAGTAACGCAGTGTACTCTAGGCAATGTAACAAGCTCTAGTTGTCATTATTATTTACCAAGGTACCTGTCCCTGGTGAGTCACTGTCCCCATTTTGCCTTTTGTTAGAATTCTGTCAACATAATTTACTAGAGGTATCATTCATCAGAGTTCAGGTCCTCTCTCCCAGCTAAATTTCCTGCATGGAGTGCAGAAACATCTTCTCTCTAGGGGACATATAAATGCGTGCGAATGGATATTAAAGGCATCACACAGGGCAGCGCTTGCTGCCTCGATATTCTGCAGCTGCTGACGGTATATTCCAAACGGTTGATAACATTATCACAGGAAAGCATTTTTTTTCCTGAGAATTTCTTTACCCCAAAGAACAAAAAGGGAAGTAAATGAAGATGTGATACAGCAGGTGAAAGATAGCTTCCTGGAGCACTTGATGCTGAAAGAGAACCTTTGGATATTGATCAAAAAGGGGCAATACATGTACACCCCTATTTTCATCAGATAAATATTGGGTGATACGTTGCTCTTCCTTTCTCATATTTACTTGAAGGCCGCCCAATGTCAGCGTGGCATAGTGGTTAAGAGAGGTGGACTCTGATCTGGCGAACCAGGTTGGTTTCCCCACTCCTCCACATGAAGCCTGCCGGGTGACCTTGGGATAGTCACAGTTCTCTTCGAACTCTCTCAGCCCCATCTACCTCACAAGGTGTCTGTTGTGGGGAGGGGAAGGGAATGTGATGGTTTGAGACTCCTTAAAAGTTAGAGAAAATCGGGGTATAGAAACCAACTCTTCTTCTTCTTTTAATAATAATAATAATACTTGGAAATAAGGGATACATACAAGCATATTCAATATTGTAGCTACTGTATCTACTCTGCTACAAAGGGGCTGTGGCTCAATGGGAGAGCATCTGCTTGGCATGCAGAAGGTCCCAGGTTCAATCCCCGGCATCTCCAGTTAAAGGGACTAGGCAGGTAGGTGATACGAAAGACCTCTGCCCGAGACCCTGGAGAGCTGCTGCCAGTCTGAATAGACAATACTGACTTTGATGGACCAAGGGGGGTCTCAGCAGAAGGCAGCTTCATGTGTTCATGTGTGTTTGAGTTTAAGCAGCTGCAAAGGTTAGAACAGTGATAGATATGAGTCCAGTAGCACTTTAGAGACTAACAAGATTTGGGGGATATAAGCTTGCGAGAGTCAAAGCTCCCTTTGTTGGCCTCTAAGCTGCTACTGAACGCAAATCTAGCTGTTCTACTACGGACCAACACGGCTAACCTCTGAAACGATCTACAAAGGTTAAGAGTTGAAGAAATTTAGCAACAGGATTTCTTCCTATATTAACTCTCTGTGCAGAATGCAAAGGTCACAAGCCTATGACATCAGACACCATAAGCAACGTCAGCAGTCAAGGGCAAAATTCCATTGTGTTTGTATATCACTAATGACATTTTCAATAGGATTTCATACAGGAAAAGAGTGTGCTCCTGGGATCAAAAGTCTATTGAGGATTTATCCCACATCACATTCCAATGCCCAAGATAGGGAGGATGAGCGTAACCGATTTTTGCAGACCATATTATCCCGTTTCCCAGCAAGGTCAGATCAGGAGAAATTAGTCATATTATTGAAAGACAGAGACAAATACATTACTTCTCAAATGGCAAGATTTGCTGCAGCCATCATGAAGCATAAAAAGATGATGGGACATACTGACCATAATATCTCTGACCCATAATTGCTGTACTCTGGGTCATTTGTCATCTTTTATTTGTCTCTGGATTGTATGATCTTTCCTTCCTATTATATTTTAATGATGAATTTGTATTTGCATTTTAACATATTATGGGAAATGTTTCATTTTTTTAACCTATGTTAAATTATGTTACTATTATTATTATTATTTAATGTTATTGGTTTTGTTTTGGCGGAATTGCCACCTTGTTCTGTATTCTTGCTATGGCTTTTTTTTTTTTTTTTTTTGCTAATCCAATAAAGACTTAATGATGATGAACTAATGACATTTACTGAATTCTTAAGAAAATTTGGCATTTCACTTTCATTACCCATAGTCCTTGATCAGCTTTCCCTCATTCCCAAATGAGAACAAAATCAGCAAAGTGAGAAACTGGGGTGCCATGGGCGTAGATCAAGCATCAAGTTTCTTGAAGCAAAGGGTGGAAGACATTGAACGCCAGACAGACCTTGGAAAATCACCATTTTTCCTAGCCCCTGATAAATCTAGATACTTGGTCTCCCCTGCAGCTTATTTTTATCATCTTGAGTCTATTAATTATAGGAAGGCCTTTACCCTTGCTAGATGCCAGGCCCTACCATCGGCTGTTTTAGAAGGGAAATATAAGATGATCCCTAGATCAGAGAGGTTATATCCGTGTGGGACAGGGGACATTGAAACCATCGAACATGCACTGATACATTGCCCATTCTACCACGAAATTATCAAAGCTTATTTCCCCCCTACTTGGTAAATTCCCTGAAGAGTCTGTTGAGCTTTTGGCAAAGAAGTCCCTATTAGGAGAAGACCCTCAGCTTACGCTCCAAACTGCCAAGTTCTGCGCCATTGCTATTAAAATACGCAGAGCTTTATTAGAAAATGATCGTTAGAATATTTTACAATTTTATCAATTTTAATGTGATAATTTTAACCAGGGGTTGCTTTTATTGACCTTACACCTTTATATGTCTATGATTCTGCGGTGCAAAACTATTGGGTCTGGAAATTTTGATGCGTTAACACGTGATGGGTCAGCCGACCGTATTAATAAATTTGACTTGACTTGAGAAACTGGGGCTGAGAAAATGGGGGGGGGGACTATATTTTAAGATGAAGCGGGGACACAACCACAGTACCAAACAACGCTACTCACATTTACTGCAACATCTCAGTATCGACTGGTAGTAGCATGATGTGGAACGAGTTCTGCTCACGCTGGACACAACCGTGCAAATCACTTCTCGCACCACCACAACTTGGGCTGGAAAATTGCAACAGGTGTGCATCGTTACTTTCCTGTTATTCGCTTTCAAATACACAGATTGTTTCTGAACGGCCATTCCCTTTTTCACATTTAGCCCCTTCTGGGTTTGTTTTCCCCATATGGGAAAAGCCAGCCTGCCCTCCTTCGAAAACATAAAACCCCCAAATATTTTTATCGTGAGTACATCTCCCTTTAATGGATTCCATATGCAAAAGAAATACCAGGCCTGCAGTCGACGGGGTGAAGTCTCTCCCACTGCCTCTCTTAAGATCAAGTGCTGAATTTTGTTCAGCTTAAACCAGTTTATATCAAAGGTGTAGACAAGTGTCTTGGAATAACTACACTCATTATTTATTCCGCTGCAAAGGCACAGAAGTTTGAAGGAAGCGACTATAAAACATTCAAACTCATGTTTGGGGGAATTACAAACAATTCGTGTAGGTTCCGCATTTTGTCTTTAAATTATGCTGTTTTCCAAAATGCAGCTGCTGGAGCTGCCATTTTAGGGTTGTAAACTCTAGGTTGGGAAATTCCTGGATAAATGGGAGAGCTACCTGGGGTTTGGAGAGAGGAGGAAGCTCCGTGGGGTACCATGCCATACACCCTCCAAAGCAGCCATTTCTCTCCAAGGGATCTGATCTCTGTAGCCTGGAGATCAGTTGTAATCCTGGGAAATCTCCAGGCCCTGACCTGGAGGTTGGCAACCCTATGCCATTTCAAGGAAGGGAATGGTGCAAGAAGAGAGGGGCCTTTTAACCCTTCCTCCTGTGTCGTAGTTCCACTGAAAAACGTTCCCGGTCCACTTCTACCCCCAGTAGGAAAAACTAGAATACTGTAATTCCCCCCCAGTGGGGTATCATTTTTCTTTTCCTCATACAGTAATTTTACAAAATTAAATAGGTTCAGCAGAATATAAGTCCACCTAAAAATCATCATTCATATCTTGGATGATCTAGACAAAGCATCATCTGAACTTTGTACTTTCTGTTTTCAGTGAGACATGTGACATATAAACATGTCCAAATATTGGGAAGGGGCAGTGGCTCAGTGATAGAGCATCTGCTTGGCTTGCAGAAGGTCCTGGGTTCAATCCCCGGCATCTCTAGTTAAATGCATCAGGCAGTAGGCGATGTGAAAGACTTCTGCCTGAGACCCTGGAGAGCCGCTGCCAGTCTGAGTAGACAATACCAATGCTATTGGTATTTTCTCCAGGTGAACTGATCTCTATCGGCTGGAGATCAGTTGTAATAGCAGGAGATCTCCAGCTAGTACCTGGAGGTTAGTATTCAAAATAGGGCTACAAGTACAAAACAGGAGAGTTGAATTCAAAAGTCTGCACTTGTGCAAAGCTCAATAAAGCACTTATACAGCAATATGCAATCAATTGTATTCTGAGGAGGAGCCTCACATGAACAATATCCCAAGGATATAAATACAGAGCAGGAATTTGTAGTTCACAATATGGAATACAAAAGGTAAGTGTATATACACAAGGAAAATTCAGGTGCACAAAACTTAACAGTCCAGAATGGTAATATCCAAATAAAGCACGGATCAATATTCAGTCGCAATGGGCTTCCGGTAAAATCCCCATTTCAGAGCTTTCTTCAAGCTTCAAAAAGTTTCTACGTGCCAGTAACACCTCAAGGTAGTTCCCCAACACCCTTGTCTTCATTGGCCTGGCAGGCAGCGCTCCACCCTCTGGCAGATGAATCCTCAGCAGCCCCACACCAAGGCTTGCTATTGCTGCTGAGAAAGACAGTCCCACATGGTGTGGGGCTGCTGAGGATCATGCATTTCCCCACAGAATTTTGCACGGAAAGACTGAAGACTTGAGAAAGTTCACACGAAATGGAACTATACCGGATTTCCATTGTACCACGTCTTGTTTCCATTGCCATGTGATGCAATATTTATGAACTATTTACAACGAATATGATATGAACTGAGCCTTGCGCCGGTATATTCTTATATTTTGTGTTTATTTTGGAATCATTTTTGACCCATTGCTACACATTTGTTGCTCTAGAAGTGTAATTGTATCCTATTTGTTCTCAATATATTCTTCTAATAGCAAGTATTGCATTGTTATTTTCCTATTTTGGAAATATTTGTCTTGTGCCATATTTTGAATTCCAGTACCTGGAGGATGGCAACCCTAGACCTCAGTGAGGAGTCAACCCTCCAAAGCAGCCATTTCTCTAGGGGAACTGATCTCTGTAGTCTGGAGAGGAGTTGTAATCCCCAGCTCCCACCTGAAGGCTGGCATCCCTAGCAATAAATATAATTATACCCGCTCTGCCTGGCTGGTTCGGACCTCCTACTTCACACATGCTCCCTGGGCTTTTACCTTCCTCACAAAAGTTGAGGAAACTACCGATGCTAGCCTTCTTGCTTAAGAGCCAGCATGGTGTAGTAGTTAAGAGCGATGGACTCTAATCTGGAGAACCGGGTTGGTTTCCCCACTCCTGCACATGAAGCCAGCTGGGTGACCTTGGGCTAGCCACAGCTCTCTTAGAGTTCTCTCAGCCCCACCGACCTCACAGGGGAAGGGAAGGTGCACGTAAGCCAGTTTGATTCTCCTTAAAAGGTAGAGAAAATCAGCATATAAAAACCAACTCTTCTTCTTTTTCTGGAACTCACATACCTGCTTTGGTGCCTATCATCTTTCTGTGCTGTATATCCATTCAGATTGTGTGTTTCAGTTGGGTTATTGTTCCTTCCCATAGCTAATTTACATTTCTTATGCCTGAAAGTTTCTGTGATGGATCAGATGAAGATACGAAACCAGCATTTATCCAGAGTCTGGTTGGCATTTGGAAATACAGGAGTTATTTCTTTTCAGGCCTCTGTTTTTGAACCACTAATTTTATCCCGAACTTTTCTCTATTCTTTTTACTTTCCCTAATTCTTACTATTCTTTTATGGAGCCCATTTACACAGTGCAATAATTACGGGGCGAAAACGCATGGTCGCTTTAGCCTCCTTTATTCCCTGTTTCAAGCCAGGACTCAGCCAGGATTGAACGCATGCGTTTCGCCAAACGTGCGTTCAATCCTGGCTGAAACAGGGAATAAAGGAGGCTAAAGCAACCATGCATTTTCGCCCATGGTCATCAGCATAGCTGAAGTAAAAACATGTCTGACCATCTTAGGAGATAAATCAGATCATCAATGTTCAGCATTGCCTTTTCCCGGGAAATAAGACAAGAGCCCCGTGGTGCAGAGTGGTAAGCTGCAGTGCTGCAGTCCAAGCTCTGCTCATGACCTGAGTTCGATCCCAACGGAAGTTGGTTTCAGGTAGCCGGCTCAAGGTCGACTCAGCCTCCCATGCTTCTGAGGTCGGTAAAATGAGTACCCAGTTTGCTGGGGGTAAAGGGAAGATGACTGGGGAAGGCACTGGCAAGCCACCCCATAAACAAAGTCTGCCTAGGAAACGTCAGGATGTGACGTCACCCCATGGGTCAGGAATGACCCGGTGCTTGCACGGGGGACCTTTACCTTTAAGACCAGTTAGATAGCAAGGTTTTTAAAATAAACACACGTGGTCACCTATAACTGAGCATGAATTTGTCCATCAACACCATTTAAGTGACAAGTTGCCAGGAACTCTCGCCATTTTAATCCGATGGGTTTTTTTTTTCTCACCGTGAAAAACCCGAAACCGTCTCCAGATGAAGGGTTTCCCAGTTGACATTATAGGGTAGCTAGGAGAAAAACATACCTTAGCTTTGAAATAAGAGCCGGTATTAAAAATAACCCCACATCAGTTGTAAACAGAGAGTCAGGCTAAGAGGGGCCTGATGTTTTCTGCCAAAACTCTCCAGCGGGTGTTCGGTTACTAGAACATTCGTTGCTGCATCTTGAGAGAATTTTATGTTGCAGCGAGACCATTAAAAAAAAAACGGACGTGCACGCAGCAAGCAAAAAAGAAAATCTCGATGCTAGCAAAAATCACAACACGCTTTTAGTCAGAGTCACAAGACCTTAAAAAAAAAAGGAAAAAAAGCAAAGTCTCCAAATTCCTTAATAGGGGGAAATCTGGCAGAATTAATTTCTAACCCTATCTCAAAGGGTTGCTCCAGATATTGTCTCTTTCTCCTTAAAACGGGTTCCTTCCTTTCTTACCCCCTTCCGTTTTAACATGCTGTGTCCCAGAGTAGGACAATTCGAGAAAAGGATCGATCAAGGGTCGCTCTTCGTGCATCGTCTTTGTTAGGGGCTGGGATTTCATCGCTTCGTTTCGGTAGTGACTCTCCCGTAAAAGGAGATTAAAGTCAGTCTGCCGTGACTTGTTCTTGAGGAACCCACGCTGGCTCTTAGTAACCACAGCCATTCTTTCTAACTGCTCAAGGGCTGACGGACCATTTGTTCTAGAAACCTTTCCAGGTATAGACGTCAAGCTGACGGGAACGTTTCGGGTGCTTTGTTGTTTTGCTACACATACTAGCACTTACTTCATTTGCCGTCGAGCCATCCGCCGTTCTGGATCTCCTGTGCAAGGTCATTTGTTGTAGCTTTCCATCCTTTCGCAATCTTGGCCTCCCAGCCCTGTTGCTGCCTGGGGCCTATTGCAGGGGGAGCAAAATCAAATTATTCCTCTACTTTCAGTTATTAAAATATTTACACTCCTCTTCTCCCCACCCCACCCCACCCCACCCCGCCACCCACAGTGATTCGAGGTGGCTTCCCATCGGCAAATGTCAAGCAAGGTTTTGCAGAAGACATTATATCACTCAAAATGAACTGGTAGCAACCCGAACAGCCCGGTTTTCACCGCTCCCAGAAGCTGCCGTCAGACAGAAGCCAAAGGCTCTGTCCAAAGCGCTCTTAAACAGGGCAGCTTTGCCACGACAGCCGAACCATGCCAGCGTGGAAGTTTTCCTAACTTCCTCCGGAAGGCCGTTGAAAACGATAGCTGCCTCTGAATTAATGCGCCCAGGGGACACTTCACCCGTTTAAAACTTTATACATTTTGGCTCCCTGATTCTGCTTATAGCCTTTGGATCTCCCAAGAACACATAATAGTTTTGCACACCGACCTGCCAGTATGAGTCCCGGGGATCAGACCTAGGGTTGCCAACCTCCAGGTACTGGCACGAGAAAAATTCAGTACAATGATACAAAATATGTGTATTGTGTTTCAAGACATTTCAACAAGTACAATGGACTACAAAAAGTGACAATAAACAATATATATACAAAATATACAAAACGTGTTTGATGCAGTTTATAAATAGTACAATCTTCTTAGTATGTATGTATGTGTATATATATATATATATATATATATATATATATATATATATATATATATATATATATATATATATATATATATATATATATATAAATAGTTTAAAAAGTCCATCAGGTACATGTATAAATGATCACATGATGCTTAATGAAGACTTTGTGATCATTTATACATATACCTGATCTCTCTTTCTCTTTCTCTCTCTCTCTCTCTCTCTCTCTCTCTCTCTCTCTCTCTCTCTCTCTCTCTCTCTATATATATATATATATATATATATATATACTAAGAAGATTGTACTATTTATAGACTGCATCAAACACGTTTTGTATATATATAGTTTGTCACTTTTTGTAGTCCATTGTACTTGTTGAAATGTCTTGAAACACAATACGCATATTTTGTATCATTGTACTAAATTTTTCCCGTGCCAGTTTCCAAACCTAACGGTATTAGCACGGAGGTGCTCTCTTTTTTCTTGTTTTGCTAACCTCCAGGTACTAGCTGGAGATCTCCTGCTATTACAACTGATCTCCAGCAAACAGAGATCAGTTCCCCTGGAAAAAATGGCCGCTTTGGCCATTGGACTCTATGGCATTGAAGTCCCTCCCAAACCCTGCCCTCCTCAGGCTCCGTCCCCAAAACCTCCAGCCGGTGGAGAAGAGGGACCTGGCAACCCTAATCAGACCAAAGGTCCATCTAGTCCAAGTTCTTGTTTCCAATAAGATCTGATCAGCATCTGGAAAGCTTATAGCCAGAATATGACAGCGATAGCCTCTCCCTGTAGTGTGTTCCCAGCATTTACTGTTCAGAAGTACAATTGCCTTTTAACATGAAGTGTCCATTTTAGCCTTCCTGACCAACAGCCATTGATGGCCTTGTTCTCTAATAATCTGAACATCTTCTCAGATCCTATTCCCATGCAGTTTAGGTGAGTAGCAAGCAAGGACAGTTATCAAAAGCAATTCTCCTTGTCGTTTAGATCTACTGAGAGCCAGGGCGGTGTAGCGGTTATCATGCAAGAGTCTCCCCTCCCAAATTAAAATAATGTAACGTTAAGAATGTATATGCAACGCTAAACAATCTCAGGCCTGTTTTGAGCACATGCCTATATCACACCTGCTAACAACGGCTTAGTGTTATGTCTCACTTAACTAGTGCCCCTGCATTCACATGCATGTGCATTATGCGCCACCCTTTCGCTTCCAATTTATGGTGACCCTATGAACTAATGGCCTCCAAAACATCCTTGGCTCAGGTCTATACCTAGGGTTGCCAACCTCCAGGTGGTGGCAGGAGATCTCCGGCTATTACAACTGATCTCCAGTCAATAGAGATCAGTTCCCCTGGAGAAAACGGCCACTTTGGCAATTGGAATCTGTGGGATTGAAGCCCCTCCCCTTCGCAAACCCCACCCTCCTTAGGCTCCGCCCCCAAAACCTCCCGCTGGTGGAGAGGGGGTACTTGGCAACCCTAGCAATCCTGAACAGAGTTACACCCTTCTAACCCGATCAGCTTCAGTGGCCACAGAAGGGTGCAAACCCTACTTAGAATCACATGTCTGAAATATCTCAAGCAACATAGGTAAACATAGACTTCCTAACTGGCCACGATTCCCTGCACGTGCATACCGGCGTTGGAAAAAAAATTGTGTTTCCTTGTGTGTGTGTGTGTATTAAGTCGTCAAGTCGCTTCCGACTCATTGCGACCCTATTACTGAACGTCCTCCATAATGTCCTCTCTTTGACAGCCTTGCTCAGGTCTTGCAAATTGAGGGCGGTGGCTTCCGTTATTGAGCCAATCCATCTCTTGTTGGGTCTTCCTCTTTTCCTGCTGCCCTCAACTTTTCCTAGCACGACTGTCTTTTCTAGTGACTATTGCCTTCTCATAATGTGACCAAAATACGACAGCCTCAGTTTAGTCATTTTAGCTTCTAAGGTCAGTTCAGGCCTGATTTGATCTATAACCCACTGATTTGTTGTTGTTTTTTTGGCAGTCCACGGTATCTGTAACACTCTCCTCCAACACCACGTTTCAAAGGAGTCTACTTTCCTTGCCATGGTATAAAATTGGCAGTGCCGCCTAGCAGACTCCCATAAACTCTGTACCCAGGAAGGTCCCAAGTCAAAAGCTGTAGGATGTTTGCAGAGTGATAATTGTAGGGTGTGCAGCGTGGCATTTTCTTACTCATATCCTTCCATTTGCTAGGAAAGAGAAAGCTGTGACTATTTTAATCTAGCGCCGCGTATGTTTAATTCAATCTTCAACCTAGAGGGTGGCGCGACGTTAGACAAAAAATATTTTTATTTCTTAATTGCATGGTTTTGTAGCACCTGTCCTTGAGTCATTTCGACCAAATTCAGCTCTGTTGCCCACTGTGATGTAAAAGAAGGTACATGTCCCTTTCCTGTTTTGAACGCAATAGAAGAGGGAGGAAGATGAGGAGGAGGAGTTGGTTTTTATATGCCGACTTTCTCCACCACTTAAGGAAGAATCGAACTGGCTTACAATCACCTTCCCTTCCCCTCCCCAAAACAGACACCCTGTGAGGTAGATGGGGATGAGAGAGAGTGACAGCCCAAGGCCACCCAGATGGCTTCTCATGGAGGAGTGGGGAAACAAATCCAGTTCATCAGATTAGCATGTACCGCTCGTGTGGAGGAGTGGGGAATCGAACCTGGTTCTCCAGATCAGAGTCCACTGCTCCAAACCACCGCTTTTAACCACTACATATACCCGTAGGGTTGCCAGCTTTGGGTTAGGAAATACCTAGAGATTTTGGGGGCGGAGCCAGAAGAGGGCAGGGTTTGGGGAGGAGAGGGGCTTCAATGCCATAGAATCCAATGGCCAAAGTGGCGAAGAAGGACCTGGCAACCCTTTCGGTTGATGACGGAGACCCTTTTGGTCTCCCTTTTGGTTGATGACGGAGCCAAGGAATTGAAAGTCTATTAGGACCAGACGTTTATTCACAGCAATGGGTAGAGTTGCCAGGTCCCTCTTCACCACTGGCGGGAAGTTTTTGGGGCAGAGCCTGAGGAGGGTGGGGTTTGGGGAGGGGAGGGACTTCAATGCCATAGAGTCCAATGGCCAAAGTGGCCATTTTTTCCAGGGGAACTGATCTCTAACGGCTGGAGATCAGTTGTAATAGCAGGAATCTCCAGCTAGTACCTGGAGGTCTCCAGCTACTACCTGGAGGTTTGCAACCCTACTCTTACTCCAGCACAAATTTTTGTCCTGTTTCAGGGCCGCTTTTAAAACTCCCCTCCCCCCAGGATCTGGAATGCTTATCCATAAAAATGTTTATTTAGAGCCTATTTTTAAGCCAACATATTTAACAAATAATAATTGAGCTATAGCCCTGGGCTGGGTGAGTGGCAGGATTACCGACCGCCACTAGGGTCAGTCAGTCAGCATAGCCGGGTGGACAGATGTTGCTTTGAGAGCATCACAAGGGGCAGCCAACTCACACAGTCAGCTTCCACGGAAAACAGGAAGAGATGGTTGCCTTTGGGCTCCGGTTTGGTTTGGTCTGGGAATGTGTAATGGTTCGAAAATGTCCAAAAAAGAGGTTTGTGCAAATCCGCTGTGACACAACTGTTCCAGCTGCTGAACATCTGTCGCCATCCAAATGGTGCGTCAGAACACTCTACAGTTAGTGCTAACTTCAGTTTTCAAGCGTGTGTCTTTGGGATGAGGGAGAGCTCCCAGGGGCAGCAAGTATAGCGCATGCCTGCTTTTAAGAAACAAAACAAGAACTGATGATGTAACCAACTAATTCGTTGTTTGGCAGAAATATAATGACTACCACTACGTTGACTGCCGCTTTAAACTGTGAAAACTAAAACTGCTTTGTAAGAGAATAAGGACCTATAATGACCGTTCCGCACCAATGACCAGTTTTGCAATATCGTATTTAATAATGACCATAATTAAAACTTTGTGACTATATACTTGATTATACTTTATGGGAGCAATGAGCCGCTTGACGTTCGACTTGTTTTGCCCCGCTGGCTTAATGGATAGCTTGCTAGGTGGTCCATAATTTGTCACGTTAAAGGGTGTTTGAAGAGTTATTTGAGACACTGGGGTGATACATGGGAATTACACGGAGGACTCTCTCTCAATGTCATAAAAAAAATGTTAATGAGGAAATGCAACACTTCTAAAAGGCCGTTGCCCTTCCCATAACCATTTGTCTCCCAGATATTTAAGATCCCAGATCATTTGTTTCAGAAAAAGGAAGCATGGCTTGGTGTTAACAAGCCAATCCCGGCTTCACCTCATTATATTCTGCATAGCTCCCATCCCACTGCAGATTTCATTGGCTGAGATTTCCACCTCTGCTTCCCACAGTTGTATACCAAAAGTACTCTGCAGCTGTTGGCACCTCTTAGCAGAAGACAGACATACTTCAGCGCGGCATGGAAGTGATCTCTCTATGTTCCTGCAGGCGCATTGTTGAAGAGTTGAGTTATTTAGGGCTGGATTGCCTTTGCTATGGGAAATCCGGCAAGGGGGACCATCAAAGCTTGGACAGGGTCTTGCTTGGATGAAGCAGAATTTACCTTTATGGAGGAAACCGATGGCCTTAGTCAAACAAGTCTTTTTCAGTTCTTATGATTGCACGGAGGCCAACCATACACACTGGGATCATGCATAGAGTTGCTGGGTCCCTCTTTGCCACAGGTGGGAGGTTTTGGGGTGGAGCCTGAAGAGGGTGGGGTTTGGGGAGGCGCTTCATTGCCATAGAGTCCAATGTCCAAAGCGGCCATTTTCTCCAGGTGAACTTATCTCTATCAGCTAGAGGTCAAGAAGGAGATGGGTTGGTTTTTATATGCCGACTTTCTCTCCTACTTAAGGGGGAATCAAACCGGCTTACAATCACCTTCCCCTCCCCACGACACCGTTGTCCAAAGGCTTCAATAATGTCTTTGCCAAAGAAATTTTTCTTACAGTTATTTGGCATTCTTTGGTACCAAAGAACTTTTGGACTTACCTGTTGAATTTCATTGACCAGCAACTGCCTGGACTTATTTATGTCAAGACGCTACGCCATTCTTTTCCAGGACATAGATTGTATATTGTATATATGTTTCCATGTTCCATGTATGTCATTATGTGCTAAGTATTGTATTGTTTTGTCTCACTGAGACTAAGAATAATAAATTGCATTAAGTTTCTATAGATATTTGAGCCTTATACTGGTTTTTGGTTGAACCTCCAGGTGGTGGCTCGAGATCTCCTGCTATTACAACTGATCTCCAGCCAACAGAGATAAGATCCCCTGGAGATAATGGCTGCTTTGGCAATTGGACTCTATGGCATTGAAGTCCCTCCCCTCCCCAAACCTGCCCTTTTTAGGCTCCGCCCCAAAAACCTCCCACCAGTGGCAAAGAGGGACCAGGCAGCCCCAATGATGTAGGGGCTTATGTGCTAGGCTTTCCCAGTTGCATGCATCAGACCTTGCCAAGGTTACATGTTGTGCTGGAAAGACTTTCCGTGGGACATTGCGTTTGAGCACAGAAATAGCTGTGGCAACGATTGTGGCAGGCCTGTCAAAGCAGCTTCTTCCCCATAAACTGACTTCTGAGAAATTGACTGTGTCCATAGAAACTGCTGGGGGACTCCTTGTTCTTTTGTCATGCCAAGTAACTACGCGTTGATTATTTACTTGTTAGAATGCCAGTCATTTCCATTCAGCCAGGCTTGGAGCAAGTTGGACACACCCAATAAGGGACCCATGTTACTTTATAAGCAGTGAATATTGTTTGTCTCTTTCTGGTGGAAAACCTGAAGGTCGCCTAACTGGACTGCCCTTATGAAGTTTCTATTAGAAAATCCATGGTATTTTTCCATAGCTGAGGGAAGATTAACGTAGGGTGCTTGTGGACCTCAACATTCATATTCTACCTTCATGAACCATCAACAGCAGAAGAGGTTCACATAGGGTGATTGGGGCCCTCAGAATTCATATTCTACCTTCATGAACAATCAACAGCAGAGGACTTTCATGTAGGGTGGCCGGGGCCCTCAGAATCACACCCTATGTGAAAGTCCTCTGCTGTTGATTGTTCATGATCAACAGCAGAGGACTTTCACATAGGGTGGTTGGGGCCCTCAGAATTCAGATTCTACCTTCATGAACAAACAACAGCAGAGGACTTTCACGTAGGGTGGTTGGGGCCCTCAGAATTCATATCCTACCTTCATGAACAATCAACAGCAGAGGACTTTCATGTAGGGTGGCTGGGGCCCTCAGAATCCAGATTGTATTAAAAACCGTCAATAGCCTGGGCCGATGAAGATATCAGAACATGAAAGCCGATAGTAGTCAGAAGGAACTCGGCTGCCCTGCTAGCAGTCCAGAAGAACTGCCAACATATACCTTCCCTAACATCAGAGACCACACCACATGAAGCTGCCTTATATCCATCTCTCGAAACTAGTATTGCCTACTTTGACTGGAAGCTGCTCTTCAGCCTCTCAGATAGATGTCACCTGCCACCTGATCCTTTAAATTGGAGATGTCAGGAATTGAACCTGGGACCTTTGGCATGCAAAGCAGATCCTCTACCGCCCCTCCCCTGATACTAATCAAAAAATATGGCAAGTGGTGGAAGCAGAGGAATGAAAAGCAAAACTGAAAGGAAGAGTACAGGGCCATTGAGAGAGATCTGAAGGACACTTGTCGGCCATTGTACTAACAAATACAAGATAGTGTGTATTAAAATGCATCCCAGTAGCTTTAAATCCCAGCCGTTATGCACCAGTCAGAACAGAAACAACTTACAGTGCTTCAGCAAAATGATCATGCTCATTGTTCAGTCTCCACTGACAGGTAGTTTCACAGTTCACACCCACACATGCACTCTGTGCTTTTACTGTTTGGATGTGGCCCATCGATGGGGCACTCTAGCTTGCTTTTAAAGATGCTGATGGACCTCAAGAGAGAAGAGAAATCTCCAAGATCTGACTAAAGAAACGGCGATGAGACTAGTTAAGTACCTACTAAGTGTTTTGCAATGAGGTTTGCCAGGTCTCTCTTCGCGGGGGCAGAGCCTGAGGAGGGCGAGGTGGGACTTCAATGCCATAGGGTCCCAGTGCCAAGGTGGCCCTTTTCTCCAGGGGCACCGATCTCTATCGGTTGGAGATCAGTTGTAATAGCAGATCTCCAGCTAGTACCTGGAGGTTGGCAAGCCTAGCGCTTAAGCAGGACTTAAATCATAGTAAACAAAACACATAGGTTTGGGCTGAAATATAGGACAGATCCTTGTGCTGTTTGCTGTTTTTAAAACATTGCCGTCCAAACTCTGTTTTGCAACAGCCTCTCTGCCAGTTTGGACACACAGCGCCGTTTATTCTCTTGGTCAAAGTTTTGTTTTCCCAAATAAATGGAGGGAGATATATTTAGCCGTCCCATGTTTTTATACAGCCATTTTTTTTGCACGTGGGACACCACAACATTATTCAGTTTCCTGCACGCTGCACCTTTTAGCCGCAAAGTCTGCCCAAGTCAGCCGAGGATATGACAGCACTCATGATGGAGTAGAATTGTCTTTTTATTTCTTGAGCGTTACCAACGTAGGAAATTTACAAAATGCAACCAAGACGGATCTCTTGTACTTTTGGGGGGGAGAGGGACTTGTAGGTATATATTTACTCTGTTTGGGGTTAGAAAGACTTGCAGGGAATGTACATGCTAAAGTACTTTTTAGTGTATTTCCTGCCCTTCCTGCTATACTGTAGCCCTATACCAGTGATGGCGAACCTTTCAGAGACTGAGTGCCCAAACTGCAACCCAAAACCCACTTATTTATCACCGAGTGCCAGTGTGGCAATTTAACCTGAATACCACCCCCAGAGGGGGCCCAGAGGGAGAGGCTAGGGTTGCCAAGTTCCTCTTTGTCATGAGTGGGTTTTTGGGGTGGTGCCTGAGAAGGGCAGGGTTTGGGGAAGGACTTCAGTGCCATAGAGTCCAATTGCCAAGGTGGCATTTTTTTCCAGAGGAACTGATCTCTATTGGTTGGAGATCACTTGTAATAGCAGGAGATCTCCAGCTAGTACCTGGAGATTGGCAACTAGTTGCTTAGTGTTTTCTCTCTACATATCAAGACAAATGGAAAGGTGTTTGGAGGATGGCTTGTGGGCATTTCAAAGGTGGAAAAGGACTGCACGCCCCTCCGCCCGCACTGACCCAGAGGGCGCCGAAGAAGCCGCTGGAGGGAAAGAAGAAAGGAAGGAAAGAAGGAAAGGGAGGGAGAAAGGGAAGGGAGGGGGAAAGGGAAGGGAGGGAGGGAGAGAAAGAAAGAAAAAGAGAGAGAAAGGGAGAAAGAAATGGAGCGAGGGAGAGAAAGAAAAGTAGGGAAAGAAAAGGACGGAGAAAGAAAGAGGCCACTCAAGCATGGAAGGTTTTGCCTTGGATTTGCCACTCTCCAGAGGCACATTTTCCCCCATCCGGGGCAGGGCAGAGCCGGAAAGGCAAGCGGCTTGGAGGAACCGCACGTGCCGGCAGAGAGGGCTACGCGTGCCGGAAGTGGCACCCGTGCCATAGGTTCGCCAACACGGCCCTATACATATGGGGAGTGGGGGTGGTGGTGAAGGAAAGTTATGCATACAACTAGTGCTTATTCTGTGCAAAGAAAAGCTGCCAGTATTCATATATAAGTAGGGTTGCCAGGTCCCTCTTCACCACCGGCGGGAGGATTTTGAGGCGGAGCCTGAAGAGGGCGTGGTTTGGGGAGGGATTTCAATGCCATAGAGTCCAATTGCCAAAGTGGCCATTTGCTCCAAGTGAACTGATCTCTATCGGCTGGAGTCGATCACTAAAAATCTTGTTGGTCCCTAAGGTGCTACTGGATTTGAATCTAGCTCTTCTACGTGGAAAGAAGTTTCTTGAAACTAAACATTTTGAACGCCACGGCCCAAAGCAAACATTACTCACTTAACTAATATACCAGGGGGCAATATCCAGACATTCTTCAATGGGGAAAGAGTTTCCTGACACTAAACATTTTGAACGTCACGGCCCTAAGCAAATATTACTCACTTAACCAATATACCAGGGGGCAATATCCAGATGTTCATTATTGAGCTTTTTCTCTGAATATCACATATATTAATCGCCACATTCTTAATCCTAAAGCAAGCATACAGAAAGGAAACGAATGCATATGCAAACTACTGATAACATTGCTACATCATGAAATGTATGAGGAGCACAAACAGAAAGGGCAACCCTTCTATGACAAATATGACAGTTCATAAGTATATATTTCAGATTATATTGTCATGGCATTAGTGATTGTTTTTCATAATAGATTGAAAGGTAATACCAGAGACATTAAACATAATATTAGAGAATTACTACATGAATATTATAATAGTAATAAAAGAGAAAGTAAGATTATGATACAGTGACCTAGAATGTCCGTACGCCGGTGCATTAGAAATGTAACATGAACAGAGATTGATTATCCCTTTTCCTGTTTCCCTTTTCCCATATCTTGTAATAAAAACAATAAAAAAATTTCCAAAAAACCCCACAAAAAACATAGCCTCTCCTAAAACTAGAGCACTTAATGATTCAAGCATGCATGCAAATTCCAGTGGGTAGCCATGTTAGTTTGTTACGACACGAAAACCAAGATTTTTGCCACAGCCTTAAAGACAGGCAGTGCTATTGCAATATGAGCTGGAGGGTGTGAATACGGAAGGGATATGTGTGAATACGTAAGGGGAAAGGGCCGTGATACATATGAGGCTGAAACAGTGGTGCAACATATACACCAGGCAAATGTTTTTCACCAAGTAGAACAATTGAGAATTGATAGGGTTGCCCACCTCCACGTACTAGCTGGAGACCTCCTGCTGTTGCAACTGATCTCCAGCCGATAGAGATCAGTTCCCCTGGAGAAAAATGGGCACTTTGGCAATTGGACTCTATGGCACTGAAGCCCCTTCCTAAATCTCGCCTTCCTCAGGCTCCGCCCCAAAAACCTCCCGCCGGTGGCGAAGAGGGACTTGGCCACCCTAAGAACTGACCTATAGCAAGGCCCTTCAGTGTTTCCAGTGGACTCCCAAAATGAGGGGCAAGTGACTTAAAGACATAATTTTCTTTCGGGCTCCTAATAGAACCAAAAAAGAAAGCATACAATCAAATATTTATTCTTGAGAAGCCAATATTTTTAAGTGGCTTCAAAGAAATCAATTCAGTTTACTCTACATTAATGGTTCATACCCATGCCACGTTTAAGAAACTCTCCAGGATGCATTCACACAAGGTTGTCATCATGAATGCTTTTAGCATTGATTAAATGCATGCAACTCAGTTATGGCATCTGCCCAAGGAACAGCTAAGAATCAATGAAGTCTGAACTCCTGTTCTTAACAATGCCTAAACGCAACAGGAGTTAATTATATATTACACAAAAAAAGTTAACCGACATTAATCTCATGTTAAAAGGCTGGGTCTTAACTAGCTGTGTTGCTGCGTGTGGGAATATCCCATCATCCTGTTCTAACTGTTCCTTCTTGCCCCTCTGTGCTGCATATGCTCTCCCCATGCTCCTATGAGTGCAACACATGAAGCGTCCTTATATGAATGCATGAACACATGACGCTGCCTTATACTGAATCAGACCCTTGGTCCATCAAAGTCAGTATTGTCTACTCAGACCGGCAGCAGCTCTCCAGGGTCTCAGGCAGAGGTCTTTCGCATCACCTACTTGCCTGGTCCCTTTATCTGGAAATGCCGGGGATTGAACGTGGGACCTTCTGCATGCCAAGCAGATGCTCTACCACTGAGCCACAGCCCCTCCCCACTGGAGACCATTGGTCCTTAAGGTCAGTACTGTCTACTCAACCTGCCAGGGGTTCCCCAGGGCCTTAGGCAGGGGACTTTCATGTCACCTTCTACTCCTTTTTTAACTGGAGGTGCTGTGGATTAAACTTGGGACCTTCTTCATGCCGAGCAGATGTTCTGCCACTGAGCCGTGGGCCTTTGCCATCACCATACTGCTTCAATTAATTGCGGACACCAAGTGGTATTACTTCACTGCTCCCTGACCTGGATAACCCAGGCTAGCCCGATCTCATCAGATCTCAGAAGGTAAGCAAAGTCGGCCTGGTTAGTATTTGGATAAGAGACCACCCAGGAACTCCAGGGTCAACAATGCAGAGACAGGCAATAGCAAACCACCTCTGAACGTCTCCTGCCTTGAAAACCCTATGAGGGTAACATAAGTTGGTTGCGACTTTGGGGATGGAACCAGAGAATCTGCACAGTAACCATAAAGAACTATTTGGATACTTGACAACGGCGGCCAGATTAGTATTGGCAACATTTTGGAAACAAGAGGACATTCCTGATTTGGAAAAGTGGGAACAGAAAACGGAAGAATTTGCGGTGACGGCCAGATTAACCAACATGATGAAAGAAAAGCCGATGGAAGAAACACGGAAGAAATGGGAATGTTATTTTGAATATGTTAAATGGAAAGAACAGATTAAAATTTGATAAATAGCGATAACGTAGGTAATGTTTAGATTATGTAGTCACAGAATTTATTAAGTATATTGTATAACACTGAAATAATTTTATAAGAGGTATTAGATGTAAAGTTCCCCAAAGGACTATAATCTGTGTGACTGTAAATGTATGTATGTTTCTTTTCTTTTTTTTCTGGTTTGTTTAAAATATTAATAAAATATCTTGGGGGGTGGAGTTGGCTGCGACTTGACAGCACTTCCCACCACCTTTGGAAAAGCGAGTTTCTTTTGCATTTTAAATCAGACAAGGCTGATTGTCCTCCCACGCATTCATGGCACTCAACCTTCCAAAAAAAAAAAAGGAGGAGGAGGAGGAAGAAGAAGAGGAGGAAGAGGAAGAAGAAGAAGAGGAAGAAGAAGAGTTGGTTTTTATATGCTGACTTTCTCTACCACTTAAGGGAGACTCAAATCGGCTCACAATCACCTTCCCTTCCCCTCCCCACAACAGACACCCTGTGAGTTGGGTGGGGCTGAGAGAGCTCTAAGAGAGCCGTGACTAGCCCAAGGGCACCCAGCTGGCTTCATATGTAGGAGTGGGGAAACAAATCCAGTTCACCAGATTAGAGTCTGCCGCTCATGTGGAGGAGTGGGGGAATCAAACCTGGCTCTCCAGATCAGAGTCCACCACTCCAAACCACTGCTCTTAACCACTACGCCACGCTGGCTCTCTCAAATAGCTGTGATCAGGACCAACCAAAGATGACCAAAACACTGGGCAAGCTTTCGAGCTAACCAGGACTCTTCATCAGGATGGATGTCACAAAATTAAAAAGGTAGAAGGCAGATTGTTCAGGCCATGAACATTAGGGTCTGATCTTGCATGCGTCCAGCTGTGAGAGGCAAGCAGGCAATTAGCTTTTATTGCAGAGGTGATGCGTTTCGGCATGGTCTCTGGGGGAACCTGTGTTCATGCCCTCTACCTGCCCACCTTGTCACTTGTTCTTTCTCTTGTACTAGATGACCCTGGTGGTCCCTTCCAGCTCTATGATTCCATGAACTACTACCTTAAGTTTCCACCAGCTTATAACGCAGGTACCAGTACTGTGTTTGTAACCGACAGCTGTGGCCATCTTTAGCATAGCTTTGTTGCATGTCATCTGCGATGTAAAATTAGCCTACACCAGCATGCACCCTATTCAGGTCAACTGCATTATCAGTTTACATCTGAACTAGCCCGTAGGTTTTTACCAGTGAATATACAAAGCCACGGGGGGGGGGGGGGAGCGTGTGTATTGGGTGGGGGGAGAACCTTAGTAATTTTTCCAATACACGATTTGTTTTGCCCTGAATATTTCCCTGGTGAGAACACGTTCCTCTATTGTGCAAATTGTATAGGAGGGCTGCATGCAAGCAAGAGATTTTAATTCTCAAGTCACCTTTAAAAAATACCAAACACAATGGTTAAACCCTTTTTGTCTTTTTTCCCATGCAAGCTCAAGTTGAATGCAGGGCTCCGAGCCGGTATGCCTTGCCGGGTCAGGCTCATTGTGATGGAAAAGGTTAACGCATGCAAAAATAAAAAAAGTGAAATCCTAAACAAATTCCCGAGATTAAAATAGCAGGCTTCTCCCTGCCGCTGACGTTAGCCGGAAGGTGGACAGGATGTCTACAGCACACATCCCTCCACAATGGATTAGTGGCTGGCTAGCAAAGTCTAAGGAGCTGAGTGACATTTACGCTTGGGACAGATGGAAATAAATAGACCAGCTAGCAACAGGACAAAGATAAAGCAACAGCGTGGTACATTTAATGGAGTGACAGCTCCGGGGTGGTATTCATAAATGAACAGGAAGGAACCCAGTTAAGGTAGCACATTTTGCTGCCCAATCTAGGTTTGGGTTTTTTCCCTCCCCTTTCGCTACTAATGCCGTATCGCTTATTAGTATTGGATATTGCTTCTGTTTCATAGTTTTGTTTTATTTTGTGTGTGTGTGTCTGTGTGTGAAGTGCCGTCAAATCGCTTCTGACTCACGGCGACCCTATGAATGAAAGTCCTCCAAAATGTCCTATCTTTGACAGCCTTGCTCAGATCTTGTAAACTGAGGGCCGTGGCTTCCTTTATTGAGTCAATCCATCATTGGGTTTTCCTCTTTTCCTGCTGCCCTCAACTTTTCCTAGCATGACTGTCTTTTCCAATGACTCTTTTCCAATGACTCTTGTCTTCTCATGATGTGACCAAAATACGATAGCCTCAGTTTAGTCATGTTAGCTACTAGGGTCAGTTCAGGCTTGATTTGACCCACTGATTTGTTTTTTGGTGTTGTTTTAGTGCATTGCAATACTGCTACCTGAAACCAACTTCCGTCGCGATCGAACTCAGGTTGTGAGCAGAGCTTGGACTGCAGCACTGCAGCTTACCACTCCGCGCCACGGGGCTCCATGCAGGGCTTACTCCCTCCTAAATTCATTGATTTCAACAGACTTAGGCTGGACTATCGGGAGAGAGAAGCACATGCTTCCTTTTGTCCCCCCAGATTTCAATACTTAACTTTTTCAAACCATCATTCTAGTTATTACTAGCCCTTCACAGGGTCTTAAAAGCACAGCTAGAAACATTGTGCAAAGCAAAATCCTCTTCTTTTAAGCTCTAGGTATAGACCTGAGCCAAGGATGTTTTGGAGGCCATTAGTTCATAGGGTCACGGTAAATTGGAAACGAAAGGATGGCGCATAACGCACATGCATGTGAATGCATGGGCACTAGTTAAGTGAGACAGTTCAGGTCAGTTAAGCCTGAGACGATGCTACTGGGTTCTCTTGAAATTCCCACCCACCCGGGGCACAAAATACTACTTTCCAGGCCTTGTGAAGGTAGGACCAACCACAAAATATCAGGATGTTACAGGTTTTGAGACTGCAGAACTGTGGAATGTATTTACACAGTTCTTTACTTTACAGTGTGGTGTAGTGGTTAAGAGCGGTGGTTTGGAGCGGTGGAGCCTGATCTGGGGAACCGGGTTTGATTCCCCGCTCCTCCACATGAGCAGTGGAGGCTAATCTGGTGAACTGGACTTCTTACACACGAAGCCAGCTGGGTGACCTTGGGCTAGTCACAGCTCTCTTAGAGCTCTCTCAGCCCCACCTACCTCACAGGGTGTCTGTTGTGGGGAAGGGAAGGTGATTGTAAGCCGGTGTGATTCTCCCTTAAGTGGTAGAGAGTCGGCATATAAAAACCAACTCTTCTTCTTCTTTAATGATACTGCTCATACAGCCAGCTTGGCTCTGAACAGTGTTTACGTACTTCCTACAAAGGGAGGAGAAGGGCTGAAAATCAAGGCAGCATTATTAAATTTTGCTAACGCAGTTCTGAGCACAGACGTTTTGTAGCGCTGACCTGAAAGGTGCCGAAGGGATGGGCGGACTGGAAACAATAAAAGCATTATGCGGGCTGCAACTCAAATTCACAGGGCTAGTTAAAAGGGAGTGCAAGGTTACAGCGCAGGAATGTTATGGGGGACACAGAAGCTACATAATGCAATAGGAAAATGGATGGCTGGTTAATCACATTCAATGCCAGGAAGGATGCCAGAAAAACCACCCATCCCTAGGTGCAGCAAAAATGTCAGCTTGCCAACTGCTGGGCTATGGCTCAGGTGGTTTATATTTGACCTGTTTCCCCTGACCACCACCCATAGGGTTGCCCTCTTCGCCATTGCGGGGAGAAGCTAGGAGCATGCTCCCTTTTCTCATCCTTGTCATCGCAGGGCGTGTGGGGTAGCCAAAGATTTGTCGCTACAGCAGATGGGATGGGGGGATGAGCGAAAGGAAGAGGGTGGGTGGGCACGGCAGCTGCGTCCTCTCTTACCACTTCGGGGGGAGGCTTTTTAAAGGAATGGGAGGATGTCCCGGTGGACAGCTGGCAACCCAGGCCTACCACCGCCTTTGGTCCTCACCTGCTGCAGGAAGCGGATGCTTTTGGACACACAGGAAAGGCACGGGGGTGAATGGAGCTCTGCCAAAAAATGGGTGGGGGCCTCTGCTCCCGAGCCATTTCTTTGCCCTGCCGTTCCTAAAAGAACATGTGCTTCGACAGGCTGTCCGTAGGGTTGCCAACCTCCTGGTAGTGCAAAAACGGACCGTACCAGGCTCAAAGAATTAATGCAAATACCATCTATATTCGTGACAACAAAGGCAATACAAAACCGGACGGAGATCCGTGAATCCATAAAATACCAAACAGCCACACGGCACACACAAAAAGTACAAAATCGCATGCAAGGATAACATACAAAATCACCAGAACGGGTATCAAGCAGGCAAAACCTCACAGGTAGTAGCTGGAGATCTCCCGCTATTCCAGCCAATAGAGATCAGTTCGCTTGGAGTGCCTAGGGAGAAACCAGGGGTGCTAGGGCTGCCAACCTCCAGGTAGTAACTGGAGATCTCCTGCTATGACAACTGATCTCCAGCCAATCCAGGTGAGCCAGATCAGCTCACCTGGAGAATATGGCCGCTTTGGCAATTGGACTCTGTGGCATTGAAGTCCCTCCCCTCCCCAAACCCTGCCCTCTTCAGGCTGCCCTCCCACCAGTTAAAGAGGGACCTGGCAACCCTAAGGGGTGCTCATTGTATGCCTCCACTCAGACGGTGTGTAGTGATTACAGCATCCGAATAGGTTCTAGGAGACCCAGATTTGAACCTTCACCCTGGAATAGAAGCTCGCTGGGTGCCCTTGGGCCAGTCTCTCTCTCTAAGCCTAGCCTACCTCACAGGGCTGATGTGAGAATAAAATGGAAGAGAGGAGAAAGAGGTGAACTGTTTTGGATGCCCAATGGGAAGGGCGTAAATAAAATAAAAAATAAATAACATGACACATGAGACCCTAGTGAGGCCCCTACTATACAGGTAGGATTGCCAACCACCAGATGGTGGCTGGAGATAGGGTTGCCAGGTCCCTCTTCACCACCGGTGGGAGGTTTTTGGGGCGGAGCCTGAGGAGGGTGGGGTTTGGGGAGGGGAGGGACTTCAATGCCAGAGAGCCCAATTGCCAAAGCAGCCATTTTCTCCAGGTGAACTGATCTCTGCCAGCTGGAGATCAGTTGTCATAGCAGGCGATCTCCAGCCACTGGTTCCCAACCAGGGGTCCATGGACCCCCAGGGGTCCGCGAGAACTAAATTAAGGTCCGCAAAACAAAGTTATAAACCCATAATAAATTAATATTTTCAATTAAAAGTTCTCTATTATAAAAATATATATTCAAATATTATTCTAAGTTTAATGTTTAACTAACCGTTATGATTAAAGTTTATTTTCAAATTCTCAGAATTTTTATTTTGAACCTTGGGGTCCCTGCACCGAACAAAAAAGTCCTAGTGGTCCCTGGTCAAAAAAAGGTTGGGAACCACTGAGCTAGTACCTGAGGTTGGCAACCCTAGCTGGAGACCTCCTGCTATTTCAACTGATCGCCTGCTATCCCAACTGATTCTCCAGGCGGACCGATCTCTGCCTGCTGGGGACCAGTTCACAGCGGGCGATCTCCAGCTAGTACCTGGAGGTTGGCCACCCTAGCTGGAGATCTCCTGCTATTTCAACCGATCGCCTGCTATCCCAACTGATTCTCCAGGCGAACCGATCTCTGCCTGTTGGGGATCAGTTCACAGCGGGTGATCTCCAGCTAGTTCCTGGAGGTTGGCAACCCTACTTTAAGAACCGGTTTTGAGTCTGGAAGCAACCTTCCTAGTTTCTTCCCCACGCATTACCTACCACGGTGGTCAAAGCAAGCAGCAACCTCCTCCTTCAGCTTCTTTTCAGGTTGTCCATGGTGGCAGCTGTCCCCCCCCCCCCCCCGTCCTTCCCAAATTGGGATTTCAGTAATGAGCTCCCAGCACAAATACCAACAGCTGTGTGTCTTCACTTAATTGCATTCACCAGCCCTTTTCCCAAGGAGGTGAGTGGGGGAGTAGGCGCACAGGCCTGACTTTGCAAAGTCATTTAAGCTTGAAAGCAAGGTTTTCTTGTGGGGCCGCTCCTGCTGTGTAGCCCAAAACAAGCAAGCCAGGAAATTAAAAACCTACCACTCCGTCCCCTGTTAAAGGATTGCATTTGTTTAATTTTTTTTTTTTAAAGTCCAATGGGATGGCAGGCTCCCATTTGTTCCCGACTTTGTTGAGTGGTATGATGTTGTCACTGTTAAAACACACTCAAGGCTTAGGACTTGCCTTCCCCTAAACGTCTGCTTACGTTGAAACGGCGGCACCAGGAAGTAAGTTTGGAGTAGGGTTGCCAACCTCCAGGTAGCTGAAGGAGAAAAGAACTAGCACGGCTCAATTATATTAAACAATTCGTTAACAACGTGATAACAATGAAAAAAACCACCAAGTGTACAACTGTATACAAATATTTATAAAAGATATTCAAAAACGCCACTGGCAAAGTCCAAAAGTCTTATCCAGGTAGCAGCTGGAGATCTCCTGCCGTTACAAATGATCTCCAGCTGACAGAGATCAGTTCATTGGGAGAAAGCCAGGAAATTAAAAACCTACCACTCCGTCCCCTGTTAAAGGATTGCCATTGGACTCTATGGCATTGGAGTCCCTCCCTTCCCCAAACCCCGCCCTCCTCAGGCTCCGCCTCAAAAAAACTCCTGCCGGTGGCAAAGAGAGACCTGGCAACCCTAGTTTGGAGGGGCATAGGCTTTATGGACTGCATATAGGGTTGCCAACCTCCAGGTACTCTTATATAAGAAATACCTATGCTGGAATAACAAAGTTACTAACAAAAAACAGCATGAAGGCTCAGTTTCGAATCAGTTATACAATAGTGGTGGCCGCTGCTGCCAAAGCAACATTTTAAGACATCTGCACATCAATCTTAAAACATCTGCACATCAAATTTCCCAATGGACAATCAGAAACCTTGCTGGGCAAAAGCTCCCCCCTACACACACTTCCCCCACTTCCTAAAAAGATTTGACGGGAACCAAGTAGGGTTGCCAGCTCCGGGTTGGGAAATACCTGGAGATTTTGGGGGCGGAGCCAGAGGAGGGCGGGGTTTGGGGAGGGGAGGGACTTCAATGCCATAGAGTCCAATTGCCAAAGCAGCCATTTACCTCCAGGCGGCCTGATCTCTATCAGCTGGAGATCGGTTGTAATACCAGGACAGCTCCAGCTAGTAGCTGGAGATTGGGTAAGCAATCAAAAATTAACACCTCTGAACCGATATCTCAGATCAGAAAGGAAGTACAGACAACAGGCAATGCTGTAACAATGTAAGAAAAGTGTATTATGAAAAACATACATATAACACGTAAGTGTATAAGTAGATGTACAGTAACATTCAATCCAAAGTAGATGTCTTCAAAGAATAAATGGAAAAGGGATACGATCGTTTCAAGTCTTCCTCAGTCCCGTTTAGTTAGAATTTTAATATGCACACTTGTTTCAATTGAAGCTTCTAGAGCCGACAATATCCATCTCCCATGGGGATGAAAAAAGGCAAACCATGTAGAATCATTTCATAAATTCCTAAGTTAGGGTATTAATTCGCCAATATATGGTTGCACAGACAAATTCAACAGGTTACAACGTTCCCAAACAGGATACAATCAGTAGTACCTGGAGATTGGCAACCCTGGCAGCAAGAAAGCTGTTGGTGGTTGCCCAGGCATCCATGGCCAAAATGTTGGGGACCCTTGGTCTACTCTGACTGGCAGCAATCGATATATATGTGTCTGAGCTAGCACGGCAGTGCTGGACTAGGTCGCGATCTGGGAGACCCAGGTTCGAATCCCCACTCTGCCATGGAAACTCACTGGGTGACCTCGAGCCAATCACTCGCTCGGCCTAACCTACCCTTTGCAGGGTCGTTGTCTGGATAAAATGAAGGAGGGGGAGCAACGTCGGGTTCCCACTGGGGAGAAAAGTGAGCTAAAAATCGAAAGCAAACCAAACTGGAACTCGTATGCAAAGCCGACGTTCTATCTCTAAGCCACGCTCCGTCCCCATTTCTTATACGTGGGGCTTTTTCCTTCTGACATATTTTGCAAAATTGTGACCCGTGTTTAATGTTATTTTGGACTTTCTGCCTCAGGCACCAAAATATTTCGTGCCCGCCCTGGCTGCTACCCAGATGCAATTTCAGAATGGCCTCTCCATCCATAGCAGCCATTTGGGCACCTATTTCTAGAGTCCTATTTACCTCCTCCTTTACTTTTCTCTGTGTTGGGAGCCCAGGTAAAGAAGGGCTGCCATACAGAGGAGGGTGCTGAGTTGTTTTCTGTTGCCCCAGAAGGTCGGACCAGATCCAACGGGTTAAAATTAAATCAGAAGAGTTTCCATTAGACATTAGGAAGAATTTTCTAACAGTTAGAGCGGTTCCTCAGTGGAACAGGCTTCCTCGGGAGGCGGTGAGCTCTCCTTCCCTGGAGGTTTTTAAGAAGAGGTTAGATGGCCATCTGTCAGCAATGCTGATTCTATGACCTTAAGCAGATCATGAGAGCGAAGGCATCTTGGCCATCTTCTGGGCATGGAGTAGGAGTCACGGAGGGTGTGGGGTGGGGAGGTAGTTGTGAATTGCCTGCATTGTGCAGGGGGTTGGACTAGATGACCCTGGTGGTCCCTTCCAACTCTATGATTCTATATAAAGCCTCACAGCACAGAATGGGTGGTCTGCACAAATATAGCCAGTGCCTCTGAAAAGCAAATGTTTCCACAGCTAATCCAGTATTATTTTTATTTTATTCAATTTGTTGTTGCAGGGATAAGGAACATGTGCAGAACAAATTGCCCCAGGTCTGAACAAATTGCCCCAGGGAGACCTATCGAAGTCTCAAAGCATTCTTAACCGCTGCTGTATGCGTCTATATATTTCTCACAATATATTGTTGTATATGACCTAGAGGAAAAGCTAAAAGGATGGGGGGGGGGGGGCAACAAAGGATTTTTTTTTTTAGCCACCTACTAATAGATGAGAGAATACTCTAAAGAAGATGGAAAACAGTTGTTCAGCCTTCGCTGCCCTGAAGGTTAAAGACTGTTTTCCACATTACATTTTTACAACACCCACTACTCACTCTGGCCAGGCCATTTTCACACATGCTGAATAATGCACTTTCAATCCCCTTTGAAGCTGGATTTTACTGTGTGAAATGGCAAAATCTACTTGCAAACGGTTGTTAAAGTGCACCGAAATTGCATCGAAAGTGCATTATTTGGCATGTGTGCAAGTGTCTGAAATGTCACCTGAGAATGGCTAATAAGATTCAGATTCAGACTGTTTATTTACGGCCGTTAGCCAGAAAATTACAGGCAACGGTTTGCAATCCAAGTCTTAATTCACTTAAAATATCAACCAGATCACTTCTACCATTTGGGCTAAGAGAATACTCTATGACGATGTATTTTCATTGCTGCCGTAGGAACCTTTGCAACCTGAGAGGTAACAAAGGGGTTATCACCTTGTAGGAGCTTTTCGGTCTTTTCTCTTTCCCTGCCGAGTCCCATTCTCAGTATATGGGGCTCAATAAACTTCAGAGCGAGGTATTGTATAAAATGGCTAATATAATACGCATCCCGGCCTCCAAGTCGGTGAAAGACCCAGAGTATCTCAGGAGGGCCGCAATGCAAATCAGCAAGGGGGGCGTTCAAGTTTCCAAAACCGGAGGGAGGGGAGCTTCCTCCCCCCACCTCAAAAATCCCAAGCATTTGGAAACGTTGCATGTGTTCACTGATAGTAACTAAAAGGCGCATGAGATCGGGAGGTCTGCCAAACCCCGCAGCCGCTTTCTGAGCAACCGTTCACAATAAGCCTATTCAGCCAGGAGACAGCTTTTCTGCGTGGGGGGGAAATTTTTCACTGCTTGAATCACATCAGGCCTACGCTAGAGGACACGGGAGACAGTCACTGGCCATTTATTCATGGAAGGTTTTGCATTGGATTTGTCACTCTATAGATGCACATTTTCCCCATCTGAATTCTCAAAACTCTGCACGGCGGCTTATTGTTGAGTTTTGAGAATATGGGTGGGGGAAAAGTTTATCTAAAGAGTGGCAAATCCAATGCAAAACCTTCCATGAATAAATGGTTAGTGTCTCACATCCCATCCGGGCGCTTTGGGTTGTGGGCGCTCGGGTTCGGGAAAGCGCCCCGGCCACAGGCCTGATTTATAAGCGGGCTGGGGCCGATGCAGAAAAACAAATCCCGCACGGACTGGCGCTCGCACTGCAGCATGAATGCATGCAACGACTTTTGCACACCAGATGGGCGGCTCTCCATCACTTGTCGAGTATGGGAGGGGCCGTGGCTCAGTGGTCGAGCATCTGCTCGGCACGCAGAAGGTCCCAGGTTCAATCCCCAGCATCTCCGGTGAAAGGGACGAGGCAAGTGGGTGATGCGAAGCCTCCGCCTGAGACTGTGGAGCAACCCTGTCCAATTTGGTGGCAAAGCGGTCTCCCTTCCCCACAGAGATCTGTGCAACCGGTCAAACAGACCGTACCTGTCTGGAGGAGAAGCCAGGTGTTTTTTGGTGTGTGTGTTTTTGGGTGGCGGTTGTTGCATAAACAGCCTTTGAAAAGGCCAACGGAACTGTTTTTCAGACTTCTCTCGCACTCGAGACAGAAACAAGATTACCGGCGTGAACAACAGATAATAGGAATGCAAACCAGTAACAAATAACAGATAAAGCAGGGAACGCTGTCTCCGCACATGGGAATGGAATAAAAACCTTGAACCTGGTTTATGCATGAGGGGAACACCCCCAGCTCTAGCATTTCAGAAGCGTGTGAGACCACAGCCAAAAGCGCAGCTGTTCTAGGCTCACAGTTTGTGCAAACTGGTACCTCCACCCGACTGGGATCGATTTTATTTGCCTCAGTTCTCCAGACAGCAGAAATTCAAGCCACCGCTAACAGGGGTGTCGAGGCCAAAAACAGGCGACAGACGTGACGCTTCGAACAAACAGTGCCTCCACATGAGCCTCAGCCTCTCACAAGCTTAGCGCTGGCTGCATGAAAACATATGAACCAGTCCTTTAGTGTGCGTGTGTACATGCAAAAGAATTAATCACTAGTAGCATGTGTGCGCGCGCGTGTGTGTGTTAAGTGCCGTCACGTCGCTTCCGACTCATGGCGACCCTATGAATCAACGCCCTTCAAAATGTCCTATCTTTGCCAGCCTGGCTCAGATCTTGCAAACTGCGGACTGTGGTTTCCTTTATGGGGTCAATCTACCTCTTGTTGGGTCTTCCTCTTTTACTGCTGCCCTCAGCTTTTCCTAGCATTATTGTATTTTCCATTGACTCTTTGGCTTCCCATAATGTGACCCAAGTAGGATGTGGGTGTTAGGTGCCGTCAAGTCGCTTCCGACTCATGGCGACCCTATGACTGAACATCCTCCAAAATGTCCTGTCTTTGACAGCCTTGCTCAGGTCTCGCAAATTGAGGGCCGTGGCTTTTTTTATTGAGCCAATCCATCTCTTGTTGGGTCTTCCTCTTTTCCTGCTGCCCTCAACTTTTCCTAGCATTATTATCTTTTCCAGTGACTCTTGTCTTCTCATAATGTGACCAAAATACGATAGCCTCAGTTTAGTCATTTTAGCTTCTAGGGTCAGTTCAGGCCTGATTTGATCTATAACCCACTGATTTTTTTTTGGGCAGTCCATGGTATCCGTAACTCTCTCCTCCAACACCACCTTTCAAAGGAATCGACTTTCTTCCTATCAGCTTTCTTCAGTGTCCAGCTTTCACACTAGTAGCATACCCAGCGCTAAAACGGGTTACTGTTTTTGCCTCATTTATCTTCCCAACCACCCAGCGAGGTAGACCTTGAGGGGAAACGAAGTGCAAATTCGGCCAAGGCCAGCTAATGAATCTTGGACTTTAATGGGCTTAGAGAGGCACCATTGGTCTCTCAGTTCGAAACCACACGCTTCTATGCGTGGAACCTTTCTCGTGGCTCCTCGGTCTTGTTATAGGGAAATATAGGGAAACGGCTGACAAGAGCCTCATTCGAAGCACCAAGCAATACCATCACACATGCAGTCCAATTGTACAAAAAAGGAGACTCTCTATTGTTTTATAACCACGCAGCGTTTCATTCCAGAGAGGCAGCCTTGATAGTCAGTTGCGGCAAAAAAACAACAGAGAATCTCATGACACCTTAAAGACGGAGAGATTCATAAATCTGACCCCACAACAAATCTGTGGCTCCTTAAGGTGCCGCAGGACTCCATTGTTTTCACACAGTACTTCCTCGAGGAACAAACATAGTTAAAAATAAACTGCATCTCTTCCCCCCCCCCCCCCGCCAAAAAAAGCAATTTATATTTAAAAGCAGAACCTAGCTTTGGATATGAGAAAAGGCTAGCATAAGGCTGGCTACTCTTGCTTATAAGTTTCCTTTTTAAAAAACTTCTAAATTTGTAGGCTGAGCGCGACAAGTAAAGACACGTAGCCACGGCCATTCTTTCATTTACCTGCTTTCTTCGTGGAACACCTGTTGTTATTCACAACCACCTTGTATTTTGGTCTGCTTCGGCTGGCATGTCGTCAAACCATCTGCGGAAACCTCATGATCACAGCTAAACCTACTATTTCCCTTTTTTAAAAAACTTACACTCATGCAGGCAGCTCCTTCTCAGACTTCAGGGTCCTCCTCGGGAAGGGTTTGGAGCAGTGGACTTTAATCTGGAGAAGGGGGTTTGATTCCCCACTCCTCCACATCAGTGGCAAACGCTAACCTGGTGAACCGGGTTGGTGTCCCCACTCCGGAACATGAAGCCAGCAGGGGGACCTTCGGCTAGTCACAGCTCTCTTAGAGCTCTCTCAGCCCCACCTACCTCACAGGGTGACTGTTGTGGGGAGGGGAAGGGATTCTCCCTTAAGTGGTAGAGAAAGTCAGCATATAAAAAAGAAGAAGAGTTGGTTTTTATATGCCCACTTTCTCTACCACTTAAGGGAGATGCAAACCGGCTTACAGTCACCTTCCCTTCCCCTCCCCACAACAGACACCCTGAGAGGTAGGTGGTGCTGAGAGAGCTGTGACTAGCCCAAGGTCACCCAGCTGGCTTCACGTGGAGGAGTGGGGAAACCAACCCAGTTCACCAGATTAACCTCCGCCGCTCATGTGGAGGAGCGGGGAATCAAACCCGGCTCCCCAGATCAGACTCCACTGCTCCAAACCACCGCTCTTAACCACTACGCCACGCTGGCTCTTACAACTCTTATTCTTCTTGCTTCTTACTCAAGAAATGTCTCCTGTCCCTCACCATAAAACCTCATCTCCTAGCTGTTAATTTTGCAATGGTCAAATACTCACTTCTGGCTCCACACAGCCATTCCTACAACAGTTAGTAGGAGGAGAAATGGCCAGAAATGGGATTCACCTGCACTCCCCTGACTGAAGGCTTTCTTCAGCATTCATTAACTTTACAGTCCCAGTGGGAACGAAATGACACATTAAGACAGTCATTTCCAAAGCTCCCAAGCTAAGCCCAGA
The DNA here is from genome assembly GCF_029931775.1 of Euleptes europaea. Classification (NCBI taxonomy): domain Eukaryota; kingdom Metazoa; phylum Chordata; class Lepidosauria; order Squamata; family Sphaerodactylidae; genus Euleptes; species Euleptes europaea. The sequence continues at coordinate 8,632,237 of NC_079331.1, read as the reverse complement.
TGACTACACTCAATGCAGTTTGCTAGTGCTGCAGAGATGAATGATTATGTCTTTGCATACTTTCCAGAAAAGCTCAAAGGATCAAGTGTGTTTAGACTGGCAGGGAGGGAACCCTATTGCCTGTTTTCACATATTTAAAGAGATTTCTGAAAAGAAAGAGGATGTCTCTCATCTCCCACTAAGGGCAAAGTGCAAAGGGAAAAAAGTTTTTAATTAAAGGAAAATAATTTAGGTTGCCTTTGTAACCCTTCTATCAGCATTTGTTCTATTTATTTATTTAATGTATTTCTCCCCCGGTTTTCTCCCCATTGGGGACCCAGAGGCGTACAACATAGTTCTCCTCGCCTCTATTTTATCCCCATAACAACCACCTTGTGAGGCAGGTTAGAGTGACTGGCCCTAGGTCACCCAGTGAGTTTCCACGGCAGAGTGGAGATTCAGACCCAAAATCCCCAAATCCTAGTGCAACACCGTAAACACTATACCATGCCCGACTGCTATTCATATGCCCTTAAACTGCCCCTGTTTTCTGGTATCTATCTTTATTCAGATCATTGTTCCTGTTTGCTTTTTGGAGATTCCTCGTGAAAATATTAGTGCAAAAGGCTACAGTTAGGGTTGCCAGGTCCCTCTTTGCCACCAGCGGGAGGTTTTTGGGGCAGAACCTGAGGAGGGCAGGGTTTGGGGAGGGGAGGGACTCCAATGCAATGGAGTCAAATTGCTAAAGTGTCTATTTTCTCCAAGTGAAACTGATCTCTATCGGCTGGAGATCAGTTGTAATAGCAGGAGATCTCCAGCTAGTACCTGGAGGTTGGCAGCCCTAGCTACAGTTGTTTAACTCAAAGTTGTTGTCCTCAAAGTCTCTGGAACTTAAGTATCTGAGGAGCAACGTGTGAGGGGGGGGAATACATTTTATTCTCTGTTGCATGTGTATGCTTTACTCTGAAGTATCGCGCAGCCCGAGGGTTGCCAGGTTTGGGTTGGGAAATATCTGGAGATTTTGGGGGTGGAGCCTGGAGAGGGTGGGGACCTTCAACGGGATATAATGCCATACAGCCCACCTTCCAAAATAGTCATTTTCTCCAGGGGAATTGATCTGTATTGTCTGGAGACCAGTTGTAATTCCAGATCTTCAGCCACTACTTGGAGGTTATGGAAATCCCTATGCAGGAAGGTAATTTATCAGTGCACATCCACTAATCACTCTAAATTTTCTTTCCCCCCTTTCCCCCCCCTGGTGTTCCAACTATTACATGATTGCAATTCTGGATGGACGTTTTACAACCTTGAACATCAGTAATACGAACTTTGATTCATGGGCATTTATATGTTATGGTCCGTTTTGTGTATTCAGTATTGTATGTCCTACTGTAATAATTCATCATACGTTGATTTGTATAAAGTATAATACAATTTGAAAAAAGAAAATTTAGAGTGATTAGTGGCTGTGTACTGATAAATAACCTTCCTGCATAGGGATTTCCATAACCTTATTTCAGTACACCTCTTGTTTATACTACTTGGGAGGTTGGCAACCCTACGCAGCGCACGGCTGCCATTCTACATGCCGCAGGTTACTCTTCCGACCTATCGATAGCACACTAGTAGCGCTGTCCTAAACAGACTTACACTCTTTTATGCCCATTGAAATCAATGAGCTTAGAAGGGTGTAGCCCTGTTTAGGACTGCGCCGCAGGAAAATGATATTTTCCTACCGTTAAACGAAACAGAACAAGCGCCGGTCAGCTTTAAAATCAGAGGAGGACGGGTTATTTCAGAGCACTACGGCATGCAGAAGAGAGCCTTCAAGCATCGTATAATGACGGGGCTCAGGCGATCATCTTTGTTACGAAAACAGGCGTGTTGCAAGCATGCCCCCCTTTGCGTCTGCGGAAATGTTGGCAGGTATGCATTTAATGAGCAGCATGACTCCCGTTCACATACCTCCATTTGTTTGTCTTAAGTTTCTCTCCAGGATGCTGAGCGTGGGTAACATGCTATTAAGGATAAAATGTGGTAGAATTAATACCTACTTGCTTAACTCTCTCATCCACATGTTTACCCAGGCAGAAGTAGGGTTGCCAACCTCCAGGTAGTTCTGTGCGAGTAAGTAGCAGGAGATCTCCCACTATTACAACTGATCTCCAGCTGAAAGAGACCGGTTCACCTGGAGAAAATGGCCGCTTTGGCAATTGGACTCTATGGCATTGAAGTCCCTCCCCTCTCCAAACCCCACCCTCCTCAGGCTCTGCCCCAAAAACCTCCCACCGGTGGCAAACAGGGCCCTGGCAACCCTAGGCAGAAGGGTCTTACACCTATTCCAAACTATGTTTCAGGTAGGGCTTTGGTCACCTGTGGAATGGCAACAGCTATTCCACAGAAACACGGACCACCGAAATGAACACACTGTGCCGCAGAAATGATTGGTGGGCTGCTATATCCCTAGGAGTTAGCCTCTCTATAGCATAACTGGAAAAGAACTGCTACTTTAATCATGAAACTTTAATAAAGAGAAAAATAATATTATGTGGATCCACAGTTCAGCCTAGAGCTAGCCCTTCTTCCGTGGTTTCGTTGGGTTTGGGACTGACTTCTTACCAAGTTTCATCTTTCCCAGCACTAATGGCCGTATGTTCTGAGATTTTTGGAGCAGGCTTCACTCACAACATGTAATTACTCCATCAGTTGCTTCCTATTTATTTTGCTAGGGATGTACTATGCAAGGCCAGAGAAAAACCAAGGGAAGGGCAGAGAGTTGCCTTTACAACCTGATTTTTAAAAGCGTGATGGCGATTTTCCTGGAAGGTAAATAACGTTAGCAGAAGGAACAGAGATAAGAATTCCTGGCTGCTACGTGTAGGAATGCCATGCCTTCCATGAACAGTGTCACTGCAAACTTGATTTTTCTGTGCAGGACTATCATTCTAAGCAAAGAGGAATGTATAGAGCCTCGTTTGCAAGTTTACTGTTAAAACCAAGAGGAACCCATAGGTATGTTTGCATATAATAGCACTGTAGAAGATACCTCTGGATAGGCCCCTTCGCAATAAGATCTGCAGATACCCAGTGATCGTTTGGTCTTGTCTCCTATTTTCCACTGAAAGGTGTTCAACTGATTTTCCCAGTTTCCAAAGGGAACCAGGTTTAAGTAGGTAGGATCCATCAATCTGGGAAGAAGAAGAAGGTTGGTTTTTATATGCCGACTTTCTCTACCACTTAAGGGAGACTCAAACCGGCTTACAGTCACCTTCCCTTCCCCTCCCCACCACAGACACCCTGTGAGGTAGGTGGGATGGAGAGAATGTGACTTGCTCAAGGTCACCCAGCTGCCTTCGTGCGTAGGAGCGGGGAAACAAATCCAGTTCACCAGATTAGCATCCGCCGCTCATGTGGAGGAGTGGGGGAATCAAATCCTGTTCTCCAGATCAGACTCCACCGCTCCAAACCACCGCTCTTAACCACTACACCATGCTGATATAGGGTGACTACTAGTGGTCCTATATCATCCTTACCAAATGAATTCCACGATGGTCATTCCAGACGGGTAGCCACGTTGGTCTGTAGCAGAAGAATAAACCGGGAGTCTGGGGGAACCTTAAAGGCGAACAAAACTTATTCCAGCATAAGTTTTTGTGAGTCAGAGCTGAGCAGTTTTATCTTACCATATGCAGCATCCTCCGCGTCCTCTGAGTTTTTGAATCACAGGTCATTCTAAGGAAAGAGGAATGTATAGAGCCTCGTTTGCAAGTTTACTGTTAGAACCAAGAAGAACCCATAGGTATGTTTGCATATAATAGCACTGTAGAAGATACCTAGCCCTGACCTGGGTGGCCCAGGCTAGCCTGATCTCGTCAGATCTCAGAAGCTAAGCAGGGTTAGCCCTGGTAGTATTGGATGGGAGACCACCAAGGAACACCAGGGTTGCTGTGCAGAGAAAGGCACTGGCAAACCACCTGTTAGTCTCTTGCCATGAAAACCTCCCAAAAGGGGTAGCCATAAGTTGCTTGCGACTTGACGGCACTTTAAGTCAAAAGAAGATACCTCTGGATAGGCCCTTTCGCAATAAGATCTGCAGATCTGCAACATGACAAATCTCTCAGGTCCTTCCAGAAAAGCCCTTCTCTGTATGATGCCCCCCCTCTGGGGGTCTGTTGGGAAGAGGTCCTCTCTGGGGATTCGGGGCTCCTCATTTGCTCAGTCTGAGGAGCCAACTGAACACATTTCTGTTTTAGACTTTTAGTTGATTCTTTCTGTTTTCAGTTTCGGGTTTTGTGTTTCTGCTGTCGTTTCAATCACGATTACGCTGGCCAGAACAGACTTCATTTGCAGTCATAGACCATCAAATGTCCTACAAAAATCGAAATTACATACAGACATAAATAGTCATGGGACGATAATACAAAAGGCAAAAATGTAGTGGAGATTAAAAACTGGTGTAAAGGGATAAAATCCTCCAAGATATGCATAAAACAGTAGAGATTCTGATCACAGATTGGTTATTCCAGAGCCTTAAGTGCATTGTATTATGCTGCCTTAACTATCTTAAAAGTGATTTTTGCTGCTGTTTTTGATGGATCACATCAAAGCCTTTTACTATTTGTTTTTAAATGGATTTCACACTAAAGTCACAAAAGATAAGCCGTCTCATGCGCACTCCCAGGATGAACGTGCAAGGCTAGAAATGGTTTTAACAAACGAATAAGGATACACGCGCGATTGCCCTGTTTACTGAACGTCCCATCCTTCGATTGTACTGGCTCGCTCTGGGTAATCTGCCTTGAGTCCGAGCGAGAAAGGCGGACTATAAATGACATCAAATAAATAAATAAAAAACCCCACAGAAAGAGGAAACCCGTGCAAAGAAGAAGTCAATGGAGAACAACTGCTACACGCAGACTATGTCAGAAGAATGGAAACCACCACAACTCAAAGAGGAAGAAAAACTTTTCCAGCTCTCTTGCATTATGCAGGTAAATAGAGATGTTTAGTAACAGGTCTGAAATCTGACGTGCAAAAGCCAGATTTGTTGAGTTTCTGGGAGTTTCATGACCCCCTAGTTTCTAAGCTTTCCTCACACTTGAGTGGGCCAAAGTTCAGGGTTTGTACATCGGTGGTCAACCAGTGGCTGCTCAAAATCCCCACAGAATGAATGCAGCTGGGATCTGGCAAAACAATGCCACACAAGATAGGCAGCTTTCTCTACCACTTAAGGAAGAATCAAACTGGCTTACAATCACCTTTCCCCCCACCCCAAACAGACACTCTGTGAGGTAGGTGGGGCTGAGAGAGCTCTTAGAGAGCTGTGACCAGCCCAAGGTCGCCCAGTTGGCTTCATGTGGAGGAGTGGGGAAACCAACCCGGTTCACCGAATTAGCGTCTGCCGCTCATGACAGAAGCTTTACCGGTGAGGGGGCCTTTGCACATAGGATGCAAGGAAGAAACAGTCTTGTGTGCTTTTACGTAAAGGGGAATTTTATGAAGAAGGGTGTTTGTATGCGTGATGAAATCTGTACCTGTAAGCCTCCCCGTACCACTATTAAAGGCATAGGTGTCCTGTCCTCTGTAGCATCTTGCCTTCTTATCTGCATCATCCATACCTAACGAACCAGAAGGTACGCACCGATCTTGTGATCCTAAGGAGGGGGATCCATGTGGGGAAAGCAACAAAGTTAAGAAGAAGAGTTGGTTTTTATATGCCGACTTTCTCTACCACTTAAGGGAGACTCAAACCGGCTTACAATCCCCTTCCCTTCCCACAACAGACACCCTGTGAGGTAGGTGGGGCTGAAAGAGCTGTGACCAGGCCAGGGTCATCCAGCTGGCTTCATGTGGAGGAGTGGGGAAACAAATCCGGTTCACCAGATCAGCCTCCGCCGCTCATGTGGAGGAGTCGGGGAATCAAACCCGGTTATCCAGATTAAAGTCCACCGCTCCAAACCACCGCTCTTAACCACTACACCACGCTGGGTTCCTTTGGTGGCCCCATGAAGGACAGGTTGCCCCTACCCACCAAAATCAGCCCCCTTTCTTGTCTCTTACAGCATCGTGAAACTCCCCAAACAGGCCCCCAGGTACATTTTTTTCTTTAAAAAAAAAATGCCTTCCTTCTGATGCTTCAGCTCTTGGAAAAACTGCAGAAGTGTTTTGTCTGCACATAATCTATAGGGCAAGGGCAAATTCCAGCACACACAAAAATATGCGACGCTGCGGTGGGTTGAGAGAGAGCAGACGCGGAGAACATAATTGAAGGCAGAAATCAAATACGGGTAAGCATGGCAGTGGGGGGGGGAGGCACCGTTTCTGCTCAGGCAGAGGAATTTGCCACTGGAATGCACACTGCCCACCGCCTTTTTGATTTGCCCCCACAGAGACCCACAGCAAATTGAGCCGTGAATCAAGGGGTTCGAAGTACTGCTGGATTAAACCATACGCGGATTATGCCTTGGCGGAAGGGCCGGCCGTAGCAAAAGCAAACCCTCCTCTTCGTCAGTGACATTTTGTAGACGTATCTAAAGCCGATTCTCCATCAGTCATAGTGCAATCTTTAAAACACTTTCCTGGAAGTAATCCCACTGAGTAAACTTCAGAAGGATTCTGAGTAGACCTGTTCAGAAATTGCTTTACTGAAAACACATGAAGCTGCCTTCTACTGAATCAGACCCTTGGTCCATCAAAGTCAGTATTGTCTACTCAGACTGGCAGCGGCTCTCCAGGGCCTCAGGCAGGGGTCTTTCCCATCACCTACTTGCCTAGTCCCTTTAACTGGAGATGCCGGGGATCGAACCTGGGCCCTTCTGCATGCCAAGCAGAGGCTCTACCACTGAGCCACGGCCCCTCCCCACGATAATGGTTACTGGCCCACCTTTCTGGTTCTGGTGTTGTTTGTTTACACATTTTTATTGGATTATTTTATCCAAAGATGGGTTTGTGAGATGGGCGGGAAGGCCTCCCCCAACTCCACAGTCTTCAAGCTACCTCTGCAGAGTGAATAGGGCAAGCCCAGCTCTTGACGTCAGAGAGGAACTTGTTCCTGTGGGGTTAATGTTCCCCTGCGACCCATGAAGCGCTTTGTTCACCCCCTGAAATGTGTGTGTGTGTGTCTGTGTTAAGTGCCGTCAAGTCGCTTCCGACTCATGGCGACCCTATGAATGAAAGTCCTCCAAAATGTCCTCTCTTTGACAGCCTTGCTCAGATCTTGCAAATTGAGGGCTGTGGCTTCCTTTATTGAGTCACTCCATCTCTTGTTGGGTCTTCCTCTTTTCCTGCTGCCCTCAACTTTTCCTAGCATGACTGTCTTTTCTAGTGACTCTTGCCTTCTCATAATGTGACCAAAATACAATAGCTTCAGTTTAGTCATTTTAGCTTCTAGGGTCAGTTCAGGCCTGATTTGATCTATAACCCACTGATTTGTTTTTTTTTGGCAGTCCAGGGTATCCGTAACCCTCTCCTCCAACACCACATTTCAAAGGAGTCTACTTTCTTCCCGTCAGCTTTCTTCATCGTCCAGCTTTTACACCCATATATAGTAATAGGGAATACGATGGCATGAATTAACCTGATCTTGGTTGCCAGTGACACATCCTTACACTTCAGAATCTTTTCTAGCTCCTTCATGGCTGCCCTTCTCCAGTCTCAGCCTCCTTCTGATTTGAAATGTGTGGACACCACTAAACCAGGCTGGAAAAAATAATCTCCAGCACCTGGCCATCCAGACACCCTTGAAAATGCAGTGTTCACTTAAAAAAAAAACCCATTTTTTGCTTCGCAAGTAAATAAATTGCACATAAAGCTTTAAAAGAAGCAGAGGGTGACAAGTTTTCACGCTGTAAACAGCGCAGACCCAAGAAAACTGCACAAAATATAATCAGGAAATTCTCCAGGGCAGACGTGGCCTGACCCTCCAGACAAACATTAAGCAATCTGGGACTTCCCATGTGAAATTCTGTGAATGGCCCAAACCAGGCTTAGTAATCAAACAATGCTTTGCCGCAAAGTTATCCTATTGTTGGCCAAAAGTTCTCAGAGGCGTCTCTGCTCAGATTCACTTGCAGCAGAGACAAGAGTTTTCTTCAGACTGTACCACTCCAGGTACATGTGAATGCTCTCCTGTTAAAAAAACACACACATCCTTTGTATAAACCAATTGCATGCCAGAGATAAAGCTAAGCTAAACCCTTCTAGATTTTAAAGATATGGTTATATCTACCCCCCTCCCTTCAAACATGGAAGCTTCTTCCCTCTCCCGTAAGTCATACCAGCCAGGGGAAAAAAATTGCTGTTTGAAGAAGAGTTGGTTTTTATATGCCGACTGTCTCTGCCACTTAAGGGAGAATCAAACCGGCTTACAATCCCCTTCCCTTCCCCACAACAGACACCCTGTGAGGTAGGTGGGGCTCAGAGAGGGTGACTTGCCCAAGGTCGGCCAGCTGGCTTCTTGTGTTGGAGAGGGGAAGCAAATCCAGTTCACCAGATTAGCGTCCACCGTTCACGTGGAGGAGTGGGGGGGATCAAACCGTTGTTCTCCAGATTAGTCTGCCGTTCACGGGGAGTTGGGGAATCAAACCGGTTCCCCAGATCAGACTCCACCGCTCCAAACCTCCGCTCTTAACCCCCTATACCAGTGGTTCCCAACCTTTTTTTGACCAGGGACCACTAGGACTTTTTTGTTCGGTGCAGGGACCCCAAGGTTCAAAATAAAAATTCCAAGAATTTGAAAATAAACTTTAATCATAACTGTTAGTTAAACATTAAACTTAGAATAATATTTGAATATATATTTTATAATAGAGAACTTTTAATTGAAAATATTAATTTATTATGGGTTTATGACTTTGTTTCGTGGACCTTAATTTAGTTCTCGCGGACCCCTGGGGGTCCACGGACCCCTGGTTGGGAACCAGTGCCCTATACCATGACGGCTCTGGTTCGGTCGTCCCTATGATTTCGGCCGCGCTCCCCGTCGGAGAGGTCCTGCAGAGCCTCCCGGGCATCAGAGAAAGAGCTAGATTGGCCAAGGTACAGAAGGCGGTGGTCAGCAGAATGGGCCCTTGTCTGTTGGCACCAGCTGGCATCGGTTAGATCGGCCCCCGCCGGCAGCTGCTGTATTCATTAGGACTGTAGTAATGACCAAGTCTCTACCCTTTCCAAAGAAGCTCAAATGGGTTTTCGGCTACTATTACATTTCACTGACTGACAGCTGAGAAACCGAAAGCCCGGAGACACCCCTTCAGCTGTGCTAAGCCTGGGCTATGTTAAGAGCTTCTGAAGGGCAGTTCCTGTTACCGAGAAGTAATGCAAATCCAGCGTGGCTCTCCGGTGGCGGTTTGCGCCGAGTTCAAAGCGTCCCAACAATGCGCTCGGCGACAATGGGAGCATCGGTGATTCCTGGAAGCAATACATAACACTGGATCAAATTTTCGCCAGATGGCGGAGCGCTCGGGGGTCGGGTTTCTTGTTTCACATAATCTTTTGACCCGCTCAACCGCACAGTTAACCGACTCCTCCCACAAAAATGCATCACAGGGACAGGAAAGCTTGGATAATGGCTTTGGCAAGAAGGCGGGCGATGGCGAATTTGGGGCAACACCCCAAGGGATACGTGTGAACTTTTTAAGTTCTGTATGATACATATATTTTTGGAAACATTTTTGTTGCTGAAAATGTGGGAAATGGGGCAGGGGGACCCATTCCAATATATCTTTGATCCACGCAAGACTCCCCCACCCCAATCCATGATTCTTCTTGTAACCCAATGAGAAAGAAAATTGGACTCCCTGCCCCAGGATGTGGTGATGGCTGCCAACTTGGAAGGCTTTAAGAGGGGAGTGGCTATCCATGGCTACTAGTAAAAATGGATACTAGTCATGATGCATACCTATTCTATTTTTTAAAAAAGTGTTGTTGTTTTTTAAGAACTCAGGTACCCTACAGTGGTGGTTTTGCAATAAAAAAAGTAAATGCACACTTACTGAGCACTAGGGCTTACTTCAGAGTAAAGATGCACAGAATCAGAATGAAAAACTTCAGTATGCACGTACGGGCTAGTAGGAGTTTCAAGGAGTCCCGTAAAAACTGGGGAACGTTTTTTTAAAAATATTTTCCATTGCATCTCAGGGTTTTATACAGAGACATTCAAGCAAGGGTCACGTCTGTTAAAATGAACGAGGTGTGCACCGTTTGTACAAGCGATGGGAGTCATGAAATTGGTAGACATGATAGAGGGGGGGACATGATAGAGGTCTATAAAATTATGCATGGTTTGGAGAGAGAGGACAGGGAGACGTTTTTCTTCCTCTCCCATAATACCAGAATGCGGGGGTCATCTGCTGAAGCTGGAGGGTGAGAGATTCAAAACAGATAAAAGGAAGTATTTCTTCACACAATGCATAGTTAAATTGTGGAACTCCCTGCCCCAGAATGTGGGGATGGCTGCCAACTCGGGAGGCTTGAAGAGGGGAGTGGACATGTTCATGGAGGAATGGGGTATCCATGCCTACTAGTTAGTGGCTACTAGTCATGATGCATACCTATTATCTCCAGGATGAGATGAGGATGCCTATTAGGTGCTGTGGGACACAGGCAGGACGGTGCTGCTGCAGCCGTCTTGTTTGGGGGCTTCCTAGAGGCACCTGGTTGGCCGCTGTGTGAACAGAGTGCTGGACTTGATGGGCCTGGGTCTGATCCAGCAGGGCCTTTCTTATGTTCCTATGTAAGGTTTTTGGCTCCCTCTAGTATCTGAAAGCATGGTAAACTGGACCTTGGAGATTCTGCTGTTCGTAGGAACTGATACCTTCTGAGACATCTCTGTTCTTTAACAATGAACTAATTCCATGCAGAAGTCATCAGGATGATTGGGGTAGCCATCAACAAAAAACCCTTTCCTTGTTCTTGTGAGACTTGTGATCCTAGCTCTTTCTGTGTGCTTTGGATGAAGAACAGCAGCCGGTTCCTCTTGAAAGCAGGGCTGGCTCAAAGTACTGTAAAACTGCTGCAGTGGTGCCATAAAGCACACTGTTGAAACATGGAGTCAGATCCTAGAGGCAGCTGAAGGGGGTTTAAGCACAGCGGTGTTTTGAAAGAGCAAGCATGTGCATTCTGCAAACACTAGTAACGGAGGCCAGATGTTTTCGATGACTCCTCCAGATGTGGTTCGAACAGAATGTGATTGGTAGCAACTTCTACCTCCAAATTGGAAATTCAACTGTAAAAAATCAATTATGAAGTTCTCTGATGAGTGAATAATTACCTGAAGATCCCCCACAGGTCATGTGAAAAGGTCATCCGTTACCTATACCAACATACTCTGCTTCAAAACAAGGGTACAGAAAGGAAGGTGCGGCTCACATCTGGAATAACATTCAGCCAGGTTCCCTGGCAGAAGCTGTACAGGTGGCCTTTGCACCTAGGATGCAAGAAACAGTCTTGTGTTTCTTTTATGTAAAGGGGAATTTTATCAAGAAGGGTGTTTGTGTGTGTGACAAAATCTGTACCTGTTAAGCCTCCCTGTACAACTGTTAAAGGCATAGGTGTCCTGTCCTCTGTAGCATCTTGCCTTCTTATCTGCATCATCCATACCTAACGAACCAGAAGGTATGCACCAGTCTTGTGATCCTAAGGAGGGGGGTCCACGTGGGGGAAGCAACAGTTAAGAAGAGTTGGTTTTTATACGCCGACTTTCTTTATCACTTAAGGGAGACTCAAACTGGCTTACAACCCCCTTCCCCTTCCCACAACAGACACCCTGTGAGGGAGGTGGGGCTGAGAGAGTGTGACTGGCCCAAGGTCACCCAGCTGGCTTCGTGCATAGGAGCGGGGAAACAAATCCAGCTCACCAGATTAGCCTCCGCCGCTCAGGTGGAGGAGTGGGGAATCAAACCCAGTTCTCCAGATCAGTCCACTGCTCCAAACCACCGCTCTTAACCACTATACCACGCTGGCTCCCTGGGGGGGGCAGGGGCTCAAGCGGCTGGCATGTGGTGAAAAGTCTCTGAGTGGCCCATCGATGTACAGTAGTCGCACACCAGAGCTGTGTGGCTAAGACAGCATTGGGAGGCAGATTTCCTTCATTCTTTTGCACATAGCTTCGCACCTTTCAAACCCAAGGCATGGAAAAGCCGTAAGGGTGAGCTTAGCAAGAACCACCAGCTGACTGGCGTCTTGCCTGGGAGGAGGCAGGACATGGTGACAAATGGGGCTAGTGTGATTTAGACACGTGCAAGAAAGATTAATAACTTCCCCAGGCCTGGAGGCTTAGCTGAAGCTGGAGGGTGAGAGATTCAAAACTAATAAAAGGCAATATTTCTTGACACAACACATAGTTAAGTGGTGGAACTCCCTGCCCCAGGATGTGGTGATGGCTGCCAACTTGGGAGGCTTGAAGAGGGGAGTTGATAGGTTCATGGAGGAGAGGAGTATTCATGGCTACTAGTAAAATTGATGCATACCTATTCTCTCCAGGATCAGAGGGGCATGCCGAATATATTAGGTGCTGTGGAGCACAGGCAGGATGGCGCTTCTTCAGTCGTCCTGCTTGGGGGCTTCCTAGAGGCCCCTGGTTGGCCACTGTGTGAACAGACTGCTGGACTAGATGGACCTGGGTCTGATCCAGCAGGGCTCTTCTTATGTTCTTATGTAATATAGCCTATACATGCTGGAAGATGCTTTATTGCAGACGTCATCAACAGACAGGTTTGTTCGCTGGCTTGCCTTCCCCATTGCCCCCGAACGGCCAGGAAACCGAAGACTTCCTAATTCAGAAGGGCCATTCCACCAAATTTAAACACCATGACGTGCAGGCGGGCAACGTTGGTGCCACCAAACCAGCAGGGCTTTGCTTATGTTCGTGGCATGCCCTCCCCGTTACCTAACGGGCCAAGTTAAGGATATTCTCCCAGATATTTGAGGGATTGTTTTGTTTTATTGCTTTCCCTGCTTTGGTTTTTTTTTTTTTTTAAACTGTTTTTAGTTCCAGTATGCTGATGTAATTGCTGTTTACTTGTAAGATTTAATAAGATTTCACTGTTGTTTCCATACTTTTTATCTATCATAAAGTGTCTCGGGACAAAATGTAAGAAACCCCAAGCAAGGTCAGACTGAATGCAGACAAGAATGAAAACTCCTTGAGTACCCACAGCCACCCTGTCCTCCAGAACAGCTGGATCCTAAATTTTCAGGAATGTGAAAAGGCTTTGCTACCAGTATCTTTACAGGAACACTGAGAGAATCAGTATTTTAAAAAAGAAATAAGGGGGCGGGGAAGGGTGTGGAGTTCCTTTCATTATCCCTTGTATATCTCTTTTTACAATAGGAGGCGGCTCCCGCATTCAGAAATAAACGCAAGGACATGCTAAAATTAAACGCAGGAACTCCCCTACGCGAGCTGCTGTCAAAGGTCAGAATCATTAGACACAAAATCCTAGGTGGAATGAAATTGTTGCGCAGTCATAAACATAAAAACATTTTTTTTAAATGTCCTGTGTTGTAGTTACTTCCTCCACCACCATCCCGGAGGTACTAGGTACTATCTACCATAGCTGCCGTGTGGCCTCATTTGCACAGGGTTTCTCCTGGGATCTCACCTGCTATGCTAACAGTAGCTGTAGCTACTAGAGCTACAGGCAATTACTTTAGGCTAATATCCCTTTCCTAATCTTGCCCTTAAAAAACACACACACAACTATGCAAGGTATTGCAATCGAAAACAAAACAATCCTTCCCTTTCTCTCTGGTATAATTTATGAATGGGAACCAGAAAATGAAAACTAAGAACTAACCCAGGTGGGACTTTGCACAAATATGAAAAAAGAAAACAGGAAGCAAATATTACGGAAACACTCCCATGCATTTCTTACTTCCTTGTTTCCTTGTACTCCATTCATCTGTTTATTAAACTGTTCCTCTGCTTGTAAGCACCTTTGGTTTCCCATTTGACAAGCCTTCAAGTTATATGTGGTCTTTCCAGAAGTAAAGTTCCCTCTGTCTAAAACTATACTCTTCGTTATATATAGTGATATATTAATAAGAGTGCATTTGTTGTGGTGTTGGGGAGTTTTACAGATGCTGTGGACCGCCAAAAAGACAGACACCTACCTCAGTGGGTTCTAGATCAAATCAAGCCTGGAACTGTCCCTAGAAGCTAACACGACTAAACTGAGGCTATCGTATTTGGGTCACATTACGAGAAGAGTCACTGGAAAAGACAATAAGGCTAGGAAAAGTTGAAGGCAGCAGGAAAAGAGGAAGACCCAACAGGAGATGGATGGACGTCACGGTCCTCAAGTTTGCAGGAGCTGAGCAAGGCTGTTAGCGATAGGACATTTTGGAGGACATTAATCCATGAGCCGCCATGAGTTGGAAACGACTTGATACACACACTGTTATAAAAAGCCCCAATGCTTGGACAACTTGTTCTGTTATTGGCAAAATTCACACCAGGAAATCTTGTAATGTTTGCACAGGGTTCAGTCGGCTTCATGGCAACCAACCTAGCTGGCACTCTTCAGTTCACAATAGATCCAGTTTGGGAGGTTATGAGAACAGAATTCCTGAATGGGAAATATTAGCAGGTATACAAATGACAGCATCTATTGAGGTGACTACTAGTCAGATGTTGTGTCCTCCACTGTATGTGGTCTCTCTAGTTGGGCTTAAGTGCTCAAATCCCTCCACAGGAATGAATTTACCAATAAACCCAATACTCACTCTAACACAGTGCGTGTCATTGGGGAGATATCCATGAGAGAAAACACAAAGTGTACCAAGTCTATGAGGAAAGGTTGAAGTTGTTGGGTATGTTTACCTTGAAGAGGAGAAGACTGAGAGGTGAGATGATAACCATCTTCAAGTACTTGAAGGGCTGTCATATAGAGTAGGGTGCTGAGTTGTTTTCTGTTGCCCCAGAAGGTCGGACCAGAACCAACGGGTTGAATTTAAATCAAAAGAGTTTCCGCCTAGACATTAGGAAGAACTTTCTAACAGAGCAATTCCTCAGTGGAACAGGCTTCTTCGGGAGGTGGTAAGCTCTCCTTCCCTGGAGGTTTTTAAGCAGAGGCTAGATGGCCATCCGTCAGCAATGCTGATTCTATGACCATAGGCAGATCATGAGAGGGAGGGCACCTTGGCCATCTTTTGGGCATGGAGTAGGGGTCACTGGGGGTGTGGGAGGTAGTTGTGAATTCCCTGCATTGTGCAGGGGGTTGGACTAGATGACCCTGGGGTCCCTTCCAACTCTGATTCTACCACGCCCCCTGCCATTACAATTGTTGTGTGTTAAGTGCCGTCAAGTTGCTTCCGACTCATGGTGACCCTATGAATCAAAGTCCTCCAAAATGTCCTATCTTTGACAGCCTTGCTCAGATCTTGCAAACTGAAGGCTGTGGCTTCCTTTATTATGTCAATTAGCGGTGGCAATACTATGCTATGTAGCCTGGATTATGAAGTTGTGGCCCACAATCTTCTTTATGCATAATCAGCAGCTGCAAGGAACAATCATAAAAAGTAACTTGGGTTTTCTTCTGCCTCCCCCCACCCAATGCATTTCAGATTTTGCAAGGTAACAGAACAGAAATGCACAAAAGAATCAACTGTTGCTCCCTACTGCAGAAGGGTTTGTCAACAATAATAATAATGAAACTGATGCATAACCTAACTACTGCGAACTCAGATATGTGTCTGCTCAAGACTTTGGTTTTACTGACGACGGCACTATCTCCTTAAAGTGATATAGAAAGCATCATGCCTCTCCAAAGGTCAAGTTCATACTGTTTGCCACATACTGTATAACACCAATAGGCGAAGTTCAGCCCTATTTAGTCAGCAGGCTCTTAGGCTGCAATCCCGCAAAGGGAACACCAGTGTGTACTGCGACAGCTGTCTTCCACAGCTACCTGTATAACGAATGGACCTTGGTTTAAATACAGGCATGCCTGTTATACTTTGATCATGTTATGAGAAGAGTCCCTGGAAAAGACAATCATGCTAGGAAAAGTTGAAGGCAGCAGGAAAAGACCCAACAAGAGACGGACTGATTCTGTAAAGGAAGCCACGGCCCTCAATTTGCAAGATCTGAGCAAGGCTGTTAAGGATACCCTATTATATTAGGTGCTGTGAAACACAGGCAGGATGCTGCTGCTGCAGTCGTCTTGTTTGTGGGCTTCCTAGAGGCACCTGGTTGGCCATCCTGTGAACAGACTGCTGGACTTGATGAAGAAGAGTTAGTTTTTATATTCAAACTTTCTCTACCGCTTAAGGGAGACTCTAACCGGCTTGCAATCCCCTTCCCCTCCCCACAATGGACACCCTGTGAGGTAGGTGGGGCTGAGAGAGCTCTAAGAGAGCTGTGGCTAGCCCAAGGTCATCCAGCTGGCTTCGGGTGGAGGAGTGGGGGAACAAACCCAGTTCACCAGATTAGCCTCCGCCGCTCATGTGGAGGAGTGGGGGAATCAAACCCGGTTCTCCAGATCACAGGCCAATGCTCCAAGTGCTGTTACTGCCCTTGGTTTCCACAGCCCCAGGAATAAACTTTGCCAGCATCAGAAATGGCTGCCTGGGGGTGGGGGGGTAGAGGGAAAAGCTGGAAAAATGGGCAACCATGAGCCCTCTCTGTTGACAGATCATGGGACGAACCCAGGGCTTGTGCCCTGTTACACCAAACTATAGAATCACAGGCCAAGGATGGGACAATTATATCCACTAACCAGAGGGCAAAAACCACCTAAGCAGAGCAGCAAGTACATATTGTGGCTTCTTCGGGTTCCCTTAAAGAGAAAAAGGGGCATGCCAACGCCAAGCAAATGCGCTCAATTTAAAATAAAAATATTCAGTTGTATTTATTCACATATTAAAACTGTACAAGCTAAACAAAATGACATTGAACGCTTCTGGAGACTATCTTTTACAATACACAGGACACAATACCAAAATTTGTTAAACAAGGCAGAAGACAAGTAGGTTCAGCCCAGAAAGCAATTGTGAGACAGCTTCTCGTTCCTTTAACAAAAAAAAAAAAAAACCAATGGAACTTAACAAAAATAGATGTTACCAACTACCAGTTATTATACAATGATAAATACTTCAAAAATATATTAAGTTATATGGAGTTTCTCGGTTTGACAGGAAATCCACGGAAATCCCAGCCTTCTATGGACTTCCAAAATAGACCAATTTCCAAAAAAAAAAAAAAAAAAAAAAAAAAGTTTTTTCAATAGTTAAACTCGCCTCAGTTAAAAGAACTGGTTCTTCAGCCTTCTGCTGTTTTGGTATCAACATTCGTCACCTACATGTAGTGTAAGTTGCATTAAGGTCATAACGGACAGACCACGTAAGATACAATGCTGTGTGCAATATGGATCTTGCAGTTATACATCGAGGAGTTCGATCGGTACTGTGCGTGCTTGCACCAAAGGTGGGATTTAAGCTCTTCATTCTTGCTAATACTGGCTCACATATCACAAAGGCAACTTCTTCCCCCTATACACACACACACATGCGCACGCACAAACGAAAATCCAAACACACGTCTTCACTTGGGTTCCATTGCAAGCCCATCTAACATATTTTAGCATAACATCCAGTACTCGGCGATTCTCTAGAATGGACTAACAAGACAACTACAGCTCTCACATCAAGGTCAAAAAAACAAAAAAGCATCCAAACTTAGGATTTAACCGGTCTTTGCTTCCATTTGTGTATTGCCGCTGCCATGGTGGGATATGTGCTTCGTTTTCCAACGTTCTGCTCCAGACGCCGATTAAAAAATATAAGCTTTCTGTCTTTCACCATCATAGAAATATAGAATGGACTCTTCACTGGTACGCGTTGGCAGTTTCGAAGAGTTTCCCCCCCCCTCCCCAAAGTCAAGTCCACCGATGTACTTTTTTATCGCACCGCCAAGAGGAAAGCCAATCCCGCCAGGCCAAATCCCGCGGCCGCCATGATAGCGTTGCTTATGGTACTGTTCTGGTCAGCTGCGTCGGAGCCGTGCTTGTTGAAGAAGTGATAGAACCCATCCTAGAAAAGGAAAGAGCGACATCTCACGTCAAGGGCATTTGGGAATTTGCATTCAATCTTGACATTTTTATTTTTTTTTATCCTGCCCATCTTCCAAGGAGCTCAGGACAGTGAACGGGCGGTCTCCCTCTCCACGTTATCTTCGCAACCACCCACGGGGAAGGGGAAGCTGAGAGTTGGGACCAGCCCAAAGTCACCCTGCAAACTTCATGGCAATCAAGAGATTTGAACCTGGGTCTCCCTGGCCCTAGCCCAGCACCACACCGGTTCTCTTAAAGATTTTCTTCAAGCCAACGAGGAAGTAGATTCCTTAGGGTAATTCGCTACTTCGACCAGTGGATGAAACTCACCACCAACTCATACCAGTCCAAACAAAGCACCTTTTAAAAGAGACCATTCATGTATTAAACCACAAGTCGCTGAATGAAGCCGTTGCCTAGTCATATGAAGTCAGTTCCAAAACTATGAGCTAGTTGGCTTGCTACCCCAGATGTTCTGGCAAGTGCCCAGTGGGGTGGGGTGGGGGGTCCCGAGCCAAGTTTGACACTATCCAACACCGCCCCCTTCTCCCCCGGTGGTCCAACCAGTTTAGCACGCACCAAACCATTCTGTCGCTCGCCACGGCTCCACGTCAAGTGGGACTACGAGAGCAAGCAAGAACCAAACACCGGCGAGCAGCTAAGGCCTCTACCTCTGCAGACGCCCATCCAAGAGTCGCCCCCCCATCGGCTACAAGTCGACAGATTCAGTACCGCAAGCCATGATTTGCGGCACGTGACCCCCGGGAACGGATATCTGCAGAAAGGTACTTTTCAGCCCCGTCCCCAGTTCTGAACGCGGTGCACGCGCGCATGCTCCAAGCAACTCAATCGGCAGTTGACCTATGACTGAGAAGAGACCGGCAGCTGCCTCACCGGATCTTTATTCACGATCAAGGAGAAACGGCAGTAACTCTACTCCAGATGGCCAGGCCTGAACCTTATCCGGCAGAGGTCTATGGAAACCAAGTTATGCCCTTAATTTCTTCCGGAACTTCGTTCTTTCTTCTTCAATTTGCG
Organism: Euleptes europaea; assembly: GCF_029931775.1. Taxonomy (NCBI): domain Eukaryota; kingdom Metazoa; phylum Chordata; class Lepidosauria; order Squamata; family Sphaerodactylidae; genus Euleptes; species Euleptes europaea. The sequence continues at coordinate 8,613,173 of NC_079331.1, read as the reverse complement.
CCAACAATGGGAGCATTTTTCACTGAATGTCAGCTTACGCTGTTGTTGTTGGGGGTTTTCTTTTTGCTAGCAGCTGCTCTATCTGCATTAGCATTCAGGTGGGCAGATTACAGGGAAAGGGGAACCAACAACACCCCCCTGACCACCGCACACAGCTTGTACATGGAGAGGAAGAAGTTAAGCCAGTCACCTTTCAGAGTTGCTTTGTGTACATTCAACAAAGTAAAATCGGGTCTGCGGAACTGGAAACGAGGTGGGGAGGCTGCTATCCTACCGTTTATTTCCATTTCAGGGCTATTAAAAATGTGGGACAGAAAGTTCTCTACTGGGGGAAAAAAACGGTTTTCCACTGCTATAATTTTCCTACGGAAGATTTTTTTTTTGTTTCTATTGCATATCAGCTGGATCTGAACACGAGTAAGCGCCTCCGACTCAGACAGAGCACATTAGACAGTTATTCCATCAGCTAAAAAAAAAAAGA